>NC_141878.1:234314824-234617854 GCF_056163025.1 Triticum urartu
GTTCAAGCAACTGCTTGGGCGGGGCCTTGGTGGTCTGCTGGTGCTGTCTAGACGCTGCTGAGCCCTCGAAGTCGTCCGTAGCTTGCGAGCTCAACCACGAGTAGCTCCGTCCACCCTACGCCAAGCCACGGGTACGGGCAGGTGCGCCACGAGCCCTGCTTCAATCCTATCTCTCTAGCCTAGCCCCAAAACCCCTCGTCGCCGGTGTGAGCTCCGGCGAAGCCCCGCCTCTCTCTGATCTCGCTATCCCCCTCTCTCTCCTGACGCGCGGGACCCACCTGTCGTTCTCACCACTCACGCCCGAAGCGGTACGAATGGAGGCGCCTTTCCCGTTTACGTCTTTGACGTCACCCCCTAGCTTTTTGTTTAATTCAAATATTATTCAGAAAATTGACTAAACTTTGACTAGCCACCACTTCTAAACCATAAGTCCAAATGATTTGATTCTTTTTGCATTGTCTTTGTTCCAGAAAGCTCTAGCAGCACACCAAAAGGTGGATTTTTCCTTGCTGCCTAGAATTTCTGGTGAATTTCAGAATGTGTTTTGATAATTATTTTTGTGGTTCTAAATTCTTTTCAGAAGGAGAAGCTTGTGTTGAAGCAAACCAAGAGGGGTGTGATCCTCCTCTACACTAAGGCAAGCCACACCAGCATTTGGATGGTGTCATTTCAATATCTATGATTTTCTACTTGAATATGTGTTCTTATTTGCATTTAAAATTTGATAAATAAATTTTGTTAATTGCTAGTTACTTTACCCTGCTTGCTATGCTTGTTTTAGCTACTGGTTGAATGCATGAACTCGTTTGTCTAAGTAGAATAAAACATTGCACTAGATATATGGCTATGGAAATTAATGATAGTTATTTTATTAAGTGATATTTTCAATTAAGTGATGAGCTAATAAAAATATTGTTTTATAAATAAAACAAGTTATAACCAGAGAAGTTTTGGTTCTTAGTATTGCAAGATATTTATGAGTTTGATCCATGACAATGAGTTGTTTGCATTGCATGTCGAGTAGTTGCATGATCATGGCATTATATCATGTTATTGAAAAGTTTTTATCAAAGCTAAACTTGATTAAGTTCAACTTGAATATGGTGTTGATCACATCATGGTGCCACTGAATCGGGTTTTCAATTCAGTGCGACCACATTTACCTTATGGGAAGGTCTTGATTCGGTCCTTTGTTGTGGCTCTCATTGATGCCTCCCGCGAGGGAAGGTTATGGGCGTGCATACCCTAGCCCGGTAGGCAGACATAAACTTGTGTGCTCGTTTTTGTTTTTATGGTACCTTGTCCCCGCTTGGGACCATTTTTGCCACGACGGTGGCCGTCGGTGTCTTTGGTATACACGGGGCCACCCAAGACCTAGCCCTGAGAGGGAGTTGGTCAGAGTGGCCGGGGAGAGTGCATGACAAAGGGAGGGTTTCATCGGAATGCTTTGGTCCACCCGAATGGGAATGTGAGGCCAGGTGTTTTATAGTGTGTGTAAAGTGCACTACCTCTGCAGAGTGTATTTAATCTATCGATAGCCGCGTCCTCGGTTATGGGCATAACTCATGAGTAAGTCACACAATGGATCAACTTTATAATAAAACTTGCAAACTAAGTGATTGTTGTGATGCATTGGTTCGTGGTGAGTCATGAACTCTTGAGGTGTTCATGAGTGTTTGGTTTCAGGTGTGACCCCGATGCGGTCACCGTTTGGTTACGAGGTAACTGTCTGGTAAGTGAATTCGTGTGACTCATTGCACGTTTTGTTTGCATGGCATCCGTAGTATTCCTGGCATTGAATTAATCGGATTAATTATCATGATATTGTCTGTCATCATGCTTATGTTTGTTGTGAGCTTGCAAGTACATTCAATGTACTGACCTGGCATGTTATGCCAGCTTTCAGGCAAGTCAGTTTGCATCGAAGCGCATCTCGTGTCTAGGCCGTGTCCACGTCGGTGTCCTTGTGCTATGGAGTTCCACTTCATTGTTCTTCCACTGCCGCGTAGTTCGTGTGATCGAGGCCCAGCCATGTTCATTAAATAATGTACATACTGTTCAGCAGCACTGTGTGTGCCGCTTGGCCTCGTGTAACGATGTAATTTCAGACTTATGTAACCCACTAGCATCAATAAAGCGGTTGTTTCTATACCATGTTATTGTGTATTGCCAGAAGACTTGATCTCTGGGCTGGCAATGCGGGGTAAACCGGTTTCTCTGAGCTGCGGTGCCACAACACTTGGTATCAAAGCTGCGCTAATTGTAGGAATGGTAGATAGTTTCGTTTGAGTGCCGGTAGTCATAGAAATTGGTTGTTGCATTGCATGCGTGTTTATTTGTTGTTATTACTAACCGTATGGTTT
Organism: Triticum urartu; assembly: GCF_056163025.1. NCBI lineage: Eukaryota > Viridiplantae > Streptophyta > Magnoliopsida > Poales > Poaceae > Triticum > Triticum urartu. The sequence continues at coordinate 234,317,188 of NC_141878.1, forward strand.
GTGAGAGTAGATGGCACCAGTACCGATCTTATACCATCCTGAGCCAGCTCCGTACACATCGCCGCACTTGCTTCAGAACATGTGGCGACGACTCTATCCAGAGGGTGCTGATCCAGAGTATCGGGTGTATCGCGAGCATATGGCCGGTGCATTGTATGAGTATTATGCTGAGGTCACTCTACACCACAGTTCCTCTTCCGGCGCTTACACTCATTCGACTAAGGGTGGTCTTGCTTCTACGCCATCTCAGGCGATTCAGTTTGCTGCTATCGAGGCTCTTGTAGATTTGCGCTACAACAAGGTTCGCATGCACACCCACCCTAGTCATTTCTACTACCCATCTCTGCACAAGAATGGGCGTATCCGTTTTCCCTTGATCAATCTGACGTGAGATCGTCCCACTAGCCACCTTTCTCGTTACATCACCTCTAGTTACCTCCTGAACTATGAGTTAGCTCACGAGCTTTCACGCGCTCGCACCGCTCTCGCGGCTGCTCGTATGAGCAACCCTCTTCCCGCTATCATCTATACTACTCCAGTTCATTCCGCCTCTATTCCCCCAGCAACCTTGAAGGGTGCTGTTTACCCTTTGACGGTGAACCCTCACGGTGATCCTGCTGCATGGTATTCCCTTGTCACTACTCCTGTCGCTCCTATGCTTAGATCCCATCCCCTGCCTGCCCCTGAGGGAGAGCCCTCGAGGCAGCGCCAGCGCATCCCTCTTCCCCCGGAGGTCTCTACTATCAGTTCAGGATCTGGGTCAGGCTCCGGAGACGAGCCTGTAGCAGCACCATCCGAGCGGTAGATCGTTAGAGTATCGCTGTAGTCATGAGCATGATGTACGGCTGTAATCGCACTTGTCATGATGCGTAGTTTCATGTACGAGCGTAGTAGACCTGTTGTGATGTTTACTTTCATGTTGGGACTGTGTATAATTATGTTGGACTCTTTTATTCAACTTGGTTTTCATTCGCTGCTTTCTTCTGGGATTTTTCATTGGCCTTTTTCCCCATTTTGGAATTTTCTCATCATGGTTGCTATGTATTCGTAAAACGAAAAATAGGATGACGCGTGTAGGAAGCAGCAGCCAAACTTGTGAGGATGTCCCTGTCCGTCACTTTGCAAGACAGGCAGGACGTTCCCCTAAGCCATACCCGCTACCTCTGTCTCCACCACCACATCCACCTTCCACTGAGCAAATCCTGCGAATCTTTGAAGAAAGAAGGAGCAACGATCTGCTGGAAATACTGAAAAGTGTACAAGTTATGGTTGGGCAGAATGGAAACCAGAATGGCCATCACTCCAAGCTGTCAGATTTACAGCGAATCAAGTCTCCCAGTTTCAGCCACGCTATTGATCCGTTGGACGCCGATGACTGGCTATGGACTATCGAGAGGAAACTAGAGATTGCTCGCACTGAAGAAGGAGACAAGGTTCCCTTCGCAACGCATTATCTCGAAGGAGCTGTCGCTATATGGTGGGATAATGCCAAGACAATATGGCCTGCAGACGAAGAAATTAATTGGACAAAATTCAAGGATTAGTTCCACAAGTATCATATTACCACCGGAGTCATGAAAATCAAGCAAGCGAATTCCTCGCTCTCACTCAAGGCAGCATGACCGTCAACGAGTAACCGAATAAATTCAACCATTTGGCCCGCTATTCTTTCCACGCTATTGCCACATAAGAGCGGAAGATCGACCGGTTTCTTGGAGGCCTGAATCAGCATCTCAGGTGCACGCTCAGCATGTTTGATTTCCCAGACTTCCTGACTCTGGTAAACAAGGCCCTCATCGCAGAAAGGGAACACAAGCTCCTACACGACAACAAGCCAGCTGTTAACGACCACAAGCGCAAATTCAAGCCAAAGAAGGATATGCAACTAGTGAAAAAGGCTCGTAATTGGCAACAGACTCAGGTGGAGTACAAACCCAACTAGCAGCAGAATGTCAACAAGAGTACCACTCAAGTCAAGAATGTCGTGCCCAGCCCAGTGCGCGACGATTGTCAGCGCAACAAGTCATGCTTCAGTTGTGGTCAAACCGGACACTACGCTAGACAGTGTCCCAAGAACAACAAACAAGCAGCTCCATTTCATCCGCAAGTCAACTACATGGAGCCGTATTCCTCCTGAGATATGATCCAAGGACAAATTCATCACATCTCCGCAGACAAAGCCCAAGAGGACCCGGAAGTCGTCATTGGTATGTTTCTTGTTAATGACATACCCTCTGTAATTTTATTTGACGCAGGGGCTTCCCACTCCTTTATTTTGCAGAGTTTTGCTTCCCAAAACAATTTTCCTTGCCTAGTTTTGGGAAAGCACATGCTGTTACAATCCCCGGGATCCCTACTCAGAAGCAAACTCGTCTGCCGAAATTTGGAAATTGACATCAAGGGTGTCAAGTTTCCAACATCATTGATAATCATCGACTCCAACAAATTGGATGTCATTCTAGGCATGAATTGGTTAACTCAATATCAAGTCTGCATCAGCTGTGTGACCAGAGAAGTTACCCTGAAAAGTATGGAAGGTCGCAACACAAGTTTTTATGCCGGCAAGCGCATACCCACAAAAGATATGTTTTTCGCAGCCGTGGCAGAATAGGTGGAATTAATTCCAGTGGTCAATGAGTATCCAGACGTATTTCCTGAGGAATTACCAGGCATGCCACCAGACCGAGAATTGGAGTTCGCAATTGACTTGGTGCCTGGAACCACCCCGATACATAAGAAATATTATCGGATGCCTTCCTCAGAATTAGTGGAATTGAAGAAACAACTTGATGAGATGCTGCAGAAAGGATGCATCCATCCAATCTCTTCACCATGGGGATCACCAGCAATCTTCATGGACAAAAAGGATGGCAGTCTACGAATGTGCGTAGACTACCGACAGCTGAATGACGTCACCATTAAAAACAAGTATCCACTGCTAAGGATTGACGATCTGTTTGATCAACTCAGTGGGGCCAAAGTATTCTCAAAAATTAATTTGAGGAATGGATATCATCAACTCAAGATAAAGAAGGAAGATATTCCTAATACCGCATTCACCACTCGGTACGGTCTTTACGAATACACCGTTATATCCTTCGGCCTCACCAATGCTCCTGCCTTCTTTATGCATATGATGAACAAGATTTTTATGGACTTCTTGGACAAATTTGTGGTGGTGTTTATTGATGACATCCTCATTTACTCCAAGAGCAAGGACGAACAAAAGGAGCATCTTCGAGCATTTCTGCAAAGGCTTTGCAACCATCAACTTTATGCCAAATTCAGCAAATGTGAGTTCTGGCTCCAACACGTGGGATTCCTCGGGCATGTCCTCTCGGCAGCAGGAATCTCAGTGGACCCAAGCAAGGTAAAGGATGTACTTGATTGGTCCAAACCCACAACAGTTTCAGAAATCCAGATTTTCCTTGGACTAGCCGGATATTATCGCCATTTTATCGAAGGCTTCTCCAAGACCGCCAAGCCAATGAGTGAGCTTCTTAAGAAGGATAAGATGTTCGTATGGACTGAGGACTGTGAACGGAGTTTCAATGAGTTAAAACTCAGGCTGACATCGGCACCAGTATTAACTCTCCAGACATCTACCGCAGATTTGATGTCTACTGCGACGCATCCAGAAAAGAATTTGGGTGTGTACTCATGCAAGATGGCAAAGTGGTGGCCTATGCATCTCGCCAACTGCGGCAACACGAAGGAAACTATCCTACTCATGATTTGGAATTGGCCGCGGTGGTGCATGCTTTGAAAATCTGGAGACACTATCTGATTGGAAAGAAGTGAAATATATTCACCGACCATAAGAGTCTCAAGTATATATTCATTCAGCCCGATTTGAACCTTTGACAGCGAAGATGGCTCGATTTGGTTAAGGACTACGACCTCGGAATAAATTATCACCCAGGCAAAGCTAATGTGGTGGCTGACGCCCTTAGCCGCAAACTAGCCAACCTGAATGCCCTAATGGATTCCTTGCCTCCTGAGCTTTATGAAGACATCATGCAGCTAAACTTGGTAATCACCACCGCCCGTCTGGCGAATATATTGGAAGTTGCCCCTACTCTCGAAGAAGAAATCCGTAGTGCTCAGGCGGATGACAAGCTATTAAAAATATATGTTCAGAAGATGCATCAAGGGCATGCACTGGATTTCTCTATGGATCAGCAAGGTTCGCTAAGGTTCCAAGGAAGACTTTACGTACCCAACCAAGAAGGTCTGAAGAACAAAATATTGTCAGAAGCACATGAAACACCATACTCAATTCACCCCGGTGATACCAAAATGTATGAGGACCTTTGTCAGGTATTTTGGAGGGATGGAATGAAGAAATACATCACATACTTTGTGGCCTGTTGCGACATATGAAACAAAGTAAATGCGGAACACCAAAAACCAGTCGGACTCCTCCAACCTCTGCTGGTATCCCAATGGAAGTGGGATGATATCTGCATGGATTTCATCACCGGGCTACCAAAGTCTCATCGACGAAACGATGCAATATGGGTCATAGTGGACACCTTAACAAAGGTGGCCCATTTCCTTCCTATCCGGACCACATACCATGCAAATCAACTCGCACAGTTGTATGTGTCAAGAATCGTCAGTCTGCATGGAGTACCCAAGACTATCACCTCCGACCGGGGATCTCTCTTCACTTCCGCATTTTGGTCCCGACTACATCAAGCCTTGGGGACTTCTTTGAAATATAGCACGGCTTACCATCCTCGGACAGATGGACAGACTGAGCAAGTAAATCACATACTCGAAGATATGCTCAGGGCATGTACATTGGCCCAAGGGACCAAGTGGGAAGACTGTCTACCCTACGCCGAGTTTTCCTACAACAATAGTTAAAGGGCAGCTTAAAGATGTCACCCTATGCAGCCCTGTATGGCCGGAAATTCCGCACTCCATTGAACTGGTCTCAAACCGGAGACAGCCGCATTTTTGAGACTGATTTAATGCTCAAAGCGGAGAAGCAAGTCAAGGAAATCCAAGACAGACTGCAATTGGCCAAATCTCGACAGAAGAGCTACTATGATGCCAAACATCGCCAGATCAGCTTCGAACCCGGAGAACATGTATATCTTCGAGTCACCCCTATGAAAGGAGTCAAGAGGTTTCAGACCCAAGGAAAATTGGCACCCAGATATATCGGTCCATTCCCCGTCATGGCCAGAGTTGGAACAGTTGCATATCAGTTGGAATTGCCACCATAACTGTCAGAAGTACACAACGTGTTTCACATATCACAGCTAAGGAGTTGTATCTCGCCACTGGAGAAAAGGACTAATATGGCAGAGATAGAATTGGCTAAGGATTTGACTTATGAGGAAAAGCCAATCAGAATATTGGATCAGACAGAAAGGGTCACTCGAAGCAAAGAAATAAGGTTTTACAAGGTTTAGTGGGAGAATCACACCAAAGAAGAAGCAACCTTGGAAAGAGAGGAATTTTTAAGGACTGCACACCCAGAATTATTTTCCCAACCAACCGAATCTCGAGGACAAGATTCATCTTAAGTGGGGGTGGTTTGTGACAGCCTGGATTTTTTCCTTCTCTCTTTTTCTGGACTTGTCTCCTCTCTTTTTCCGGACGTAGTTTTTGCCCTGACTTGATTTGGGTTTTGGATCATTTCAAATGGACTTGTCAATTGGGCATATCCTTGGCTTTCACCCAAGTGACCTATCTACCTTATTCCTCTAATAAATCCACAAAACAATCAAATGAATATTATTCATAAAAGAAAAATATTCATTTTTTTCTCTGAAATTCAATTCAGAAACTTGTGCTCCAAAGCAACCCCCATTTTTCTTGCCTACAAAAATCTGAAATAATTCCTGAATATTCTTAGAACCTTGGCACACCTTCCCATGCAAAAATATTGCATCACTTTTTGTAATATTTTTGCTGTAGAAAATCATTTCTCTTCTGGCCCAAAATTCCAGTTTGTACAGCAAGTACATTTTTCCATGAGCTTTTGGCCTTGATCTTTCTTGAGCTTACGCACCCTCCTAAGAAACCCTAAACCCCAGGAGATCAACCCTAATGGCCTTCTAGAAGGTGGCCAAACTTGTCGACCAAGTTTCTGGTCAGAACCTTGCCAGCTTAGTAGAGTCAAGTCTGGTCGGCCTGGGCATGACCTATCACCTCTCTTAGACTAAACACTGCACGGACAAACGCATAGACAAGGTTTGGCCAAGCCTGGGCGTCGTTTTGAGCATGCCATCTTGGTGACCAAGCGAGGACATAGCACCTGGCAACATCTCAACGCCCTCTGGCTGGCGTTTTCCCCTCTATTTCGCATGTGCTCATTCCAACGCTCGCCGATGCCTGCCGCTCCACACCATCGACCCTGTAACGCCCCAAGACCAACGCTTCAGAAGACTTCCATATTTTCGTGATCGCCGTGTGTTTCATTTGTCCTAGCTCTTTTATTTTTGCATTGCATCATGTCATCATGCCATCATGTCATTAATCTTTGCAACTCAAATAATTAGGGTGCCACATTTTCAGTCCATTTAAACCGAGGGAATTCACATGGTGATTCTCTTTATAACATATCCTCCCGATATTAGGGAGCTATATTAAATATTCCATTCTTTTGGAATTCACCATAACACACTTGCATTTTCCCCATGTCTTTCCTAGTTCAAGCTTGACTTCAAAACCTTGCCAAAAATTCTCTTCCCATTTACCGAGGTTCCTCCAAAAATCCAAACATTTTTGGGCACTTCAAAATCCTACCCTTGTTCAAACCATTTGAATTTAATTCAAATGCTTTTGAATTTAAACATTGCTATCTTGCCCACTCAAATTTTCTTGGAACGAGCACATTTTCGCGAGTCCAGAAAAAGTAAACCCATTCCCAAATTCCTTCCCTAATTCTCTCTTTTGCTTCCTTCCTTTTTCTTTTTCTTTTTATTTTTCTCTTCCCTGTTTTGAGTAGAAAGAGAGGAGAGAGGAGCCCAACAGCCCGGCAGGCCTCCTAGTTTTTTTCCACTCCCCACCTAATTGGCCCAAGGCCCAGCCGTCGACCTCCCTAGTCCTCCAGGCCCAGCCAGGCTCCCAAACCCTAGACTAATCACTCTCGTTCCCCTCCTCCTTGACTCCTTGTTCGCGCCACCAGGAAGGAGCGCCCGCGCCCGAAGCCATCTCCCTCGATCCCATCTTCCCTCCCTCGCAGCACCCCTCTCCCTCGATCCCCTCCTTCTTCCTTGCATCGTCAGGGACAGGAGCAAGAGCTCGCGCTGCGATCCCGCAACCCTCTAGTTTCCTTCCGTGGCGCCCCATCCCTTTTCACCTCCTCGCCTCCCATCGCATGGCCCCGCACCAACGCCGCTGCTGCTTCCTCGTCCGTGCCGCCATGGTCCTCCTCGCGCCTCCCGACCCGGTGCTCCCCTGCATATGCACCCGAGGCCGTGGCTTCCTCGTCCCGGTCCATGGGCGACTCGCCGGAGTCCAGCCATTGGACCAGCATCTCCCGCGCCACGCCTCTGCTCCACCCTCCGCCTTGCTGCCCTGACGTGCCTCGTCCTCCTCGCCTTGCTGCAACACGCCCGTCACTGCACCTCGCGTCGTCGGACCCGCCGCCCTGGAGACCTGTGCCTTGCCGGACCTCCCCTGCTGCTCCCTGCATCAGGCCTAGGGCCGACCCTCCCATCCGCGAGCACTTCCGACTGCTGTTGTTGTCGCAATGTCCCTGAACATGAGCATGACCACGGACGGCTACCTCCATATGGATTTCATCAAGTTCCGCTTCCACAAGTGTACCCCTATGTGTTGGATTCGTCAAGTACCGCACCAGAACGCCAAGTACATGGATATGCCAAGTTCCCCTCCAAACATGTACGAATATGCCCGGTGATGCGACAAGTACCCCGACAACGTGTACATCTACTTCGTCAAGACCGGACCGACAAGTACCCCAACGTCATGTGTACAACTACCGTCAACGTGTACGACTACTTCATGAACGTGTACCCGACGACCCCGGAGACCTATGTTGCGCCAAGCACCTCCACGATGACCCCGAACATCTACGAAAACATTGTACAACAACTACCATGGCCGAAGACCTATGTACAACCATTGCCGAAGGCCGTCGAGTGAACGTCTACCCACATCGTGTATTTGACCAAGTTCGATGACGACCTCCGAAGAACTCGGATTCGCCAAGTTCTACTACCGTCGCCCCCGGAAACCTTGGATTCGTCAAGTACCTCTCCGAAAACGAATATGTACCACTACTTCTACTACCGTCGCGAGAACGAGTACTTCCCTCTATGAACTTGATCCGTTCCGATAATGCACGCTTCGAAAGGTATAACCATCGAGACGACCGCCCGTGGACCGAATGCATGTGTGTTGAATGAGATGAACCCCGCGTTTGCACCGTGTCTGAAATTGTCGCTTGCATGGTCCTCCTTGTTGCCATGCCGTCCACTCGTGGGAACCCGGTTACCGGGATCACCCTCCATTTTTTGCACACTTCCGCCACACTTTGCACCGGTATCTCCATGAGCTTCCGAAACCGATATGGTGCCATGGCATCATTTTTGGATTCATTACCGTGGCACCCTTTCTTTCCACCACGGTGACAAAATGCCCCATATCTTATAACATGCCAACATTTTCATAAATATTGCATCCAACTTGCACATTCATCCGCACCATGATAATAACATTTAAAATGTTTATAATTATTGTTTCCATTAAATTGCTATATGCATGTGGGGATTTACCGGATTTGTTGTTTGTTATATCCCGCCCCATTTAAATTGTTTAGATAGTATAGTTTTGTTATGCTTCACCTCTTGCCATGTTAACCAACATTTAATATTGTGGAGTACTTAAACGGAAGAGAACTAAATAATTGTTGTGGTGTTTCGTCAATATGAAACTCGTTGCATATTGAGCTCCATTTAACTTGTAGTTTTGCTTGTGCATTTTTCCATGCCATGCCTCATTAAACCAGACATGCATCATAATTTATTGTGCATCATGCCATGATTATGTGATGGCTGTATACTATGTTGTTTGCTTCTTTCCGGTGTTGCTCCTTCGGGTTAGTTCCGATAACGTCGCGTTTGTGAGGATCCGTTCGACTATGTCCGTTTATCTTCTTCATGGACTCGTTCTTCTTCCTTGCGGGATCTCAGGCAAGATGACCATACCCTCGAAATCACTTATATCTTTGCTTGCTAGTTGCTCGCTCTTTTGCTATGCCGCGATACCTAACACTTGCTTTATCATGCCTCCCATATTGCCATGTCAAGCCTCTAACCCACCTTTCCTAGCACACCGTTGTTTGGCTATGTTACCGCTTTTGCTCAGCCCCTCTTATAGCGTTGTTAGTTGCAGGTGAAGATGAAGTTTGTTCCATGTTTGGAACATGGATATGTTGGGATATCACAATATCTCTTATTTATATTAATGCATCTATATACTTGGTAAAGGGTGGAAGGGTCGGTGTATGCCTAGTGTTTTGTTCCACTCTTGCCACCCTAGTTTCCATCATACCGGTGTTATGTTCCTTGATTTTGCGTTCCTTACACGGTTGGGTGTTATGGGGACCCCTTGATAGTTTGCTTTGAATAAAAGTCCTCCAGCAAGGCCCAACCTTGGTTTTACATTTGCCTCACCTAGCCTTTTTCCCTCGGGTTTCCGGAGCCCGAGGGTCATCTTTATTTTAACTCCCCGGGCCAGTGCTTCTCTAAGTGTTGGTCCAGCCTAAGCGATGTCCGGTGCCCCCTGGGCAACCAGGGTCTATGACAACCCGACATCTGGCTCATCCGGTGTGCCCTGAGAACGAGATATGTGCAGCTCCTATCGGGATTTGTCGGCACATCCGGGCGGCTTTGCTGGTCTTGTTTTACCATTGTCAAAATGTCTTGTAACCGGGATTCCGAGTCTGACCGGGTCTTCCTGGGAGAAGGAATATCCTTCGTTGACCGTGAGAGCTTGTGATGGGCTAAGTTGGGACACCCCTGCAGGGTTTGAACTTTCTAAAGCCATGCCCGCGGTTATGGGAAGATGGGAATTTGTTAATGTCCGGTTGTAGAGAACTTGAAACTTAACCTAATTAAAATGCATCAACCGCGTGCGTAGCCGTGATGGTCTCTTTCCGGCGGAGTCCGGGAAGTGAACACGGTTCTTGTGTTATGCTTGAACGTAAGTAGATTTAGGATCACTTATTGATAACTTCTAGTTCACGACCGTGCTTTGCTTCTCTTCTTGCTCTTATTTGCGTATGTTAGCCAAGATATATGCTTAGTGCTTGCTGCAGCTCCACCTCACTACCCTTTCCTACCCATAAGCTTAAATAGTTTTGATCTCGCGGGTGTGAGATTGCTGAGTCCTCGTGGCTCACAGATACTTCCAAACAGTTGCAGGTGCCGATGATACCAGTGCAGGTGATGCAAATGAGCTCAGATGGGAGCTCGATGAAGGCGTGTTCGTTGTGTTGCTTCATTTCAAGTTGATCAGTAGTGGAGCCTAGTCGAGGCGATCGGGGATCTAGCATTTGAGGTTGTCTTTCTTTATTTTTGTTCTGTAGTCGGACCTTGTTTGTATTCTGGTTAATGTATGATATTTATGTATTATTTGAAGTGGTGATTGTAAGCCAACTCTTTATCCCTTTCTTATTCAGTACATGGGATGTGTAAAGATAACCCCTCTTGCGACATGCCTACCATACGGTTATGCCTCTAAACCATGCCCCAACATATGGGAGATATAGCCGCATTGTGGGTGTTACAGACCCCGACCCATCACCCATGACCGCTCCCTGGCACTCGCCGACGCTGGAGCCGCCACAGCAAGCGCGGGCATGTCGTGGCCAAAATGCCACAGTGTGCGCGTGCGCTTGTCCACTTCCTCCACCGCCTCCTGTGCTCATCCGCGAGCGTGGGCAAGCTCCTGCGTTGATGCTGAGTGTTTTCCCCTCGCCTTGCAGCTTCTCGTCGCCATCCGCTGCGTGTCCAAAGAGCTCCGACAGCGACACGTCCCCCCCTCGCTCCGGCTATATATAGCGACCCCGCGTCGAATCCTAGCCAAGCACCACCCCACACCATCTCCACAAACACGTAGACAAGCAGAAGCTCGGTCGGGCAGGCCTCTGGCCGTCACCCCGACCAGAGAACTCCGGCGATCCCCACAGACCAGTCGCCGCTCTCCGGTTCCTCTTGAGCTCAAGCAAGTGCTTAGGCAGGGCCTTTGTGGTCTGTTGGTGCTGCCTGGACACCGATCAGCCCTCGGAGTCGTCCGTAGACATCGTCTTCAACCTCTCCGGCGAAACCCGTCCGCGACCGTAGCTTTCGAGCTCAACCACGAGCAGCTCCGTCCACCCCACACCAAGCCATGGGTACATGCAGGTGCGCCATGAGTCCCGCTTCAATCCTATCCCTCTAGCCAAGCCCCAAACCCCCTCGTCGCTGGTGTGAGCTCCGGCAAAGCCCCGCCTCTCTCTGATCTTGGTATCCCCCTCTCTCTCCTAACGTGCGGGACCCACCTGTCGGTCTCACCACTCGCTCCCGAAGCGGTACGAGTGGAGGCGCCTTTCCCGTTTACGTCTTCGACGTCACCCCCTAGTTTTCTGTTTAATTCAAATATTATTCAAAAAATTGACTAAACTTTGACCAGCCACCACTTCTAAACCATAAGTCCAAATGATTGATTCTTTTTGCATTGTCTTTGTTCCGAAAAGCTCTAGCAGCACACCAAAAGGTGGATTTTTCCTTGTTGCCTAGAATTTCTGGTGAATTTCAGAATGTGTTATGATAATTATTTTTGTGGTTCTAAATTCTTTTTCAGAAGGAGAAGGTTGTCTTGAAGCAAACCAAGAGGGGTGTGATCCTCCTCTACACTAAGGAAAGCCACACCAGCATTTGGATGGTGTTATTTCAATATCCATGATTTCCTACTTGAATATGAGTTCTTCTTTGCATTTAAAATTTGATAAATAAATTTGGTTAATTCCTAGTTACTTTACCCTGCTTGATATTGTAAGTGCATCTAGTGCCACCCCTAGTTGGTTTTGGGGTATTGATGACAAACTTAGTTGAGGGACTAATGTGTTTGTAAGAATTGCAGGATAACATAGGTAGAAGTCCCTCATTGATTCGGTTTTCCTACCAGAGATGACCCCTAAAAATGTATGAAGACATTGAAGTCAAAGGTGGTATGTGAAGATATTCACATTGAAGACTATGACAAGAGAAGACATCACATGAAGCCTATGGAGCTCGAAGACTTAGATCTTTCGTAGTTCTTTTTCTTCTTTGTTGAGTCATAGGAACCACCGTACTGTTAAGTGGGGTCCAAGAGAACCAGTCAGAATGACTGAAGTGATGCCTAACCAAAACCTATGTCTTCAAGTGAAGACTATGAGAGCGAATCTTGTCCAGAGTCAGACAAGTCAGCTTTGCTTGCAGCCCAAGTAAAGTTGCCGTGTGTGTTTGAAATCTGACCGTTGGAACACGTGTCAGTTCCTTAGTGACCCGGGGTCATTTCTGACAAATCAGGTCGGGTGCCTTGTGGCTATAAATAGCCCACCCCCTACAACCATAAACGGTTGGATGCTCAGAGTTAGTATACGGCTTCTGTCGTTTGAGAGCAACCCACCTCGAAGCATTTGAGAGAGAATTCCTTGCGAGGATAAAGCCCTAACCACCCAGAGCCAATGCTGTTAGGACCCTGATTCCAAGTCACATCGATCTAGCCGGTAACACCTCATATCACTTTGCGGCCTCACGCACGGTATCCCACGGGTGTCGCCTTACCATGGCCCGGGACCGTTTGCGCCTTTTGGCTCACGTATATGATAGTGTCACTAGCATCCATATGACAGAGAACCCAGGCTGACATGGCTAGTCATGAACCCAAAGCGGCACAGACCTATGGAGACAGGCATACATGAATCACATCGAGCATGTCGGTCATCAGCGATTGATTCCGGGCTGTAGCACTGGGCTAACAGGACTCCGGGGAACCCGGGCTGTAGCAGGCTCGGCAGGACTCCGGAAGTCACAGCGTGACATTTCCCGGAAGGGACAGACATAGGAACGAAGTGAAACACATGCCGGCCAGTCAAGTGTCCTGAACAGTAGTGCTAGGCTAGCAGGACTCCGGTGAACCGGGCTGTAGCGGACTACTATGGCTCGAGGAACACTAGACTACATTTCCCCATAAGAAAGGCTGCCAAGGATAAACAACTAGATTGTCAGATCCCACTCATACCAAGCATTTCAATCATACACACAATATGCCCGATATGAGTACATAGAACATGGCATCACAACAAAACTATACAACTCAAGTACTTTATTTAAAGGCTTCAGGGAGCCATACATAACATGTTCATACAGATAGGGGTCACATGACCCGACACTCAAGTCATACAAACATACAAGCACATGCGGAAGCAACTAGTCTGAGTACAGACTCTAGAAAGAAAGAAAGCTTCTCGAAGCATGTCTATCTACATAGGGCCCTCCATGGCCAGGATCACCACCTGGGTGGCTAGTCACTCGTCGACGTCAAGGTCTACATAGAACCCATCGGAGGGGGCGGTGTTGTTGTCTGAAAACAGTAATTAAGCAAACATGAGTACAAACGTACTCAGCAAGTCTTACATCAGAACCTACTATACATGCTTATTCTCAAGAAGGTGGTGGGGTTAATGTAGCAAGCCAGCTTTGACTCTTAGCTAAGCTATCCTACAGAACTTCACCAGTAAAAATAGTTTTCGCACACGAGTCCACTACTCACCAACACAATACTCCACCAGGGATCCTCCCTCGTCATCCTACGAGAGGGCCATCCTCGGTACTCACACTTATCTTGAGTCTTTTATTAGTACCCATTAACTTGTCTATGAACTGTATAGGTAACCAAGTAGTCCTTTACCGCGGACGCGGCTATTCGAATAGTTTTATACCCTGCAGGGGTGTACTTCTTCATACACGCTTTCACCACTTACCGCTGTTTACACGACATGTACTCGGCAACCTTCAAGCGGAAGCCCAGCGAGGGTGTCGGCCACGGCCTACCTAAACACTTAAGTCTCTAGTCCAGGTTTATCGCCTATCCAGGTTCCATCCGCAGGGAGTCCGGCCGAGGTTTCCACATACGGCCCCGAACGATGTGAATAGGGATCCCGAGACACCAAACGGGTGACTCGGTACACCGTGCCACGGTGTATCTACCGCAACATAGCCCACCCCTAGGGTCAGCGCTACGCACGGCCTCCAACACATAACCTACAAACACCAGAAACTATTTGCAACTCCTGGACAGAGTACTAGGGTGGTTAAGAAGCCGAGAGGGTCAATTAAGGATCCCATTGCATGGTAGTAGCTGAATCTTAAATCACACATACAGATCTCAGTTCTTAGGGATGGCCTCAATGAAACAACCCACCATGTACTCCTACATGGCCTCTCATCGATACCTTTACCAAAACATGTTCAACACATCCCTCACATTACCGGCATAAGCATTTCACTCTGGCCCATCACCCAGATGAACCAGACCTGACACAACTCTAAGCATAGCAGGCATAGCAAGGTAGGAATCACATACATGGCTCAATCAACTCCTACACATGCTAGTGGGTTTCATCTAGTTACTGTGGCAATGACAGGTCATGCAGAGGATAAGGGTTCAACTACCGTAGCACACAGCAGTTTGAATCGCGTTGTCTTAATGCAGTAAACAAGAGCAGAAGCGAGAACATGGGTTTGTATCGGAATGATCAATGGTTGCTTGCCTGATGGAGTGGTAGTGGGATACTGCCCTTCAGTTGGATACTCGTGAATATCCTCGGAGGCAGAACCTACCACGAAGAACACATCGGAACACAATCAACACATGACGATATGCAATAATATGATGCATGCTATGACATGGCAATATGAATGTGTCTTGCCCTAATGCAAAAGCTATAACAGAAAGGAATGAACTCATTTGAATCAAAGATTCAAATATTAGCTCATTAAACATGGCCTTAATAGTGCATTTCCTTATTCTGCTTAAACAGCAAGGTAAACTTGTTTTGTCATGCATGAAACCATTACAGATGGATAGATTGAATTTTTCTGATCATTTTTCATATATAAATCTTTGCATTTGGAGCTATGGTTGATTTTCTATGATTTTTAGAAGTTTTAACTATTTTCTGGAAATTCCTGAATAAAAAAAATCCAGAAAATGCATTATTGCGTCAGCATTGCGTCATGCTGACCTCAGCATGTCAAAGGCGCCAGCCCAGGTCAAACCTGACTGGTGGGCCCCTTCTGTCAGCCTCTCAGCTAATTAACAGGATTAGATTAACACTAATTAGCTGTCAGTGGGGCCTGGGCCCTCATGTCAGTGACTGATTTAATTCAAATTAATTAAAACTAATCCTAAATTAGTTAGCAGACCGGCCCCACCTGTCATAGACTCAGGGGGGGTCTACCTGGGCCCACCTAGGAGTCAAATTGGGTCAAACTCACCGGCGACTCGACGCCGGCGAGGCCCGAGACGGTGGCGCAGCTCGGAAAACGCCCACAGGGCACGGGCGAGGCCATTGTTGGGATCGTTGGAGAGCTCTTGCAGTCGCGCATATAGTGGTGGTGGAGGCCGGGCCTATGGTGGCCGGAGACGACGACGGCGAGCTCCAAGGCGGCGGCCGGAGTTCGGCCATGTGCGGGGAGTGGGCTGCGGCGTGCAAACAAGGAAACTGAAGCACTAGCGAGGCACTACGCGATGCGGCAAGCACGTTGCATAGCACGGGAGGACCAAATGGTCGCCGGAGCGACGCCGGCGACGAGCTCGAGCGGAGACGAGCTTCGGCCATGCTGGAACTATGTCCTAGAGGGTGCAAACGCGTGGGAAAGAAGAGGGGTAAGGAGGCAGAGCTCACAGGGAGGTCGATGAGAAGCTCAGTGGGCTCGGGGGCGACCGGAGCGAGGCGAATCGATGAACGGCATCCGGCGGGTACCGAGGTTGAAGATGATCCGATGGCGGCGATGCAGGGCCTCCGGCGATGCGTGGCTCGGTGGGGAGGGCGAGGGCATCGCGGCGGAGCTTCTGGACAGGTCAGAGAGGCGAGGGGGTGACGGAGAGCGCGACTACGGCGGTGAGACGGTGACAAGCTCGTCGGCCATGGTGCGGGAGAGGGTGAGGGAGACGAGGGGAGAGTGAGCGAGGATGAGAGGGGGACGTGGGGGTCGCGTGGCACCCCTAGCGTCTCTAGGCGTCGGCGGAAGCAGGAGGTGGCCGGCGTGTGGCCGCGGGCGCCGGCCACGCGCTCCGCGTCCTTCTGGAACGAGGAGGACGACGACTGGCAGAGCCAGTAGGCTAGGCCGAGCCAGGTGGCTGGGCCAGCACAGGTAAGGCCCGGGTGGGCTTCCCTCTCTCTCTCTCTTTTTATTTGTTTCAGTTTTTCTAATTAACTGCAACTGTTGGCTTTAAATAAAATACTAAAACGTTTCCAAAAATCCTGAAAATAATTGTGGGCTCTGTTTAGATTATTTCCAACAGCAAACATTTATTTCCAGGATTATTTGAGCATTTAAATTATTTTATAGCATTTAAATGCCCAAATTCAAATACTTATGATTTAATTCAATGACCTTGTGTTGACCTAGAAAATTATGCACCAATTTTGCCAGAGGTTTTAACCCAAGACAACGAGGGTGAACTTTTTAGAAGGGCATTTTAGGTTCATTGAAAATAATTTTAGTAAACCCTAGTTGTTTCCAGGGGGGTGTTGGGGGTTTCTGCTTTCCCCATTTCAAATTTAAGAGAAATTTAAACATGATGCACACTCTAATGCTTGAACTAGCTAGGGTGTGACAACTCACCCCCACTCAAAAGAATCTCGTCCCAAGATTTAGGATCCTCTGGGAAGAAGGTGGGGTACTCAAGTCGAAGACGATCCTCCCTTTCCCAAGTGGCTTCTTTCTCGGAATGGTGTGACCATTGAACCTTGAGAAACTTGATATTCTGACGTCGAGTGGTACGCTCGGCCTGATCAAGGATACGAACGGGATATTCCCGATAGGAGAGGTTATCTTGTAGATCAAGCGTTTTGTGGTCCACTCCACAGATAGGATCCGCGAAGCAACGCCTGAGTTGTGAAACGTGGAAGACATTGTGAACTCTGGAAAGATGCGGAGGTAGTTCCAATTGGTAGGCAACTTCTCCTCGTTTGGCAAGAATGCGAAAGGGTCCAATGTAACGAGGGGCCAATTTGCCTTTGATACCGAAACGTTGGGTTCCCTTTAACGGAGTAACCCGAAGGTAAGCCTTCTCGTCGACTTCATAAGTCATAGGCTTATGTTTACGATCATATTGACTCTTTTGACGAGATTGGGCTGTTTTCAATTTCTCACGAATAACGCGAACCTGCTCTTCTGCTTCCTGAATCATATCCGGGCCAAAGAGTTGTCTTTCCCCGGTTTCTGACCAGTTAAGAGGCGTTCGACATTTTCGTCCATAGAGAACTTCAAAAGGAGCCTTGCCCAAGCTGGCTTGATAACTATTGTTATAAGCAAACTCCGCGAATGGGAGGCATTTCTCCCAACTCATTCCAAACGAGATGAAAGAAGCTCGGAGCATATCTTCCAGAATTTGATTGACTCGCTCTACTTGACCACTTGATTGAGGATGGAAGGCAGTACTAAAAGAGAGACGAGTTCCCATAGCATTTTGGAAACTTTCCCAAAATCGAGAGGTGAAGAGACTCCCACGGTCTAAGTTAATTTCCAATGGAACACCATGAAGAGACACTATTCGGGAGATGTATAAATCGGCTAGCTGGCTAGCGGTGATACTCTCACGAACAGGTAGAAAGTGGGCTACTTTGGAAAGACGGTCGATCACGACAAAGATGGCATTATTCCCTCTCTTGGTCCTGGGAAACCTAGTGATGAAATCCATACTGATTTTATCCCATTTCCATTCGGGAATAGCCAAAGGTTGAAGAGTGCCAGCAGGCCGTTGATGCTCTGCTTTAACACGACGACAAACGTCGCAATTAGCAATGTATTGAGCGATTTTTATCTTCATCCTAGTCCACCAAAACCTCTGACGTAGGTCTTCCTACATTTTAGTACTACCGGGATGAATGGTGAGAGGGGATCCATGAGCTTCCTTAAGGATCAACTGGCGCAGATGTTGTTTCTTGGGAACCACCAAACGGTTCTCGAAGAAGACAGCACCTCGCTCATCCATGGAGAAACATTTAGCAACTCCGCTAGCGATGTTTTCCTTAATCCGGGATATGCCCTTATCATACCGCTGGGCGGTTATGATTTGATCCATAAGGGTAGGTTTCGCCACCAGGGTGGATAGGAATCCTCGAGGAACAATGTGAAGGTTAAGCTTACGGAATTCCTCATGGAGAGGTGGCTGACTCTGTTGTAACATCAGGTTGTTACAATAGGATTTACGGCTTAGTGCATCAGCCATGACATTGGCTTTGCCTGGGGTGTAAGTTATTCCTAAGTCGTAATCCGAGATCAACTCAACCCAACGTCTTTGCCTGAGATTCAAGTCTGGTTGGGTGAAGATATATTTCAAACTTTGGTGATCGGTGAAGATCTCGCAACAATTACCGAGGAGGTAATGTCGCCAGGTTTTAAGTGCATGGACTACAGCTGCAAGCTCTAGATCATGTGTGGGATAATTTTCCTCATGTGGGTGTAATTGCCGTGAAGCATAGACCTGACGATCCTGCATGAGTATGCAACCTAGTCCTTGTCGCGAGGCGTCGCAATAGATAATAAAGTCCTTGGAGAAATCTGGTGGTACCAGTACGGGAGCAGATGTCAGGCGTCTTTTCAGTTCCTGAAAGCTGAACTCGCACTGTGGAGTCCACTCGAACTTTTTATCCTTCTTGAGGAGTTCAGTTAGAGGTTTAGCAACCTTGGAGAAATTCTCGACGAAGCGGCGGCAATAGCTCGCTAAGCCAAGGAAACTCCGAACTTGCTTGACCGTCTCAGGTGGAGTCCAATCAAGGACGGCTTGAACTCGCTCGGGATTGACAGCAATACCCTTGCCAGAGATTACATGGCCTAGATAGGTCACTTCTGGCAACCAAAATTCACACTTGGAGAATTTGGCATAAAGGCGATGCTCTCGAAGTTTCAGCAATACCAGCCTTAGATGTTCGGCATGTTCCTCTTCATTCTTGGAGTAGATGAGTATGTCATCGAGGTATACCACGATGAATTTATCCAAGTACTCCATGAAAACCGAGTTCATTAACCGAGAGAAGGTAGCTGGGGCATTGGTTAAACCAAAGGACATGACGGTGTACTCGTATTGGCCATAACGAGTAACAAAAGGCCATTTTGGGAATGTCCCCGTTTCTGATTTTGATTTCATGGTAGCCCAACCTCAAATCCATCTTGGAAAAGACTGAGGATCCAGCGAGCTGATCATACAGATCGTTAATCCTAGGTGTAAGTGCATCTAGTGCCACCCCTAGTTGGTTTTGGAGTATTGACGACAAACCTAGCTGAGGGACTAATGTGTTTGTGAGAATTGCAGGAAAACACAGGTAGAAGTCCCTCATTGATTCGGTTTTACTACCAGAGATGACCCCTAAAATTGTACGAAGACATTGAAGACAATGGTGGTTTATGAAGATATTCATATTGAAGACAATGACATGAGAAGACTCCCTATGAAGCTTTTGGAACTCGAAGACCTAGATCCTTCGCAGTTTTATTTCATTCATGTTGTGTCATAGGAACCACCGTACTGTTAAGTGGGGTCGAAGAGAACCAGTCAGAATGACTAAAGTGATGCCTAATTCAAATCCTATGTCTTCGAGCGAAGACTTTGAGAGAAAATCTTGTCCAGAGTCAGACAAGTCAGCTTTACTTGTCGCCCAAGTAAAGTTGCCGTGTGAGTTCAAAATTCGACCGTTGGTACACGTGTCAGTTCCTTAGTGACCCAGGATCATTTCGGACAGATCAGGTCGGGTTGCCAAGTGGCTATAAATAGTCCACCCCCCACAACCATAAACGGTTGGCTGCTCAGATTTTAGTGCACAGCTTTTGTCGTTTGAGAGCAACCCACCTCGAAGCCTTTGAAAGAAAAAATTCCCAGTGAGGAGAAAAGCCCTAACCACCCAGAGCCAGAGTAAATTGGGCATCACTTAAGTCTTCGTGTCTATGTGATCTGAAGACTTATTACACTTGAGGACTGTGCATCCTCCAGACGGTTAGGCGTCGCGTTCTGAGCATCCAAGAGAAATTGTGGATTGTCAGTGAACGAAGTTTGTGAAGGTTTGGGAGTCTACCTTGAAGACTTACCTGAGTGATTGGGCGAGGTCTGTGTGACCTTAGCTCAAGGAGAAAACGGTGAGGACTGGGTGTCTTGGACTAAGTGTCCTTGACTAGGTGTCCGGGACTGTGTGTCCTTTGGTTTAAATACCTAGCCGCTCCAACCAGACGTACAGTTGTCACAGCAACTAGAACTGGTCCAACAAATCATTGTCTTCAACGTGTCACTGGTTTCATCTTCACTTCCTTTTACTTACAGTTATTCATTGTGAAGCCATTGCATGCTTGCGTTATCTTTTGTCTTCACAACATGAATGTATGATCTGTTTGGCTTCATAACTTCTTCCTACCTGATCCTTATTACACTGAAGCTGGTTGTGATTGCGCTTTCACTCTATTGAATACATGACCATGGCTGGCCTAGTGTAATCTAACTTCCGCTGCATAGTAATAGGCATAATCTTCACTGTTTGTCTTCATAACTCTCACGTTTTGAAGACTTTCATAAAAATCGCCTATTCACCCCCCCTCTAGTCGATATAACGCACTTTCAATTGGTATCAGAGCGAGGTGCTCCCTTGTTCTGTGTGATTCGGTTTAACCACCTGGAGTTTTAGCTATGTCGACTGCAGGGATAATCAAAGTCTCCGTTGCGTGCCCCGTCTTCGATGGAACTGAATATCCCTACTGGAAGAATAAGATGCGCATGCATCTTGAAGCCATTGACGTCGACTTATGGTATGCCGTCGAGAACGGCGTTCCCAAGGCTGGAGAAGGTGTCACTGCTGCTGATGTCAAGAAATTCATTCAACTGGACTCTACTGCCAAGAACATCATCTGTGGTCATCTGACCAAAGGACAGTATGGCCGTGTGAGTGCTTTGAAGACATCCAAGCTGGTCTGGGATTGGCTCTCCAAAGTTAATGAAGGCATATCAACCCAGAGAGATCAAAGAATCAGTGTCCTTTGCAATCTCTTCAACCGCTTCAAACGAAATGACAATGAGAATGTCCAGCACACCTTTGATCGACTCACTGACATCACAAATGAGCTTCAAGCCCTCGGCGCTACTGAGATCACCAAACATGAAATCGTCAAGACGCTGCTGAGATCACTTGATAGTTCGTTTGACATTCTGGCCCTGATGATTCAAGAACGTCCTGATTTCAAGACACTCGATCCGTCTGACATACTTGAGAGGCTCAACACACATGAGTTTCAGCTTTCTGAGAAAAGAGATATCTACGATCCAAACTATGGGCGAACTCGTGCCTTGAAGGAAAAAGCTGTCTCCTCATCTGAAGAAGAATCTGACTGCAGTTCTGATGATCCTGAAGACATTGGAAGAGAACTTGCAATGCTAGTGAAGAAGTTTCAAAAATTCACCAAGAAGAAAGGCTTCAGAAAATCTTCACGATCAAGCTCAAGGAATGATGAAGCTTCTGCTCATGACTACAAGAAGAAAACATGTCACAAGTGCAAGAAAACTGGGCACTTCATCTCTGAGTGTCCATAGTGGGACAATGAGAACAGAAGGAAGAAGAAGAGCAAAGAATATGATTCTGACGACAAGAAGAAGAAGAAATACTCAAAGTCTTCTTCCAAAACTTCATCAAGGTCTTCATCACACAAGAAGAGCTCATCTGGCAAGGCACGTGCGTTTGTTGGAAAGGAGATGGATTCAGAGGAGGAGTCCGCATCTGAGGAGGCAGAGGTGGAGTCTGAGGAGGAGTCTGATTCTGGCATTGCGAGTCTGGCTACAGCATACGTCGCCAAGTCCATCTTCAATACTGAAGACAATGACTGCATCACCGACACCGACGCAAATGACAAGAACGACTCCACTCCTACCTACTGCTTCATGGCACGTGGTGCCAAGGTAAACACACGCACCACTCGCTATGAAACATCCAGTGACGATGACTCTGAATGTGATTCAAAACCTAGCTACAAAACACTTGCTAAAATTGCAACTGAACAATAGAAAGCTATGGAACACATTCAAAAACTGTTAGACAGAAGCGATGATCTGTTGGGTGCTGAAATGACTCGATCTGAATCCTTAATTGAAGACATAAAAAACCTTCACGTTAAGTATCAGGAACTTGAAGATCGTCATGATACTCTCTCAACAACTCATGAAAATCTTTCCTATGACTATCTTCAAAGGAAGCAAGAACTTGAGAAATTGAGGGTGGCTCATGAAGATCTTCAAAAGGAAAACGAGTCACTTCGCACCGAACAGATCAGTCCCACTCAGGAAGGATTTGAACCACCATGTCTTAAATGCATTGAGTAATAATGCTAATTCTGTTGCTGAATGTTCCACTGCTACTACTGTTCCAATATCTTCAACTGTTGATGTGGCAACTAACCCCTCTACTGAGGATACCACTGCTATTGCTGATGAGAATGCTAGGTTGAAGACATTGCTTGAAACAGGGATGTACAAAAGTCTGAAAGGGCATCAAACATTATGTGATGTCCTTAAGAAGCAGATTCTGAACCGAAACCCTAGGAAAGAGGGTGTTGGGTTCGTGAGGAAAATCAATGCAGATGACTCTTACTGGAAACCTGAGCAGTACCCCAAAACTACATGGGTTGCTGCAAAGCAACTTTCAGCAGATCCATCCAATTTATCTGGCTTCACTTGTGCTAACCCAATTATCATTGATGAATCCTTTGATGCAAACTATAAACTGTTTAAGAATCAGAATGGTGAAGTGTTTGCCAGGTACATTGGTACTAACTGCAGGAATGGACCGGCTATGAAGAAGATCTGGGTTCCGAAAACATGTCTGGAAAATCTTCCTGTGAATGTCTTCATGACACCTCACTTGAAGAAGACAAACCTCGGTCCAAAGGCTTCATACAGACAGAGGACTCACCTGAGTCACACTAACGCAAATGTTTTGCAGGGAAACCATACTCAGGCATATGAATATGAGAGCGGTTCATCGAACCGTCATATTCATATGACCAAAAATTATTCTGCTTATGCCTATGAGTATTATTGTCCCCCTGCTAGACTGTTTGCTAAGGCTTCAAAGCCAAAATTCTCAGATGCTGCTCTTAGACTCATAGCTTCAAAGCCACCCTTGAAGATGTGGGTGGTTAAGAAAGCTTAACTTTTTTTGCAGGGAAAGGTCTCCAGCACAAAAACAAAATCTTCTGATGCTATTGCTGGGGACCATAAAAATCTTGTGGGGCGCAAGATAAACTGCCCAAATGGCATCATTATGTACTTCGTTCCTGAATCGCATGCTACTCTCCCCATTAGTCCTAATCTGGATCTAAGTTTTCATAACCCACTGGTTCGTCAAATGTTTATGCTTCACAACACTCTTCGTGAAGCCTATCCCCCTAACTGCACTGTAGGGTACGATACCAGCGACTTCAAAGTCTTCAGAATGGATTATTGACAGTGGGTGTACAAATCACATGACTGGCAGAAGAAGCCTTCTTATGGACTCAACTTTACGTCCATCCGACAAGAGCCACATTACATTCGCTGACACTGGTAAAAGTAAGGTATTGGGTCTAGGTAGAGTTGCAATCTCAAAGGATCAACACATGGATAAAGTCATGCTTGTTGAATCCCTTGGCTTCAACTTAATGTCTGTCTCAATGCTTTCCAATTTGAATATGATTGTAATGTTTGGCAAATATCGCTGCCTTGTGCTAATGGAATCTGACAAATCTCTAGTGTTTGAAGGGTATAGGAAAGGTGATTTGTATGTGGTAGATTTCTCAGCAGGACCACAACTTGCAGTATGTCTTCTTGCAAAAGCTTCAGAATGCTGGCTTTGGCATCGAAGGCTTGGGCATGCTGGCATGAGGAACCTCCACAACCTTGCGAAGAAAAAGCACGTCATAGGCATTGAAGGTGTCAAGTTCAAGAAAGATCACTTATGCAGTGCCTGTGAAGTTGGGAAGATGACAAGGGCAAAACATCCTTCGAAGACAATCATGACCACTACCCAACCCTTCGAACTGCTTCACATGGATCTTTTCGGTCCCACTCACTACTCAACTTTTACTACTTCTGCATGCCTCTATGGCTTCGTAATTGTTGATGATTATTCAAGATATACTTGGGTGCACATAATCCTTTACAAGACTGAAGTGCAGGATGTCTTCAGACGCTTTGCAAATCGAGCTATGAACAATTTTGGCGCCAAGATAAAGCACATCAGAAGTGACAATGGCACTGAATTCAAGAACACTGGTCTTGATACATATCTGGACACCTTGGGCATCACACATGAATTCTTAGCTCCATACACGCCACAGCAGAATGGCGTCGTCGAACGCAAGAACAGAACACTCATTGAGATGGCCAGAACAATGCTAGATGAATACAAGACTCCAAGAAAGTTCTGGACTGAAGCCATTGATACTGCATGCCATACAATCAATCGTGTTTATCTTCACAAGCTTCTGAACAAGACATCCTATGAACTCCTAACTGGCAAGAAGCCAAATGTCAGTTATTTCAGAGTATTTGGCGCAAAATGCTGGATCAAGGACCCACACCACACCTCAAAGTTTGCACCAAAAGCACATGAAGGCTTCATGCTTGGATATGGAAAGGATTCGCACTCCTACAGAGTCTTCAATCTCTTCCACTACAAAGTAGTTGAAACAGTGGATGTGCGATTTGATGAAACCAATGGATCACAAAGAGAGCAATTGCCTAATGTGCTAGATGAAGTTCCAGCAAATGAATCAATCAAGCTTATGGGAACTGGAGAAATTGTACCTTCTGAAGCTCAACCTGAAGAAGAACTTATCATCTCAGCACCTGATCCACATGAAGACAATGCTCAGCCTGAAGATATACCTTCAAATGACCACATAGATCAGCAAGAGCAAAGTCTTCGCCCCACACACCCTCGTGTTGCAAATGAAGTACAAATTGACAAAATACTGGACAGCATCAATGCACCTGGTCCACTCACTCATTCAAGGGCAACTCAGCTAACAAACTTCTGTGGGCATTTCGCATTCGTCTCAATATCAGAACCCAAGAAAGTTGAAGAAGCCTTCATGGAACCTGAATGGATTCAAGCTATGCAAGAAGAGCTTCACCAGTTTGAACTGAATAATGTATGGGAACTGGTTAAGCGTCCTGATCCACAGAAGCACAACATAATAGGCACCAAATGGATATACCGCAACAAGCAAGATGAGCATGGTCAAGTTGTCAGAAACAAAGCTCGTCTAGTCGCTCAAGGATATACTCAAGTGGAAGGCATTGACTTCGACGAAACATTTGCTCCTATGGCTAGGCTTGAAGCCATACGCATACTGCTGGCCTATGCAAATCATCATAACATACTTCTATATCAAATGGATGTGAAAAGTGCCTTTCTCAATGGCAAGATTGAAGAAGAAGTGTATGTTGCACAACCACCTGGCTTTGAAAATCCAAAACATCCTGATATGGTATACAAGCTCAACAAGGCACTGTATGGCCTCAAACAAGCCCCCAGGGCCTGGTATGATACACTCAAGTACTTTCTGAAGAGAAAAGGCTTCATACTTGGTTCCCTGGATCCCACTCTTTTCACGAAGACATATGATGGTGAACTGTTTGTGTGCCAAATATATGTGGATGACATTATCTTCGGCTGCACCAATCAGAAGTATAGTGAAGAGTTTGGATATATGATGCAAGAGCAATATCAGATGTCCATGATGGGGGAGCTGAAGTTCTTTCTCGGTCTTCAAATACGGCAACAACGCAACGGCATCTTCATATCTCAAGAGAAATATCTTAAAGAGTGCCTGAAGAAGTTCGGTATGCAAGACTGCAAAGGCTTCACAACACCAATGCCAGCCAAGCATCATCTGGGTCCCGACGACAATGGTAAAGAGTTCGATCAAAAGGTATACCGCTCCATGATTGGGTCTTTGCTTTATTTATGTGCATCTAGGCCAGATATCATGCTTAGTGTTTGCATGTGTGCTCGATTTCAAGCGACACCAAAGGAGTCGCATCACTTAGCTGTGAAGCGAATTCTTCGATATTTGGCTCACACCCCAACTCTAGGATTATGGTATCCAAAGGGCTCAGAGTTTGATTTAGTTGGATTTTCAGATGCTGATTATGCTGGTGACAAAGTTGATCGCAAGTCTACATCAAGCACATGTCACTTTCTGGGACGATCACTTGTATGTTGGTCTTCAAAGAAGCAGAACTGTGTATCACTCTCCACTGCTGAATCTGAATACATTGCTGCTGGATCTTGCTGCGCTCAGCTTCTGTGGATGAAGCAAACACTCAAGGATTATGGCATTCATCTGAAGCAAGTGCCACTTTACTGCGACAACGAAAGCGCCATCAAGATTGCCAACAACCCAGTTCAGCACTCGAAGACAAAGCACATTGAAATTCGTCATCACTTTCTCAAAGATCATGTTGTGAAGGAAGACATTGATATCATACACGTCAACACTGAAGAGCAATTGGCAGATATCTTCACAAAGCCCTTGGATGAGAAGAGATTTTGCAAGTTACAGTGTGAGCTAAATATCTTGGAATCCTCAAATGTCCTGTGATCAGGCACACATCCTAACACTTAAGCATATTGATGACTTAGATGTGCAACACACGAAGTAGCATATATCTTCAAACAATGAAG
The DNA here is from genome assembly GCF_056163025.1 of Triticum urartu. NCBI lineage: Eukaryota > Viridiplantae > Streptophyta > Magnoliopsida > Poales > Poaceae > Triticum > Triticum urartu. The sequence continues at coordinate 234,344,135 of NC_141878.1, forward strand.
ACATACATTCTAAGTGTGAATACATTAATGTGGAATTTGACTTCGGAGCGCCACGATAATTGTGCGCCGTGTCTGGGTCTAATACTTCCTATACGGTGGGTAACGCCACCACCAAACGTTCCATTTTGAAGTGTTTCTCTCATGGCGTTACCTCTCAATGTCTTCACAATTGGTTTGGTTTCATTCTCAATATGTCTTCATGATTATCTTCACTGCGTTGATTATATGGATATATATGTACTGATGTTCTGTCCTCTACAGCATTCACTTATAGCTATGTATTCTTGGTTGAATCTTTTGAACTAAGTGAATGTGATCGGACCCTAACCTCTCTATGCTTTCTATCTCAAACTCTATCTCTCCAAGTCATATGCATTCTGTTGAAACTGTCAAATGTATTCACTGTGTCCTTGTCAGCTGAAGACATAGTGACAACCATAAAAGTCCGTTTTTAATGCTCATTCCTCCACATAAGATCCGGAGAAGAAGGAACGACCGCCCGACAATTTAGACGTGCGTGGGACATGGAACAAATCCCAATCTTCCTCTAACTGGCCACGCGTGCCTCAAATGCGAACCGCCAGGGGTACCTGCGTAATAGCGCAGTGCCGCCTCTATCCCTATAAATACACGATTCACTGCGGTCATTATCTCCTTCTTCCACCCTCGCACGAACCCTAGCGCCACCGCTAGCACTCGACGACGCCGGCGACGAAGCGCTTCACTGCCGCAACCTCTCCGACGCCGTTTTCACGCCGACAGCGGACATTGCTCTCTCCGCCGTCGCCGTAGGTGTCTTCCGTCGCCAAGTTAGGGCACGGAGGATCGAACTGCTCGGCCTCAACTCTCACTTCGTCTAGCAGTTCCAACTGTGGTAAATAAAACCTCTTTTTATAGCTTCTTTTGATCCTACAGTTCAGTCACTTTCTGCCATAAGAAGTTTCTCTTCAGACCAGTTAAATCTCTCGCTGCATCTCATAACATGCCTAGTATATTCACTTGTGCTTCATAAAGTAGTTAGATTCCTCACTTGTACTGATCTATGGCTTCGTACAAATCTGGAACCAACTTCTTATCTACAAGTGAATGTCTTCGCAGAATGAGGTCAATGTCTTCTAAACCGATTTATCTTCAAAATCTTCTGAGAATGCATATGACCTATTCCCCTTCCCTCGCACCTTAATGCTGTCACAGGTACATGTCCATGGGAGAATCCTTTGGTTCTCATAGTCTGCATTCATTTGTAGAGTACTTGCAGCATCACATCAACTCACCTGAAGCCAGTTCTTGCAAAAGGAAGCCTTTGAAGCCTTTGAACATCTTGAAGCCTTCCAAGTTATTCATGGCTTCAGAAACAGCAGCAAGGAAGGGAGGCAGACAGCGACGTGGTGAAACGTCCAAAGATCTGCCTGATGAATTGGCAGAGATGTACAAAACTGATCCTGAAGAAAGCTATGGTCAGCGCAAGACACGAATCCAATGGATTCGAAGATATTGGGCAGAGCAATGGTTCCACTACCGCTTCGTCACTCAGGAATATGCGGAGAAGTGCGCCATCAAGAGACCGTGGGGAGATGTATTATACAAAAATCTCGTACCCAGGTCCAGAGACGAAGCCATTGCTCAAGGCTTCTATCCATGCATGGTGAGAGGACCACAGCCAGCTGAGGCACATCCGTCATCACTTCTCTGGTGTCGCGATGATAATCTCTTCACGCACAACTTTCAGTTTGCACAACAGTCAGCGAAGATAAACAAGAAGAAATTTGGGCTTGACTTCAACCCTGGTCCCTCCTCACCAAGGGCAGATGGCACACGCAACGCCGATCCCAATATCATCGGGCCGTATGCCAATCTTGCAGGCCTCATCACTCGCATCCTAGTCCAAGGGACTGCTGTGAATGACCCTCCAGCAGATACTGAGTCAGATGATGCCCCTGCTGCTCCGAAGCCTAAGAAGAAGAAGCCAAAAGCTCCAAAAGCTTCAAAGCCAGCCGCTTCTCCCAAGATCGCAAGAGTGAAGCCTTTAGCAACTGCACCTCCTGAAGCCAGTGTGCAGTCAGAAGGCTTATCACGGGTGTCCAAGACCCAAGAAGCCAAGAAGCCTCAGCCACACAAAGGCAACGAGCTCACAGCTGCTGACATTCTGCGCTGCGAAGCCATTGATCTCTCAAGCGATGAAGATCTTGGAGATGATGCTCTTGAGCAGCTCATCAAGAGCAAGGAGGAGGCTGAAATCTTCAACAATCTGCCTCTGTTTGATGTCACCATCATCCACAACTTCATCGATGAATGGTTTGACACACCAGACATAAGCTTCAATGATCTGCAGCTACCCATAGGCCTCAGCGTTGCCTTTCAAGGTGCAATCGCTTCAGAACTTGCAATAGCCTAGCGAATTGTAGAACTGAAGCAGAAAATTGATCATGAAAAGGCTCAGTTCAAGAAGCACGTGGCCAAGCTCAGTGTGCAAGAAGTGAAAAACTTCAAGATCATGTTGCACGAGCTGAAAGAAAACTTCCTGAAGACGCGTGCCGAAGCTCAAGGCTCGCGAGAACGCATGAAGACTTTGGCTGATCGCTGCGTGCAAGCCTACAATGAGGCAGAAAAGCGCAAGGCACTTGGGCGTCCCGGCATTGACCCCAGGATGGCCGCGAAGAAGAAAAAGAAGGCGGCTGTGCCCGAACCTGAAGCGCCAAGGTCAGAACCTGATGCTCCGATTGTCTTCTCCGCTGCAACGACTGGCTCGAAGCCAAAGAGTCGATCAACCGCCTCACAGCACAAGAAGACACGGACTGCAGAGGCTGAAGCTAAGAAGAGAAAACATTCTGAAGCCTCTCCTTCTGAACCCATCATCAAGAAGCGCAAGACCAAGAAATCTCGGGCTGCTCCCACAGAGCCCCTGATAGTTGAACCACTCTGCGTCCGCTATCCTGACGCAGATCGTCAGTTGACAGTGCATGAGCCTGCTTACATAGAGGCTCCGCACGCTGAAGACATTCCAGCAGCCAACCCCAATGCTGCTGAAGACATTGGTCCCCAAGACAATGTGCAAGGTGATGCAGCCCTTCCTCAGCTTGAGACAAGAGAACAGATCAGTATTGGTCGTCCATTGACGCCAATCACACAAGATGCGTCGTGGGCAGATCGCCCACAGGAGGAAGATGAGCCCCAACCCACTGCAACTCCACCGGCGCCTACACTCCGTAGGCTTCGCAAAGGGCCAAGGGCTCAGGCTGCTGAAGACATTCCGGCTGCATCAGCCGAAGAGCAAGCAGAAATACCACAAGCTCCAACTCCCCCGCACCAACAAGAAGCAGTTCTCAGGGAGAACGTGCCTGAAGCTGAAAATGTTGAGGCTGACACAAACAACGCCGAAGCAAATGTGGAGCCCTCCCCAACAACAGCTTCAGAAGACACCGAAGCTACTGCTCCTGAACATTCTGTGCCTGAGTCTGCTGCCGGACCACAATTCAACTATCATATTGCGCACAGGCCCCAGGTCCAGAAGCCGATCCCACGACTACCAAGGTTCCCAGGTCCTGCATCAGCTCCTGGTTCCTTCAACATCAACGGCTTCAGGGCAGATAACACGTTTTTCGACCGCTCCAAGAACCCTTATTCAAGGGAACGGATTGTATCAGATAGGTTCTGGAGCCATCAACAGCGCAGCTATTATTCATGCATCCTTTACAACCAAGGCCGCATCTTTCCTCACAAGCGCCTTGAGGTTGAAGCTATTGCTGGTCTGCCTGGTCTGGAAGAAGCACTGGATTGCTTCAAGCAAGTGGGTTTGCTGCCATTTATCACTGATGAAGAGCACTAGAACGAAGAGCTTCTGCTCCAGTTCTATGCCACTGTGCATATCAAAGGCTATAACAGAGATCCGAAGACATGGATTCTGGAGTGGATGACAGGCAATATCCATCATGAAGCCAATGCTTTCGACCTAATTGAGCTTACCGGCCTTCCCACTCCTGGCGAATTCTTTGAAGAAGGGTGCCAACTCCATGCTGAAGCAATTGAGAGCCTATTTCAGCGTCCTGAGCCAGATATGAGTCAAATGCTCTCAATGATGAGGCCACTACCTCCGAATGCACCCTATCCAACTAGGTTCTTCGTTGAAGACTTAGAGTACTTGCCCAGAACAATATATCATATCATAAGGCGAACTCTATGGCCTGTCAAGGGACACTCTTGATATGCGACAATTGATGGTGCAATGAAGACTCTCATCTTCTGCATTCTTCATGGCAAATGCTTCAATGCACAGGATCTCTTCATCCGTCAATTTGCAGCGTCTGCTTCAGAACTGTTTGGATTAAAGTTTTATGCTCCTTGGGTTATGAGGCTGATCAAGCTTCACTCTACAATCTCCTATCAACCCTCAGCCCGCAATCATAGGATATTTTTGCCAGATGTGGACACATCTGCTGAAGCAATATATCCAGAGCCGGCCAAGCAACCACTAAGTCTTCAGAATGCAGAACACGAGAGCTTCACTCAAAATATTGAAGGTGTTGAAGCTCTCTCCCGAGTGTATCCAGTGGCTGGCATCACACGTGCCCCTGCATCAACTGAAGCCACCAACAGCACAGCTGCAAAGAGACCCAAGAAGCGCGCTCGTGCACTCAATGACAGAGAGCTTCTTGTGGCTCTTCACCAAAAGCAAGATAGGCATCACGACTGGCTCAAGAGGCAGATGAGAAGCATCATGCAAGACGTCAATCGCATCAGAAATCTGGCAACCAAGAATGCATTTGTCACACACGAGACCTGTCGCCGCACTTGGAAGGGCCTCACCATGATGTGCCCTGAAGCTGAACTGCATGAGGATGGCTTCACAGAGCACTTCAAATTTGACTCCACGCCTCCAAGAAGAGCGGTGATGCGCAGCACACCATCACTTGAAGAGTCAGAGTTCTCTTCTTCTGCTGCCACCGTGTCTGCCCGGATTATTGAAGAAGAAGACGACGCGACATCATCTCCACCTGCTTCAACGCGCGTCGAATCTGCACCAAGCTCGTCTGCACCGCCGCCAAACAACTCCACCGACCCTGCTGCGCCTGGGAACGCGTAGAAACCTCTATGTCTTCAAACCTTTTTGGTCATCACTGACAAAAGGGGGAGAAGCATATGATGGTTATAGTCTTCAAGCGGGTCACTATGGGCGGGTGCCTTCATATTTTGCTACATTTTGCTTTGTGCTTACAACTCCCGTTTTTTTGCTACATTTGCTTCATTGAGTTGTAACACTTAGCCTTGATGGTCGTCTGCTACCTGTTTGTCACTCCGTTGTGCGACGATAAATTCCGCACTCATCTCATTCTGCAGACGTCCATTTTCCATTATGCATGTCATTATCTTCGTATACTTTCACATGCATAGTGGATTGTCATAAGTTGAAGTGGATCTCCACAAGCACAACCTGCCATGTGCATTTGCATTCAAGAAGCAAATTACTTATATGCACATCTTCAGGGGGAGCCCTTGCAACTTATGAAGACAATTCCTTATCCTTTACAATTTCAGATATTATATTCCCCGTTGAAAACTTCAACTAGTTTGTCATCAATCACCAAAAAGGGGGACACTGTAAGTGCATCTAGTGCCACCCCTAGTTGGTTTTGGGGTATTGACGACAAACTTAGTTGAGGGACTAATGTGTTTGTAAGAATTTCAGGATAACACAGGTAGAAGTCCCTCATTGATTCGGTTTTCCTACCAGAGATGACCCCTAAAAATGTATGAAGACATTGAAGTCAAAGGTGGTATATGAAGATATTCACATTGAAGACTATGACAAGAGAAGACATCACATGAAGCCTATGGAGCTCGAAGACTTAGATCTTTCGTAGTTCTTTTTCTTCTTTGTTGAGTCATAGGAACCACCGTACTGTTAAGTGGGGTCCAAGAGAACTAGTCAGAATGACTGAAGTGATGCCTAACCAAAACCTATGTCTACGAGTGAAGACTATGAGAGCGAATCTTGTACAGAGTCGGAAAAGTCAGCTTTGCTTGCAGCCCAAGTAAAGTTTCTGTGCGAGTTTGAAATCTGACCGTTGGAACACGTGTCAGTTCCTTAGTGACCCAGGGTCATTTCGGACAAATCAGGTCGGGTTGCCTTGTGGCTATAAATAGCCCACCCCCTACAACCATAAACGTTTGGCTGCTCAGAGTTAGTATACGGCTTCTGTCGTTTGAGAGCAACCCACCTTGAAGCATTTGAGAGAGAATTCCTTGCGAGGATAAAGCCCTAACCACCCAGAGCCAAAGAGAATTAGGCATCACTTAAGTCTTCTTGTCTGTGTGATCTGAAGACTTATTACAATTGAGGACTGTGCATCCTCCAGCCGGTTAGGCGTCACGTTCTGAGCATCCAAGAGACATTGTGGATCGCCGGTGAATGAAGTCTGTGAAGGTTTGGGAGTCTACCTTGAAGACTTACCAGAGTGATTGGGCGAGGTCTGTGTGACCTTAGCTCAAGGGGAATACGGTGAGGACTGGGTGTCCTGAGCTGCATGTTCAGGACTGGGTGTCCGGGACTGTGTGTCCTCAGGTTTAAATACCTAGCCGCCCTAACCAGACGTACAGTTGTCACAGCAACTGGAACTGGTCCAACACATCATTGCCTTCAACAAGTCACTGGTTTCATCCTTCCCTTCTATTTACGTACTGTTACTCCTTGTGAAGACATTGTATGATTGCACTATCTTTTATCTTCACTGAGTGACTGTGTGTTCTGTTTGGCTTCATAATTTCTTCCTACTTGATCCTTACTACATTGCTGCTCTTAGTCATTGTGCTTTCACTCTATTGAATACTTGACTATGGCTTGCCTAGTGTAGTCTACCTTCCGCTGCAGGGTAATAGGTTTATTTCGGTCGTTTGTCTTCATAACTTTCACGTTTTGAAGACTTTCATAAAAATCGCCTATTCACCCCCCCTCTAGGATATAACACACTTTCAGATATGCTTGTTTTAGCTACTGGTTGAATGCATGAACTTGTTTGGCTAAGTAGAGTAAAATTTTGCACTAGATATATGGCTATGGACATTAATGATAGTTATTTTATTAAGTGATATTTTCAATTAAGTGATGAGCTAATAAAAATATTGTTTGATAAATAAAACAAGTTATAACTAGAGAAGTTTTGGTTCTTAATATTGCAAGATGTTTATGAGTTTCATCCATGACAATGAGTTGTTTGCATTGCATGTCGAGTAGTTGCATGATTATGGCATTATATCATGTTATTGATAAAAAGTTTTTATCAAAGCTAAAGTTGATTAAGTTCAACTTGAATATGGTGTTGATCACATCATGGTGCCACTGAATTGGGTTTTCAATTCAGTGCGACTTGGGAAGGTCTTGATTCGGTCCTTTGTTGTGGCTCTCACCGGTGCCTCCGACGAGGGCAGGTTATGGGCGTGCATACCCTGGCCCGGTAGGCAGACATAACCTTGTGTGCTCGTTTTTGTTTTTCTGGTATCTTGTCCCCGTTTGGGACCGTTTTTGCCACGACGGTGGCCATTGGTGCCTTTGGTATACACGGGGCCACCCAAGACCTAGCCATGAGAGGGAGTTGGTCGGAGTGGCCGGGGAGAGTGCATGACAAAGGGAGGGTTTGGTCGGAATGCTTTGGTCCACCCGAATGGGAATGCGAGGCCATGTGTTCTGTAGTGTGGGTAAAGTGCACTACCTCTACAGAGTGTATTTAATCTATCGATAGCCGCGTCCTCGGTTATGGGCATAACTCGTGAGTAAGTCACACCATGGATCAACTTTTATAATAAAACTTGCAAACTAAGTGATTTTTGTGATGCATTGGTTCGTGGTGAGTCATGAACTCTTTAGGTGTTCATGAGTGTTTGGTTTCAGGTGTGACCCTGGTGCGGTCACTGTTTGGTTACGAGGTAACCGTCTGGTAAGCGAGTCTGTGTGACTCGGCGCACGCTTCGTTTGCATTGCATCCGTAGTATTTATTGCATTGAATTAATCAGATTAATTATCATGATATTGCTTGTCATCATGCTTATGTTTGTTGTGAGCTTGCAAGTACATTCAATGTACTAACCTGGAGTGTTATGCCAGCTTTCAGGAAAGTCGGTTTGCATCGGAGCGCATCTCGTGTCTAGGCCGTGTGCATGTCGGTGTCCCTGTGCTATGGAGTTCAACTTCATCATTCTTCCGCTGCCGCGTAGTTCGTGTGATCGAGGCCCAACCATGTTTGTTAAATAATGTACATACTGTTCAGCAGCACCGTGTGTGCCGCTTGGCCTCGTGTAACGATGTAATTTCATACTTATGTAACCCGCTAGCATCAATAAAGCGGTTGTTTCTGTACCATGTTGTTGTGTATTGCCAGAAGAATTCATCTCTCGGCTGGCAATGCAGGGTAAACCGGTTGCTCTAAGCTGGGGTGCCACACATGGAGAGGCAATAGACGGGAACAACGACGTCCTATTGATCGGGCAGTGAACCGGCTAGGTCGGAATGGAGAAACAACGTCATGTTCATGGGGAGGCAACGGAATACGTCGTGTTCATTGAGAGCCAACTGAGGGAGTCCTGGATTAGGGGGTGTTCGGATAGCCGAACTATACCTTCAGCCGGACTCCTGGACTATGAAGACACAAGATTGAAGACTCCGTCCCGTGTCTGGAGGGGACTTTCCTTGGCGTGGAAGGCAAGCTTGGCGATACGGATATGTCGGCGTTCTGGGAATGGGGGTCCCCAGAATCGCCTACCTGCGGCGTGGCTCAAAGGGGGGCCCATCGTGTCCCATCTTCACCAACACAAACCCAAGACCCTTGCGAGGGGCCAAGCCTCGTGGGGTGGACAACGCGGAGCTTCCTCAAGCGCGGCCTCATCAGGCTGGCTCACGAGGAGGCGGAGAGATCAAGGCGGGGTACCTCACGAGGTGCCCGTGACGCAAGCCATGACGACCGGGGGTGCCAGGCAGGTGCCAGCCCGCGTAGTGTCCTCCCTTCCTCTTTGGTGCAAAGGGGGCAAGCGCAGCCGCGGAGTACCGAGGCATTAGGCAAAGGTTGCCATTTCGGTGCAACGAGACCAAGACCGGGAGGACTACGATACGGAGGTCACCGTGGAGCCCAAGACGGCGTCATCACCAAAGCTTTGTGCAGGCGAAGACTACTTTTGTCAGGATAGCTGATACTAGTTGTCCCCCTTCAAATTAGCCCGCCATTGTTGGCTCCCTTCCCGCTCGATATTTGGGAAGAGGACCAGGGCCTCTATAAATAGGACCAGCCACCCACAGAGCAAAGAACGAGATGGGGGGTTGGAAGGATAGAGAAGATCAGAAAGAGAGAGAGAGAGAGAGGTGACTGAGCTCCTCCCAGCAGTTCATCGCCCCAGCCAAGAACAGACCCTCGCAAGGCTGTTCTTCCTTGTATTGTTCATCATCACCAGCCCAAGAGGCAATCCACCACACCACACACTGTAGTAGGGTATTACACCACAACGGTGGCCCGAACCAGTATAAACCCTGCGTCTCTTGTGTTGTTCTTTCCTTAGTTCAGATCCTAGCAAGGCGGAGGGGTGCAGGTAGGTAGGAGGCGAAATCTCCGCGCGCACCCCAGTGTTCAAACCTCAAGGGTCTGCCGGAACCCAAAATCCGATGGGGTTGGAAGGATAGAGAAGATCAGAAAGAGAGAGAGAGAAAGGTGACTGAGCTCCTCCCAGCAGTTCATCGCCCCAGCCAAGAACAAACCCTCGCGAGGCTATTCTTCCTTGTATTGTTCATCATCACCAGCCCAAGAGGCAATCTACCACACCACACACTGGAGTAGGGTATCACACCACAATGGTGGCCCGAACCAGTATAAACCCTGCGTCTCTTGTGTTGTTCTTTCCTTAGTTCAGATCCTAGCAAGGCGGAGGGGTGCAGGTAGGTAGGAGGCGAAATCTCCGCACGCACCCCAGTGTTCGAACCTCAAGGGTCTGCCGGAACCCGAAATCCGACATTTGGCGCGCCAGGTAGGGGTGCGCCGGAATCCACCTTCTACCGCTTCGCGCCCCATCGCGTCGTCATCACCATGTCCGGCGACCAGGCAGGCAACCCAGATCCGTGGGCGGCGTGGCCCGCCCGCGCAGAGCCGCTTGCCTCGGGCGACCCCGTGCCCCAGGCAGCTCGCGGTCCGCAGGGCGCTGTGGGCCGCGGGCGAAGCGGACAGGCTCCGACAGCTCTCACACCGCGGCAGGCGCGGTCGGCAGCAAGGGCCTCCAATCACACCGCGACCACGACACTGTACACCCGCAGGGAGCAGGCAAACTCGAGGGCCGCACTCACAGTGGCCCGAGAGCTGCTGAAGTGCAGGCTGCTGGAGGGCGGCCACGACATGCTGCTGGAGGGAGTGGCGGAGCTCCTGGGCTTCGCCGCCTCGGGGGCTCACCCCTTCTCCACCCAGCTCCCATCTCAAGCCCAGGGCGGCCCACGCGGGGCCTCCAAGGCTACTCCAACGCCAGCGCCGGACCGCGAAGAAGAAGGACTCGACGCGACCGGCGACCCTAGTGGACAGTCGCGCTGCCACCCCACGGTGGGCGCGTCAGGCAGGACCGCGTGGCATGCGGGGCATTACGGCGTGGCATTCGGGATGACGGCGCCGGAGGAATACGTGCCCCTCATGATGGACCGAGGACACCCACACGAGAGCGAACAAGGCTCGCTCCTCAGCCCAAGCTGGGGGGACGAGGCGCCAGAAGCTGAGCCTTTCCGGGAGCCCCGGGACGGTCCCACTGGCCACGATGGCGCCAACAATTATCGGGTACCGCTAATTTTTCAGGAGCAATCATATGCTAACCATGGATCGCAGTAGGTGCAGGTCGCCACAGCGAGCAGCTGCCCCGTTCCCATAGTCTCCTGCCCCTCGGGAGGAGGGCGCAGGGGGCTGCAGGAGAGGGGCCGGGATCCGACATCACCACCGCGGCGTTCGGAGCAAGGTGTTCTTAGGAGGTAGGCCCTCCACTGGGGAGGTGTCTCAGGGCCTGCCCCCGGCGGAGGACCCGTGGTCGTCGGGGGAACCGTTGGCGACCTCTCTACCCCATCGGCGGCGTCCTGGTTTCCGGTCGTCGTTGATGGCACTAGAGTGTGGCGCAAGGCGGGGCCCTCATCTGGCGATATGAAGCAAGGCCAGTACCTGTGAAGAAGGCCTAGTGCCTGTGAAGCTCGCCGCCCCATGACACTCTCACGTAATAATGAGTGGGGCTGTACACACCCCGGAGTCTTAGGGGTGCCGGCCTCATGCCCTGGGGCTCCCTCCCACGCCCAGTGGCAGCACTTAGCTCCGCGCTGGTGAGAAGACGTCCAAGACTAGACTAGGTGCCGGACGCGGCCTTTTGTTTGCTTTCGTCGCTTTTCCCTTTGGTTGCCGCTTTCCCCCGCTGGATTCAAGTTGGATTCGAATTTGAAATTTGCGTGTGTTCAAGGAAGGGGTGCTTAGTCTCGTTCGAGAAATTTCTCGCGTTTTGGTTACCGCCTCGCCTCAGCTTCCTCCCCTCGCGAGCCCCTCGCGAGCCGGGTCAGGCCTAGCTTGCGCGCAGCCCAGACTGCCGCCGACATGACCTCTCAGGACGATGTTTTACTGCAGATCCTACGAACCCAATCAGGGAACACTCGAAACACCACAACCCCCCGCGGGCTGCCTCAGGGCCAGCATGGGACAAAGGTAAACTAGCCGACCAGCGCGTCGCTTGGGCCAACCACTTGGCGCGGGCGCATGGGCAATGTAGCGTCTACTAATACGATGAACACAAGTTTTACATAAGGGGCTCCCCCTCCAAAATGCTCTCACTGCAATCAGGCCAAACCTGAGTTCTATTCATGCAGGGTAAGGAAGTAGGAGCGATGCACAATCAGTCAGATGAATCCCCCAATGCGTTCTCAAGAGCACCACCCGAGCCATTGCTGGCGTCGCTGAACTCGCCATCGCTATCCGTGTCGCCGCCAACGGCGTCAGGGCAGCTCACCACGCCGCCCTCATCGGCTGCCATGATCGCGCCGTCATTGTCTGAAGCGAAGGCCCTGATAAGAGCATCCACATTGTCCTCCACCCAGTGCGCCAGGTCGCCTCGGACGGCCTGGGGGACTGGGGCGATGGAGGCGTCAAAATCAAAGTGGGGATCCATGTTCTGGAGGTGGATGAAGACGCGAGAAAAGGCACGCCCAAGCAGGGTGCGGCTCCTCTCCTCCACCAACCTGTCAGCCCTGACCGACCGCGCCTCCAGCTGCGTCACCACGTCAGTGAAGAACTGAAAATTGCCAGCATAGTTGACTGCGTGCGGCTCGCCAACAGCCGCCCCGCAGATGTTGCCCAAGGCTGTGTTGGCTCTCTCCCGGAGCGTGGCAAGCATGGGGCTGTGGTCATGCTCCAGGATCTGCCGCTGACGGATCTCGTCCGCATTCTGGCCCGCGACGACATCATCCTCCTCCACCCGCTGGCGGAGAAGGAGCACCTCGGCCTGGGAAGCGGTTAACTCACCTTGCGCCACCTCAAGAGCGGCCCGGAAAGCGTCGGCCCGCCGCGTCGCCTCCTCCAGCTTGGCCCTCAAGGCAGCAGTCCTGCTTTCAGCTTCGGCCCGGATCAACCCCAGCTTCTCGTCGAACTCGTGCTCGAGGTTCAAATGCGCCATCGCCACTCGACGTCCGACCTCCTCCAGGACGCGGGCTTCCCGTGCGGCAACATCATCCTCCGCCTGCGTCACCAAGCGCTCCCTCGTCTCCAGACGATCGTACTCACGGGTGCGTTCGGCGGCTTCCAGCGTCAGCGCCTCCTCACGCTTCTGGAGCTCTACTGAGTCGCCGGAGGCCACCTTCATCCATGCTAGAGCTGCCTCGCGCAGCTCCACCTGCTCCTCCAGTGAGTGGCACCAGGCCAGGAGCTCCCGAGCCCGCTCCTCCGCCACCGTTCGCCGCCAGTCAGCTTCCCGAGCCTCCTCAGCGGCCCAAGATCGGGCCTCCCGAGAGGCCACCAGCGACGCCTTGGCCTCTGCGTCGTCAAGATCGCACTGACGGCGCGCAAGGGCGATGGCGCCCTCCAGCTCGCGCCTCTCTGCAGTCAGGCGCAGGCCCTCGGCCTCAAGGCGCGCGTCTTCATCGGCAAGCTCCTCTCCAAGCAGGCTTACCGCGTCAGCCGCCCTTCGAAGGAATCCTTGGCAGAGAGCGCGACGCTCCCGAGCACGCTCGAGCACGTCCTCCTCCGGGCTGGGGGCTGGCACCCTCGCGACGGTCGGGCACGCCACGTCAGAAGCCCGGCCGGGGGCCATCCCGTCCCCAGGTGAAGAGCGCAGGAAGCGCCTCGGCCAATCGCAGTCCACGACCAGGCGAGAAGCCCACTGCCGGCTGGCTATGCCACGAGAAGGCCCGCGAAGGATCGCGAGGTGCGCGGGGCCACGATACGCCTTGCGACGGTTCGACTCATCAGTCACCCTCACCACAAGGGCTCCACCACTTGGAGCGCTTGAGGACGGTGGAGGGGGCGAAGCCAAGGGGGACGGCTCCTCAGCCGTCTCCGCAAGCTCGGCTGGAAGGGGCCTGTGGAGCAAGAGTCAGTAAGAGAAACAGAAGGATCGGGAGCTGGGAAAGGAGAAGGCTTACTCATCAGTGGCGAAGTACTTCCTACGCTTCAGCAGGCGACAAGGGTAATCGTCGCAGGGCCTCCCTTCTCTTTCGAAGGGCCTGAAAGTCCATGCGGAAGCGGCCTAAGAGTCGGGCGCAGGGATCAACCTGCGACGAAGATGGAGCGTCAAGGCGATCTGCGTCAGGGGCGCCAGCCTGCCGTGCGCCGCCAATCGCCTCGCCAAGAGAAGCCGCCAGAGCCTCGGTGACCTCGGTCGAAGGCGCAGAGGGCAGCTGCTTGTCACCCTCAGCCTCGGCGGCACGAGCCCCGATAACTACTTCCTCACGAGCCTCGCCCGGCGTTGTCACCCCACCGGGAGCCCCCTCGGCCTCTGGCGCCTCGTTCCTCCCTGTTCCGCCATTTGAGGAAGAGTCGCCTGGGCCGACTGGAAGGGCAGTCACCACCACTGGGTTCTCACGAGGCCCCTGAAGGCCGGCGGGGCGCCGCCCCCACTCATCGAAGATGGGCATCTGCCTCACAAAATCGCCCCCGCTCTGGCAGAGGTACAGCAAGGCCCCTCCCTGCTGGATACTGCCAGGGTTGGGGTCCCCCGTCAGGGTCAAGAGTGCCGTCCTCAGCACTTCAGGCGTCAGGTCCTCTTCCTGGAGCCTCATACGATCATCGCGCCTGCTGAAGGACCACATCTGGCGGGAGTGGCGCTGGAGAGGAGCGACGCGGCGTAGCAGGAACTCCTTCACCACCTTGGGCGCTGTCGCGCCAAGCGACCTAAAGAACGCGGAGCGGTGCCAGACGAAGACGAGCCGGGGGCCCTCAAGCGTCTCCTGGCCCCAGCCCGAATTGGGGACAGCAGGCGAAGTTGGCTCCGACAGCAGGGGGCTGGGCACCCCAGCATCCACATACAGCCACCGCTCGCGGAACCCAGCCGCGGGCGGAGGGAGCTTGAAGTCAATCCCAGAGGCTGCCGTCTCAGGCGCGGCAACGAAGCTCACACATGCCCAGCATTGGGTAGGGTCAACAAGGGGCAGCGAGAAGAAGTGGCGCAGCAAGGCAACCGAAGGAAGGATGCCCATCATAGCCTCACAAACAAAGGCAAAAACCGAAAGGAGACTGATGGATTCAGGACCCAGATGCATCATGTGGATCTGATAATGGGAGAGCACGGCATTGAAATCAGAAAAGGGAGGAACCAGACCCGCCCACAGGGCGTCGGCAAATTATGGGACCTCGGTGGCTATCATGCCGATGGAGAAGTGGGACGCGGGCCAGGCCGTCGTCCTCCCGCATTCATTGAAGATGGTGGCCAGAGCCAAGCTGACCTTGCCCAAGCCCTCGGCGGGGGCCGCCAATGGCAGCGGGCAAGGCAGAGACACGGGTTTCTCCCCTCTTCCCTTCTTCGTCGGAGCCATGGCGATGGGAAGGGGGGGAAGGTTCAAGATGGAGTTGAAAACAGAAACCAGAGTTCGAGCGGAGGAAGGACAGAGGGCGCTCGAGCAACCAAACAGGGGAACGGCTGTGTACGACTACGGGTCCGCCTAGCATGGCGCAAAATAAGGAGGGCATGGGGGAACAGTGCCGCCCACGTCCAATCAACCGCCACACGGCGCCCAAGGCCGCAGGCTGTTAGGGCCCGCGGCGCTTCGCTCTTGCCCTTCCGCCTCCCTGCATGCCCAAGTCCGAGCGCGCCTTGGGCCCGGGGGCTACTGTCGGTGTTCTGGGAACGGGGGTCCCCAGACTTGCCTGCCTGCGGCCTGCGGTGTGGCTCAAAGGGGGGGCCAGCGCGGCCCATCTTCACCAACACAAACCCAAGACCCTCGCGAGGGGCCAAGCCTCGCGGGGCGGACGACGCGGAGCTTCCTCAGGCGCGGCCTCGTCAGGCTGGCTCACGAGGAGGCGGAGAGATCAAGGCGGGGTACCTCACGAGGTGCCCGTGACGCAAGCCATGACGACCGGGGGCGCCAGGCGGGTGCTAGCCCGCGTAGTGTCCTCCCTTCCTCTTTGGTGCAAAGGGGGCAAGCGCAGCCGCGGAGTACCAAGGCATCAGGCAAAGGTTGCCGTTTCGGTGCAACAAAACCAAGACCAGGAGGACTACGAGATGGAGGTCACCGTGGAGCCCAAGACAGCGTCATCACCAGAGCTTTGCGCAGGCGAAGACTACTTTTGTCAGGATAGCTGATACTAGCTGTCCCCCTTCAAATTAGCCCGCCATTGTTGGCTCCCTTCCCGCTTGATATTTGGGAAGATGACCAGGGCCTCTATAAATAGGACCAGCCACCCACAGAGCAAAGAACGAGCCGGGGGGTTGGAAGGATAGAGAAGATCAGAAAGAGAGAGAGAGAAAGGTGACTGAGCTCCTCCCAGCAGTTCATCGCCCCAGCCAAGAACAGACCCTCGCGAGGTTGTTCTTCCTTGTATTGTTCATCATCACCAGCCCAAGAGGCAATCCACCACACCACACACTGGAGTAGGGTATTACACCACAACGGTGGCCCGAACCAGTATAAACCCTGCGTCTCTTGTGTTGTTCTTTCCTTAGTTCAGATCATAGCAAGGCGGAGGGGTGCAGGTAGGTAGGAGGCAAAATCTCCACGCGCACCCCAGTGTTCGAACCTCAAGGGTCTGCCGGAACCCGAAATCCGACAGGATATGAAGATCTCCTACCATTGTAACCGACTCTATGTAACCCTAACCCTATCCGTGTCTATATAAACCGGAGGGTTTTAGTTCGTCGGACAACATACACAACAACAATCATACCATAGGCTAGCTTCTAGGGTTTAGCCTCTCTGATCTCGTGGTAGATCTACTCTTGTACTACCCATATCATCAATATTAATCAAGCAGGACGTAGGGTTTTACCTCCATCGAGAGGGCCCGAACCTGGGTAAAACTACGTGTCCCTTGCCTCCTGTTACCATCTGGCCTAGACACACAGTTCGGGACCCCCTACCCGAGATCCGCCGGTTTTGACACCGACATTGGTGCTTTCATTGAGAGTTCCTCTGTGGCGTCGCTGTCAGGCCCGATGGCTCCTACGATCATCAATGGCGATGCAGCCCAGGGTGTGACCTTCCTCCCCGGACAGATCTTCGTCTTTGGCGGCTTCGCACTGCGGGCCAATTCACTTGGCCATCTAGAGCAGATCGAAAGCTACGCCCCTGGCCGTCAGGTCAGATTTGGAAGTTTAAACTACATGGCTGACATCCGCGGGGACTTGACCCACGACGGATTCGAACCACTGCCGAGCGTGCCGCACTGCCACGACGAGCACGATCTAGCTCTTCCGTCGAACAGTGCCCTGGAGGCCGCACCCGCATCGGCTCCGACCCTTAGTTCGGAGCCAACCGCGCCGATCAAGGATGGGCGGTTGGACGCCACCTCGGGGGCTGTAATCCTAACGGCGTTGAGCCGAACACCAGCCCCGTACTCTGCAAGACTCGTGACTCCATGGAGATGGATTCTTCTCCGGACTCTGAACCCTCCGCGCCCCTGCCGATCGAATCCGATTGGGCGCCGATCATGGAGTTCACAGCCGCGGACGTCTTTCAGTACTCGCCTTTCAGCGATATCCTGAAGTCACTGAAGTCTCTTTCTTTATCAGGAGAGCCCTGGCCGGACTACGGTCAGCAAGGTTGGGGTACGAATGATGAAGAAATTCAAAACCCACCCACCACCCACTTTGTAGCCACTGTCGACGACTTAACCGACATGCTCGACTTCGACTCCGAAGACATCGACGGTATGGACGCCGATGAAGGAGATGATGAAGAACCAGCGCCTACTAGGCCCTGGAAAGCCACCTCGTCATATGACATATACATGGTGGACACCCCAAAAGAGGGAGAGGGCGATGGAACAGTGGAGGATGACCCCTCCAAGAAACAGCCCAAGCGCCGGCGTTAGCGGCGCCGCTCAAAATCCCGCTAACACAAAAACGGTGATTCCAGCACGGGAGATAATAATACTCCGAAGAGTGCCGAAGAAAACCCCCTCCAGCAAGGTTTAGCACAGGAGGATGGAGAAACCAGCCCTCATGAGAGAGCAGCAGACCGAGAGGTCGAGGACGATAATTATATGCCTCCCTCCGAAGACGAGGCAAGCCTCGACGATGACGAATTCGTCATGCCAGAGGATCCCGTTGAGCAAAAGCGTTTCCAACGCAGGCTTATGGCCATGGCAAGAAGCCTCAAGAAAAAACAGCAACAGCTCAGAGCTGATCAAGATTTGCTGGTTGACAGATGGACTGAAGTCCTTGCGGCCGAAGAGCATAAACTCGAACGCCCCTCCAAGAGTTACCCAAAGCGCAAGTTGCTACCCCGATTAGAGGAGGAAGCACTTGATGCGGCTGAACGGCCACCTTGTGGCCGCGACAGAGAGGCCTCCCGGCCCTCCACTCAAGCCGCACCCCGTACCAAGGCACGGGAATATGCGCCGGACTTACGAGACATGTTGGAGGACAAGGCAAGGCAAACACGATCGATCTACGGATCGCGTGGGCACCATCACGGCACGCCCAAAACACGGCTTAAACCGCACCATGGGCTGCCGATTTTTTACTTTTCTCTTACTTCCAGGACTCTACTCTTCGGAAGGCTTGTTCGGCAGTTCAATTGCCGCACAAACGATGCAAGGACCAGGGAAGCAGACAAGCCATGCCGCATTATGGAAATCCCAGGTGGTCTCTATCACGAGCAGTATACCTGTTTCGCATACTATTCCGCAGCTTGCCCCTGGAGCAGACATGTTAAATAGTCCAACTTTTCGTTTATCGCATTACTTGTATCGTTCTTCTTTGATCGCAGCTATTTTAATAAACAATGCATAGCTTTTGTCTATTTTTTGCATTACCTTTTTTATGTTCCTTAATGACATGTTGCACCCGTACACGTTGGTATGGCCAAAATACGCCAGGGGCTTTAGTACCCCTCAATATGGTGTGAGAAGTCCGAACACTTTAACAAGTGCGGCACCCCGAACTTATAGCATTATATGCATCGGCTCCGAATCATGTCTTGGGTCAATAGTTGGATTTGCCTGGCTCCTATGTTTTGGTGCCTTACGTTCCGCTATATCGGCTAAGGTAGCACTAGGAGAACCACTGCGATTGTGCCCCGGTTGAGCTGGGTCGAGCACCTCAGTGGAGAAAGCTAAAATTGACCGTCATGATGAAGCGAGAGCTGGTCGCTGTTCGAGAGGTTTTTTCGAGTCCCTAAAGACTTATGCCGCTTAGGGCGAAGAGCCGGCTCTGTCCGGCCAAGGCGTGGATAGCGCCCCGAACTCGGTCTTCCGAATACTAGGGGCTTCGCCGAAATTTAAAATTATAGAATTCTATGGCTAAGTGAGAGTGTTCATGCATTATAGTCCGATTGCCTCGTTCGTTGGGCTGAGCGCCTCCCTCGAAGGACCCAAAGATGGGAAAAAGAGCGCCCAGGTTTATCCCCGAACACCCCAGCACTAGCGGCAAGGGGCAGGAGCCGACGACTCGCCATCTCTCAGTATTGATAAACAGCCACACAGAAGGTAATATTTTAAATTCAAGCAGCATTGCTCAGCGCATATGAACAAGTTTTCAGCGTACAGGACAAAACGAGCTAGTTTTACTCGAATATTACATCCATAGTACATTCATCCGCCACAAGGCGGGCACCCTTCAGAACATCCTTATAATAATTCTCGGGCTTGCGATGCTCTTTCCCCGGCGGTGGCCCGTCCTTCACAAGCTTCTCAGCATCCAGCTTGCCCCAGTGCACCTTAGCATGGGCAAGGGCCCTGCGGGCACCTTCAATGCAGACGGAGCACCTGATGACTTTGAGCCTTGGACAGGCCTCCACCAGCCGCCGCACCAGCCCGAAATAGCTCCCAGGCTGAGCCTCTCCGGGCCACAGCCGAACTACGAGGGCCTTCATGGCCTGTTCGGCCGCCTTGTGGAGCTCGACCAGTTGCTTTAGCTCGTCACTCAGGGGCACGGGGTGTCCGGCCTCAACATACTGAGACCAAAACATCTTCTCCGTCGAGCTGCCCTCCTCGGCTCGATAGAATGCGGCAGCATCAGACACACTCCGGGGAAGATCTGCGAACACGCCTGGAGAACTCCGGATTCAGGTAAGTAACAAGTAACTCATGCTTATGTGTTTGCTTTGCGTAAAGAATGCCTTACCCGCCGCTATCTTCTTCACCTCATCCAACTGCTAGAGGGTCTTCTGGGATTCGGCCTTGGCAGACTTGGCACTTTCAATAGCCGCCGCAAGCTCGGACGCTCGCATCCTTGAGTCACGCTCCAAACTCTCATGTTTTTCCATGAGAGCCTAGAGCTCTTGCCGCACCTTGCCAACCTCGGCCTCATACTTCTCCCGCCCGGTGCGCTCCGAGGCCGAATTATTCCCGGCCTCGTTCAGCGCTTGCTTAAGGGTCGCCACCTCAGACGTGGCCCCTACAATAGCCACGATAATCCTGTCATTTTTTGCAATTGCACCTTTTATATATATATATATATAACAAGGTATTTCTTACCTTCATTCTCCTCGAGCTGCTTCTTGGCACGCTCGAGCTCTTGCTTGGACCTTTCGAGGTCCTGCTTTAGCGTGTCCACTTCCGCAGTCAGTGCGGCGGACGCAAGCAGGGTAGCCTGCACATGCATATTGACTCATTTTTGTTAGACTCCTGCGAATTCTATTTGATCTTCTATTCGGCTTTTCTTCCCGCACCCAAACAGAGCATCAGGGGCTACTGTCTATGCGGTACTATTATTTGCACGTTCTTTACTTACCTCGAAGCCTGTCAAAAGGCTAGTACAAGCTTCAGTCAGTCCGTTTTTTGCAGACTGAACCTTCTGGACCACCGCACTCATAATAGCGTGGTGCTCCTCGTCGATGGAGGCGCCTTGGAGCGCCTCCAGCATATTGTCCGGCGCTTCTCGTTGGACGGAGGCCGCCGGCACGGTGGACTTGCTCCTCTTGGAAGGAGGTTCCCCGCCGGACTCTGGAACCTTTGAAGGTTCCGGAGCGGTGTTCGTCCTAGAGCCGGACTTGGAGCCCTGGGGGGTTTCATCCTCTTTACTCCTGGAGTCCGGGAGGTCGCCTTGCGCCGCCTCCGGGACCACCTCCTCCTTGCTCAGAACCTGTTGGGAAAACACCTCGGTGTCGTCCGTAGGGTGGGGGGAGGAAGCCGTCGGAAGCGAGTTCACATCCGACGAGTCCAGTGAGCCGCTCGACGACGCGTCGAGCCGGTCTTTGGGTGGGCTGCATAAGCATATTCGACATAAGGGAAAGCTGTGCAATAAACGAATACTATGAATTACTCCGGTATCCAGATACTTACGATTTTGCCAGGGGCTTGGCCCTGGGCTGCCACTCATGTCCGCCATCGTCGGCGTCGGTGGAGTAGTCCGGAGGAAGGGTTTTCCCCTTCTTGGACCCTCCGGCCTCCTCAGAGAGGGCGGCCTTCCTTTTCTTCCCTTCCCCCGCTAGAGGGGGAGGGGTCTCTTCTTCCTCCTCCTCGTCTTCACGGGAGGAGTGCGTCTTCGATTCGTTGGATGATGAATCCGACACCTCCGGGCATCGGGCACTCTTTCGAGTCCCCGTGGCCTTCTTCTTGACCTTCTTCTCCGGCACCACATAGGGTGTCGGAACCAGCAGCTTCGCCAAGTGAGCGTCCACTGGGCCTTCGGGCAAAGGAGCCGGACAGTTGATCTGTCCGGACGTCACCTGCCAATCCTGTCAAAGGTAAGGGAGCTTAGATCCCGCATAGAGTGAAACTATGGAAAACTGGTACCCTGTAAAAGGAAAAAAACAGCTTACCGCGAGCGCGTGACGCTGCGCGCTGAATCAGCGATCCTCGGTAGCGGATGCAGGAGCCTCGGCGCCCTTGAAAAGCATCCTCCAGGCATCTTCGTACGTTGTGTCGAAGAGCCTGTTTAGAGTTTGATGCTGCGCCAGGTCGAACTCCCACAGATTGAAGGCCCATCGTTGACACGGGAGGATCAGGCGGATGAGCATAACCTGGACTACATTGACAAGCTTGAGCTTCTTGTCCACCAGGGTTTGGATGCATGTTTGGAGTCCGGTCAGCTCTCCTTTTTTACCCCAAGACAGGAATGTCTCCTTCCAGGAGGTGAGCCGTGTAGGGGGGCCGGATCGGAACTCAGGGGGTGCGACCCATTCGGCATCGCGCGGCTCGGTGACGTAAAACCACCATGATTGCCACCCCTTCAGGGTCTCCACAAAGGAGCCCTCAAGCCACAGGACGTTGGCCATCTTGCCAACCATGGCACCGCCGCACTCCGCCTGGCTGCCGCGCACCACCTTTGGCTTGACGTTGAAAGTCTTAAGGCATAGGCCGAAATGGGGGCGGATGCAGAGGAACGCCTCGCACACGACGATGAACGCCGAGATGTTGAGGATGAAGTTCGGGGCCAGATCGTGGAAATCCAGGCCGTAGTAGAACATGAGCCCCCGGACAAATGGATGCAGAGGGAAGCCCAGTCCGCGGAGGAAATGGGGGAGGAATACCACCCTCTCATGGGGCCTAGGAGTGGGGATGAGCTGCCCCTTTTCGGGAAGCCGGTGCGCGATGTCGCTAGCCAGATATCCGGCCTTCCTCAGCTTTTTGATGTGTCCCTCCGTGACGGAGGAGACCATTCACTTGCCTCCCGCTCCGAACATGACTGGAGAAGGTTGAGGTGGTAGTGTGGGCTTGGGTGCTGGAGCTCGAGTGCGCAAGAATGGATAGGCAAAGGAGGAAGAAGGCGTGGGTGAAAAGGTGGATCCTTATCCCCTTATATGGGTGGACGCAACTACGTGTCCCCACCAGCCTGGTAAAACTCGCTTATCTCCAAGCGCCGTAATCAATGGCGCGGTTGGGTTACCCATGCCCGTATTGATGAGAATCCCGGAATAAGGGGACACGATCTCTGCTTTAACAAGACATGCCAAGGAAACCGCCTCGCATAACGCGCTAAGATGGGATAGTAAAACGGTTCAAATAAAAGCTTGGCCATGGTGTGATGTCACACTACGGAGTACGTCAGCAGATTAGATTTGTGTAAATATTATTCTCTCTATGGCAATATGTGGAAACTTATTTTGCAGAGCCGGACACTATCTTTGTGTTCAAAATCTTCTATGAAGTACTTGGAGGAGGAACTCGCCTTGCAATGCCGAAGACAATCTGCGCGCCGGACCCGTCGTCATTGAAGCCTGGTTCAGGGGCTACTGAGGGAGTCCTGGATTAGGGGGTGTTCGGATAGCCGAACTATACCTTCAGCCGGACTCCTGGACTATGAAGATACAAGATTGAAGACTCCGTCCCGCATCCGGAGGGGACTTTCCTTGGCGTGGAAGGCAAGCTTGGCGATACGGATATGAAGATCTCCTACCATTGTAACCAACTCTATGTAACCCTAACCCTATCCGGTGTCTATATAAACCGGAGGGTTTTAGTCCATAGGACAACATACACATCAACAATCATACCATAGGCTAGCTTCTAGGGTTTAGCCTCTCTGATCTCGTGGTAGATCTACTCTTGTACTACCCATATCATCAATATTAATCAAGCAGGACGTAGGGTTTTACCTCCATCGAGAGGGCCCGAACCTGGGTAAAACTTCGTGTCCCTTGCCTCCTGTTACCATCCGGCCTAGACGCATAGTTCGGGACCCCCTACCTGAGATCCGCCGGTTTTGACACCGACACCAACCATCTTGGACGGAACAGCCGATGGAAATGAGGCCTGGTGTATCGCAGTACGGAGGAAACAGCCTTGTATTCGACTGGCCACGGTCAAAACGGGATCCTGCTCATCAGGAGGGGTCTGGTGTACCGCAAAATGGAGGAAACAGACTTCTTGGACCTCCTACGGTCGAAACGGGGTCCTGTTGATTGGGAGGGGTGTGGCATACCGCAAAACAGAGGAAACGGGCTTGTGTTGGAGCGCTACGATCGAAACAGGGGTCCTGTTCATCGGGAGGGGTGTGGCGTACCGCAAAACGGGACTCCAGGGGATACTGTTCATCTCCACCGTCGACCTCCTCCAGCCTCCACGGGCTACTGTTCATCCACCATCGACCTCCTCCAGCCTCCACTTGCGACTATTCATCCACGGGCTCATGTTCATCCAGCCTCCACCGGCTACTGTTCAACCAGCCCTCTCCATGGGATCCTGTTCAACCACCCCTCCACGGGCTACTGTTCATCCATCCCTCCACCGGCTACTGTTCAACTAGCCCTCCACGGGATCGTCCTGTTCATCTAGCCCTCCACAGGGTCCTGTTCAACCACCCCCAATCGGCTCGATCGATCGGGGTCATGTTCATCCAGCGGCAATGGCCTCTACTTCCACGGGGTCCTGTTCATCCAACAACCCATTGGGAACTGTTCATCCAACCCCCCCCCCCAACAACGCTCACTGTTCATCCAGAGGCAGCATCGATCGGCTTCAGTTAGCATTAGTAGCGAAGGAGTCACTCAGGTTCAGTTAACAGCAAGGGATCGATCGCTCGGGTTCAGTTAGAGCCCAATGCCACGCTCGGGTTCAGTTAGAGCCCAATGCCACGCTCGGGTTCAGTTAGAGCGCAATGCCTCGCACACACACGTGTATGTGTACAAGAGAAATGCGCATCGCTCGGCCCCCGACCACCCACCGTAACTGGAAACTCCCAAATATTTTCCTCGCCCTCGCTTCAACCATGGTTTTTCCGTCATGGACGGCCCAAAGAATGTCATCCAGCTGCGTCTCCGGCCCGGCCAGGACGAAAAGCCCATTTTCTGTCATTATTTTTTGTCATAGAAGTAGGAGCCCACCACATCTATGATGATACCGGGTTTTGTTACAGTTATCGTCATAGAAGTGTCATAAGCATGACAGAAAAATATTTCGTTCGGCCCAAAATGTCACAGTTGTGTCTTTTTTTTGTAGTGATTCAGATCCGTACATATCTTGCAAATCTCTATGTCTCCATCCTTGACTTGATCGTAGATGGAATTGAAGCGTCTCTTGATGTGTTTGGTTCTCTTGTGAAATCTGGATTCCTTCGCCAAGGATATTGCTCCAGTATTGTCACAAAAGATTTTCATTGGACCCGATGCACTAGGTTTTACACGTAGATCGGATATGAACTCCTTCATCCAGACTCCTTCATTTGCTACTTCCGAAGCAGCTATGTACTCCGCTTCACATGTAGATCCTGCCACGATGCTCTTTTTGGAACTGCTCCAACTGACAGCTCCACCATTCAATATAAATATGTATCCAGTTTGTGACTTAGAGTCATCCGGATCAATGTTAAAGCTTGCATCGACGTAACCATTTACGACAAGCTCTTTGTCACCTCCATAAACGAGAAACATATCCTTAGTCCTTTTCAGGTATTTCAGGATGTTCCTGACCGCTGTCTAGTGATCCACTCCTGGATTACTTTGCTACCTCCCTGCTAAACTTATAGCAAGGCACACATCAGGTCTGGTATACAACATTGCATACATGATAGAACCTATGGCTGAGGCATAGGGAATGTTCAGTTTCTCTATATCTTCTGTAGTGGTCGGGCATTGAGTCTAACTCAACTTCACACCTTGTAACACAGTCAAGAACCTTTTCTTTGACTGATCCATTTTGAACTTCTTCAAAACTTTATGAAGGTATGTGCTTTGTGAAAGTCCAATCAAGTCTCTTGATCTATCTCTATAGATCTTGATGCCCAATATATAAGCAGCTTCACCGAGGTCTTTCATTGAAAAATTCTTATTCAAGTATCCTTTTATGCTATCTAGAAATTCTATATTATTTCCAATAAACAATATGTCATCCACATATAATATTAGAAATGCTACAGAGATGATACGCCTCCAACATATCTATAATTTTTGATTGCTCCATGCTATTATATTATCTATTTTGGATCTTAATGGGCTTTATTTTATACTTTTATACCATTTTTGGGACTAACCTACTAATCGGAGGCCCAACCAAAATTGTTGTTTTTTGCCTATTTTAGGGTTTCGAAGAAAAGGAATATCAAACGGAGTCCAAACGGAATGAAACCTTCAGGAATGTGATTTTCTCAACAAAGGTGATCCAGGAGACTTGGAGTGGCCGTCAAGAAACAAGGGAGGAAGGCAAGGGGCAGGGGGGCACGCCTACCCCCTGGGCGCGCCCTCCACCCTCGTGGGCCCTCCGTTGCCCCACCGACGTACTTCTTCCTCCTATATATATCCACGTACCCCCCAAACATCCAGGAGCACCACGAAAACCTAATTCCACCGCCGCAACCTTCTGTACCCAAGAGATCTCATCTTGGGGCCTTTTCCGGAGCTCCGCCGGAGGGGGCATTGATCACGGAGGGCCTCTACATCAACTCCATGGCCCCTCCGGTGATGTGTGAGTAGTTTACTTTAGACCTACTGGTCCATAGGAAGTAGCTAGATGGCTTCTTCTCTCTCTTTGGATCTCAATACAATGTTCTCCTCGATCTTCTTGGAGATCTATTCGATGTAATCTTCTTTTGCGGTGTGTTTGTCGAGATCTGATGAATTGTGGGTTTATGTTCCAGATTATCTATGAACAATATTTGATTCTCCTCTGAATTATTTTATGTATGATTGGTTTATCTGTGCAAGTCTCTTTGAATTATCAGATTGGTTTGGCCTACTAGATTGATCTTTCTTGCAATGGGAGAAGTGCTTAGCTTTGGGTTCAATCTTGCGGTGCTCGATCCCAGTGACAGAAAGGGAACCGACACATATTGTATTGTTGCCATCGAGGATAAAAAGATGGGGTTTATATCATATTGCATGAGTTTATCCCTCTACATCATGTCATCTTCCTTAAAGCATTAGTCTGTTCTTATGAACTTAATACTCTAGATGCATGCTGGATAGCGGTCAATGTGTGGAGTAATAGTAGTAGATGCAGGCAGGAGTCGGTCTACTTGTCTCGGACGTGATGCCTATATACATTGTCATACCTAGATATTCTCATAACTATGCTCAATTCTATCAATTGCTCGATAGTAATTCGTTTACCCACCGTAATACTTATGCTCTTGAGAGAAGTCACAAGTGAAACCTATGGCCCCCGGGTCTATCTTTCATCATATTAATCTTCCAACACTTAGTTATTTCCATTGCCGTTTATTTTACTTTGCATCTTTATATCTCTTTATTATACAAATAACAAAAATATTATCTTATCATATCTCACTCATGTAAGTGACCGTGAAGGGCTTGACAACCCCTTTATTGCATTGGTTGAGAGGTTCTTATTTGTTTGTGTAGGTGCGTGGGACTTGAGCGTGATCTCCTACTGGATTGATACCTTGGTTCTCAAAAACTGAGGGAAATACTTACGCTACTTTGCTGCATCACCCTTTCCTCTTCAAGGGAAAACCAACGCAGTGCTCAAGAGGTAGCAAGAAGGATTTCTGGCGCCGTTGCCGGGGAGATTCGTGCCAAGTCAAATCAAGATTTGACTCCCAACAACGAGTCATTTTTGGCGCCATTACCAAGTACCCATCACAAACTCTTATCCCTCGCATTACATTATTTGCCATTTGCCTCTCGTTTTCCTCTCCCCCACTTCACCCTTGCCGTTTTATTTGCCATCTCTTTTCCGCTCACCTTTCTTTCGCCATGTGGAATCAAAATGGGTTGGGGGTTCTCTCCCGAGTTTTAGTACTTTTGATAATCCTTCTATTCTCCCTAAACTAATAAAAAATGATGCTATGGAAAGACCTACCGAAGTTATCAATGAGAATCTTAATAATTTTGACGAAGATGATTCCGGAATTTTTCGTTATTTACTCGATGAATCTTTGAAAGATGCTTGGGATAGACTATTAAGGTTCCAGGCCAGCTATGTGCCCCAATACCAAATTGAAATTTACTTAAGGATCTTTTATGTTGCCCTACATTCTTCGTTTAAGCATGTCCTAGATTCTATTTTTGAAGAAGGTTTTCTTGAAGGGGATGCCATAGATACTTATGAAAAGATGAAAACCATATTTGGGCACCCCATTAATGAGAGGGTTGAATCCACATCTCTTTTTCTCTCCTACCAAAACGAATCTATCAAAGAGATGAAAGCTAGCTTAGATGCAAATTTCCGTAAAATGCTTAATCTTTCTTCTACCATTAACAACCATGTGCTTTATCAAAATAGAAAGATTAATGCCGTAGATAATAAGTTTGCTCTTTTCTTCCCTAAAACCAAAGATGGCAATACCTAGATCTATCTTCGCTTTTATGCCTAGCTAGGGGCGTTAAACGATAGCGCTTGTTGGGGGGCAACCCAATTTTATTTTTATTCCTTGCTTTTTGATACTGTCTAGTAATAAATAGTTTTTCTAGCCTCTGTTTGGTTGTTTTTTTTGTGTTTAATTAGTGTTTGTGCCAAGTAGAACCGTTGGGAAGACTTGGGGAAAGTCTTTTTGATCTTGCTGTAGAAAACAGAAAGTTTAGCGCTCACGAGAATCGCTGCCATTTTTATTTGGAAGGTGATATTTAGGTAATTCTTTTTGAAGATGATTATTAGATAAATTTCTCACGTCCAGCAACTTATTTTAGAATGTTTGGGGTTCCATAACTTGCGTTAGCTACAGATTACTACAGACTGTTCTGTTTTTGACAGATTCTGTTTTTCGTCAGTTGTTTGCTTATTCTGATGAATCTATGGCTAGTAAAAGAGTTTATAAACCATAGATAAGTTGGAATACAGTAGGTTTAACACCAATATAAATAAAGAATGACTTCATTACAGTAACTTGAAGTGGTGTTTTGTTTACTTTCGCTAACGCAGCTCACGAGATTTTCTATTTTGAGTTTTGTGTTGTGAAGTTTTCAAGTTTTGGGTAAAGATTTGATGGATTATGGAATAAAGAGTGGCAAGAGCCTAAGCTTGGGGATGCCAATGGTACCCCAAGGTAAAATTCAAGGACACCAAAAGGCCTAAGCTTGGGGATGCCCCGGAAGGCATCCCCTCTTTCGTCTTCGTCTATCGGTAACTTTACTTGGAGCTATATTTTTATTCACCACATGATTTGTGTTTTGCTTGGAGCGTCTTGTATGATTTGAGTCTTTGCTTTTTAGTTTACCACAATCATCCTTGCTGTACACACCTTTTGAGAGAGACTCACATGATTTGAAATTTATTAGAATACTCTATGTGCTTCACTTATATCTTTTGAGCAATATAGTTTTTGCTCTAGTGCTTCACTTATATCTTTTAGAGCACGGTGGTGGATTTATTTTATAGAAACTATTGTTCTCTCATGCTTCACTTATATTATTTTTCTCTCATGCAATAAAAAAAATTCATACAAGTGCATTGAATACTATGAGAAGTTTGGTACTTGATAATTGTTTTGAGATATGGAGATGGTGATATTAGAGTCATGCTAGTTGAGTAGTTGTGAATTTGAGAAATACTTGTGTTGAAGTTTGTGATTCCCGTAGCATGCACATATGGTGAACTGTTATGTGATGAAGTCGGAGCATGATTTATTGATTGTTTGTGATTCCCGTAGCATGCACATATGGTGAACCGTTATGTGGTGAACCCAAGCAACTTGCGAGAGGGAACACAAAATACACACTTTTCCAGGTTGGGCTTTAAATTGATCTTGCACAGATTAGCAAACGCCTCCAAATCCTTAATAAGGGTGTCTCTATCCTTGGTTTTGACCACAATGTCAACCATATAAGCTTCTATGTTTGTGTGTAGCTATGGCTCAAAACCAATCTGGACTGCCCTTGCAAAAGTAGATCCGGCACTCTTTAATCCAAATGGCATGCGGAAAAAATAGTACGTGCCACATGGAGTGATGAACGACGTCTTTTCTTCATCTTCCTTGGACATGAAGATCTGCTGATACCCGGAATATGCATCCAGAAAGGAGAGTAAATCACATACTGAAGTCGATTCCACAATCTGATCAATGCGTGGCAAGGGAAACAGATCCTTCGGGTAAGCTCTATTGAGATCTATGAAATCTATGCAAAGCCTCCATTTCTCGTTGTCCTTCCGGACTACCACTAGATTTGCCAAGCATGTGGAATGCAACACCCCTCTGACCAAACCAGCCGCCTCAAGCTTCTTGATCTTTTTCACAATGAACTGCTGCCTCTCCAAGGCCTGCTTCCAAATTTTCTGCTTGACAGGTCGGGCGTGTGGGCAGACAACAAGGTGGTGCTCGATTACCTCCCTGGGAACACCGGGGATATCAGATGGTTTCCAGGCAAACACATCGACATTCGCCTGCAAGAAGGCCATGAGCGCACTTTCCTATTTGTCATTGAGGGTGGCGCTGATAGTGAAAGTACCATCAATGCCAGCCAGCCCTGTCGGGACCTTCTTTGCTTGGGGTGCAGTGACCTTGGATCTCTTGCTGTTGGAACACTCCGGCATGTCGTCAACAGGTGTCGTGCACTCGGTGGGGGCACGCTTCTCGGACTCTTTGCCGGGGTCCCTACAGTCTCTCTTTTTTTCCTTTGATTTCCTTGGCAGGAACTACTGCTGCCTCTACCGCGACCGCGTCCTGGTACATCTTGTCCATATAAATGATTGCATCCTTCTCATCTGATGGGACGGTGATGACTCCCAGTGGCCCAGGCATCTTCAGTGTGTTGTAAGCATAGTGTGATGCCGCCATGAACTTAACCAGGGCTGGGCGTCCAAGAATCCCATTGTATGGCAGGGGGAGATCGACCACATCAAAGACAACCCTCTCAGTCCGGTAGTTCAGTTCTCCCCCCAAGCGTTACCGACAATGTGATCTTTCCCTTAGGACGGCTCCTGCCAGGATTAATTCCTTGAAATGTGCCAGTAATCTCTAGCTCTTCCTCTTCTATCTGAAGCTTGGTGATAACTGTTGGGGAAATCAGATTCAACCCGGCCCCGCCGTGCACCAGCATCTTTGCGACCTTGGGGTTGTGGATCGTTGGGTAGACCAACAATGGCAAACACCCTACCACAGTGGTACGACTAGGGTGATCCTCTCCATCAAAGATGATGAGCGTACGAGACCATTTGAGCGGCTTCCGGGCCTTCGGCGCTGGTTTCAAGGCATTGACTTCTCATGCCCACCGCTTGAGTTGGCGGTGAGAGATGTGCGGAGATGCACCCCCGTCAATGCACAGGGCGTTAGTGACCTTCTGAAACTCCTGCTCACTGGTTTCTTCCTTATCTCCTCCATCACTCTCATCATCAGAGACTTCCTTCTCTCTATCCCTGACAGGCTTTCCTTGGTTCTGAAAGGTTTTCCCGGGGCGATTTACTTCACCACCTCGGCCCTTATCGCCAGCAATAGTCTGACCCTTTTCCTTGTCATGCTTCTCATACTTTGCTCTCTGTATCTTAACAAGTTGCTCAACCTAATAGCACTCTTGAAAGTCGTGGCCCTTGGTCTGATGAATTTTACAGTATGGCCCATCACCTTTCCCGGCTTTCTCGGCAGTAGCGGCTTCCCGGCAGTTAGTGCACAAGGCGGCTTCCTTGCCAGGGGCCTCAGCTTTGGACTTCTTGCCAGTACAAGGCATACCCGATCCTTCAACAGTCATCACTGCCTTATCTCTCCGCTTCTTACTTTACTTCTTGCTCTTCTTCTGACTGGTTGATTCACCATCATCCTCTGAATCAACCTTAGTGCAATCTTCCTATCCGGGCAACTTCCTTCCCTCCTCCATCCAAGCACACTTATCCACCAACGTGTAAAGCTCCTTCACAGTCTTGGGCAACCACATGTTCATCTTGGAACAGATCCGGAGGTTGTGCACATTGGACTGGAAGGCAGCTATTATGGCTGCTGGATGGATATTTGGGATGTTTCTATGAACTTCGCCGAATCTCTGTAAATACTTACTGAGGGTTTCTCCTTCCTTCTGTTGGAGAAGCTGCGAGTCGCTGGCCTGTCGGGTTCTTAATGGCCTCCAGTGAAGGCGCCAATGAACTTTAGGCACAGGTCACCCATGACAAAATGGAGTTCTCCGGTAGGTGCATCAGCCAAGACCTCACATTGGACTTGAGAGCCAAAGGTAAGTAGTTCGCGAACAACTTTTCATCTCTTCCCCCGACAGCCTGAACAACGATGGTGTAGATGCTCAGGAACTCTGCCGGTTTCAGGCTTCCATCGTACTTTTCAGGTATCTCTGGCTTGAATGTACGAACGGATGGCCAACAGACTTTCCGCAGCTCACGAGTAAAAGCAAAGCAGCCAACCTTGAAAGGTAGGCACCCGCCAATACCGAGCGCGGGCTCGTCGACGTCGAGGCCGTCGCACCCGCTAGTCTGGCGGAGGTCGTCGCGGCGTTGCTCGACGATGATGCGCGCATCTCCTCTCCGCCTATCCTCCGGGGCTCATCGTTGGCCTAGATGCGCTCGAGTGACGAATGAAGACATAGCTCCAAGTGACGTTACCGGTAATGTTGAAGATGAAAGAGGGGATGCCTTCCGGGGCATCCCCAAGCTTAGTTGACTGGATCTTCCTTGAATATTTCCTTGGGGTGCCTTGGGAACCCCCAATCTTAGGGTCTTGTCACTCTTTATTCTCCTCATATCGACATCTCACCCAAAACTTGAAAACTTCAATCACACAAAACTTAACGGAACTTTGTGAGATAGGTGAGTATGATAAAGAGCAAACCATTTCACTTTTTATACTATCAAATACAAGGTTCATAATTGTTTCCATACAATTCCTATTTTATCATATAATTTCCACAATTTATATTGAGCAATATAAGCCATGGAAACTAGAAAACAAGCAAACTATGCACTGAAAACAGAACCTGTCAAAAATAGA
Source organism: Triticum urartu (assembly GCF_056163025.1). Classification (NCBI taxonomy): domain Eukaryota; kingdom Viridiplantae; phylum Streptophyta; class Magnoliopsida; order Poales; family Poaceae; genus Triticum; species Triticum urartu. The sequence continues at coordinate 234,376,520 of NC_141878.1, forward strand.
ACAGTCTGTAGTAATCTGTACTCCAACCATACTTCTACTACTCCAAAAATTCTAACAAATCAGAAAAACCTGGGAAATTTGTCTACTAATCTTCTGCAAAAAGAATCAGCATTTTATCACGCTTCTGTTAATAATGAGAATTTTTCCCGAGCGCAAAAGTTTCTGTTTTTCAGCAAGATCAAATCAACTATCACCATAAGCCATCCCAAAGGTCTTACTTGGCACTTTATTGAAACAAAAGCAATAAAACATGATTACTACAGTATCCTAATCATGTGAACACACAAAAACATTAGGTAAAAGTGTTGGTTTGTCCCCAACAAGCGCTTTTCTTTAATGGCTTTTTGCTAGGAATGATGATTTCTATGATGCTCGCATAAAGGATAAGAATTGAAACATTAATAGAGCATCATGAAACACATGGAAAGCATATTTAAGCCTAACCCACTTCTTATGCATAGGTATTTTGTGAGAAAAAAAACTTATGGGAACAAGAATCAACTATCATAGGAAGGCAAAACAAGCAAAACTTCAAGATTTTCAACACATAGAAAGGAAATTTGATATTTTTGCAATACCTACAAGAATATGTTCCTCTCTCATAATAATTTTCAGTAGCATCATGAATGAATTCAAAAATATAGCTATAACATAAAGCATTCTTTTCATGATTCACAAGCATAGAAATTTTCTCACTCTCCACATAAGCAAATTTATTCTCATGAATAGTAGTGGGAGCAAACTCAACAAAATAACTATCATGGGTTTCAAAATTGAAATCAAGATGACAAGTTTCATGGTTATCATTATTCAATATATCATACATGTCATTACCATAATCATCATAGATAGCAACTTTGTTATCATAGTCAATTGTAGCCTCATCCAAGATGGTGGATTCATCACTAAATAAAGTCATGACCTGTCCAAATCCACTTTCATCATTATAATCATCATAAATAGGAGGCATGCAATCATTATAACAAATTTGCACATCAAATCTTGGGGGACTAAAAATGTCGTCCTCATCAAACATAGCATCCCCAAGCTTATGGCTTTGCATATCATTAGCATCATGGATATTCAAAGAATTCATACTAACAACATCGCAATCATGCTCATCATTCAAATATTTTGTGCCAAACATTTTATTGACTTCTTATTCCAACAATTGAGCACAATTTTCTGATCCATCATTTTCAAGAAAGATATTATAAAGATGATCAATAATATGATGCAACCTCAATTCCATTTTTTTGTAGTTTTCTTTTTATAAACCAAACTAGTGATAAAACAAGAAACTAAAAGATTCAATTGCAAGATCTAAAGATATACCTTCAAGCACTCACCTCCTCGGCAACGGCGCCAGAAAAGAGCTTAATGTCTACTACACAACTTTATTCTTGTAGACACATGTTGGGCCTCCAAGCGTAGAGTTTTGTAGGACAGTAGCAATTTTCCATCAAGTGGATGACCTAAGGTATATCAATCCGTGAGAGGTGTAGGATGAAGATGGTCTCCCTCAAACGACCCTGCAACCAAATACAGGAAATCTCTTGTGTCTCCAACACACCCAATACAATGGCAAATTGTATAGGTGCACTAGTGCTGCGCAGAGATGGTGATAAAAGTGCAATATTGATGGTATAAATATATTTTTATAATCTTAATAAATAAAAACAGCAAAGTATAAAATAGTAAACGGGTCACAAAAACGGTATTGCAATGCTTGAAAATGAGTCCTAGGGTCCGTACTTTCACTAGTGCAATCTCTCAACAGTGCTTATATAATTGGATCCTATAACCGTCCCTCAACGTGCAGCGAAGAATCACTCCAAAGTTCCTACCTAGCGGAGAACATAAGATGGAATTGTTTGTAGGGTACGAAACCACATCAAAGTTATTCTTTCCAATCAATCTATCCTAGAGTTCATACTCAAATAACACCAAAGAAATTTCATATTCATAATATTCAATCCAACACAAAGAACTTCAAAGAGCGCCCCATGATTTCTACTGGAGAAACAAAGACAAGAATGTGCATCAACCCCTATGCATAGATTACCCCAATGTCACCTCGGTAATCTGCGAGTTAAGTGCCAAAAAATATAACAAGTGAATCAATACGATACCCCATTGTCACCACGAGTATTCAATTGCAAGACATATATCAAGTGTTCTCAAATCCTTAAAAGAATTCAATCCGATAACAACGAAATCTCAAAGGGCAAAGCTCAATTCATAACAACAAGATAGAGAGGGGAAAACACCATATGATCCGACTATATTAACAAAGCCTGCGATACATCAAGATCATGACATCTGAATAACACGAGAGAGAGAGAGAGAGAGAGAGAGATTAAACACATAGCTACTAGTACAAACCCTCAGCCCCGAGGGTGGACTACTCCCTCCTCATCGTGGTGGTCGCCGGGATGATGAAGACGGCCACCGGAGATGATTCCCCCCTTCAGCAAGGTGTCGGAAAGGGTCTTGATTGGTTTTCGGTGGCTACAGAGCCTTGCGGCGACGGAACTTCTGATCTAGGTTAACCCTGAGAGTTTTCGGAATATTTGGGAATTTATAGGGTAAAGTGGGGGTGCGGGAGGCCAGCGAGGTGCGCACAACCCACCTGGGTGCGACTGGCCCCCTGGCGCGCCCTGGTGGGTTGTGCCCCCCTTGGGTCACCCCCAGGCGCTGCTCTGGTCCATCGGGAGTCTTGTGGTCCATAAAAAATCCACAAAAAGTTTCGCTGTGTTTGGACTCCATTTGATATTTATTTTCTGCATTGTAAAAAACAAGCAAAAAACAACAACTGGCACTGCTCAATGGGTCAATAGGTTAGTCCCAAAAAATGATATAAAGTTGCTATAAAATGATTGTAAAACATCCAAGAATGATAATATAATGGCATGAATACTTCATAAATTATAGATACGTTGGGGACGTATCAACGAGCCTAGTTTATATCTTTTTCTTTGTAAAAATGGCTAGCCCAGTTCTATTTTTTTGGAGAATACGCAACTAAGGCCTACTTGCTTTTCTCAGCACTGCTGGGCTGCAAATCTTTCAAGATGTGTAGGGATGTCTTTGGCTTCCCCAGAAAATGGGCTATAAGTAGTAAGAAATGGGTTGTAAATTTTTAAACCAAAGGCAACCGGCGATTACATTCAAATTTCATTTTTTTTTTCTGGATTTCAAGATTTTAAATTTCATTTATTTTTGCAAAGAAAATTTCTTTGTATTTTATTTTGATATAATTTTTTTAAAATTGTTTTTAACGTCACTCGAAATTTCATGCTTAAAAGATTTCGGACCCGACCGAAATATGCAAAAAATCGTTGAATTTTTTAGCAGCGGCCATAATATGGTATGTAATGCTAATAAGAACAATATGGGCTTCAAAATATCATTAAGAATTAGCAAATTGGTTGTAAATTATCGAAAATAATGGTAAATGGGTTGTATGCTGTTTTCCACATATTCAGAGGCTGACTTGTGGGCCTACTAGGTTGACGATGATGCTATCCTAATTTTTTTGACACGTACGCAAGGCTTCAACTTAGTCAACACAGAGCAGTGAGTGTTGGATGTCCATCCAACGGCCGTCATGCTTCTTCAATCTCGGACTTCCTGCTCCAGCCACCCAAACCAGCGCGGGTAGGACTGCCTTGTAACGCCCAAGATGCGGCTATATCTCCCACGTGTAGAGGCATGACTTAGAGGCATAAATGCATTTGGTTTTGTCGCAAGAAGGGTCATCTTCACACAATCCCTTGTACAAGAACAAGGATAAATAGATAGCAGGCTTACAATTGCCACGTCACACAATGATCAAATAATTCATACATCATTCAGAGTACACACATAGTCCGACTATGGACAAATCCAAATGAAAAGAAGATAACCCCAAATGCTCAATCCCGATCATCCCATCTGGCCACCACTACTGATCATCCAGAAATGAAACATAGTAACGGCCCAGGTCCTTGTCGAACTCCCACTTGAGCTCGGTTGCATCACCTGCATCGGTATCATCGGCGCCTGCAAACTGTTTTGGTAGTATCTGTGAGTTACGAGGACTCAACAATCTCAAAACCCGCGAGATCAAGACTATTTAAGCTTATGGGTAGGATGTGGTTAAGAGGTGGAGTTGCAGCAAGTGCTAAGCAAATATGGTGGCTACCATACGAGTACAAGAGTAAGATGAGAAACTAGGCAACGGTCGTAAACTAGAAGTGATCAAGAAGTGATCCGGAACTACTTACGTTCAAACATAATCCCACCGTGTTCTCTTCCCGAACCTCGTCGAAAAGAGACCATCACGGTTACAGACACAGTTGGTGTCTTTTAATTAACTCAAGTGTCAAGTTCTCTACAACCGGATATTAGCAAATTCCCATCTTCCACATCACCTCGGGCATGGCTCTTGAAAGTTTAAACCCTGCATGGGTGTCCCAACTTAGCCCATGATAAGCTCACGATCCACGGAGACTATACTCCATCACAGGACCCTACGACTAGACTCGGAATCCTGGTGCATAAGATATTTCGACAATGGTAAAACTAGTCCAGCAAGACCTCCCTATGCACCGACCTAACCTGATAGGAGTAGCACGATCTTGTTCTCAGGGTACACCAGATGAGCGAAGCGTACAGGTATATACCAAATACCCCAAGTTGCCTAGGAGCGGCCCCGCATGGTGCTCTAGTTTGGACCAACACTCATGTGGAGCACTGGCCCGGGGGTTGATTAACTCCACGGGGTCCGGAAAGTACCCATGCAAGTGTTTAGTTGTTATTAGGCAAATGGTAAAACCAAGGTTGGGCCTTGGTGGAGGAGTTTTATTCAAAGCAAACTATCAAGAGGGGCCCATAAACCCTCACCGTGTTAGGGATGCAAAATCAAGGAACATAACACTGATATGACGGAAACTGGGGCGGCAAGAGTGGAACAAACACCAAGCAAAAGGCTAAGCCTTCCACCCTTTACCAAGTGTATAGATGCATTAATTAACTAAGAGATATTGTGATATCCCAACATATCCATGTTCCAACATGGAACAGCCTGCAAAAGCACCTGCAACTAGCAATGCTATAAGAGGGGCTGAGCAAAAGCGGTAACATAGCCAAACAACGGTTTGCTAGGAAGGTGGGTTAGAGGCTTGACATGGCAGTATGGAAGGCATGATAAACAAGTGGTAGGTAGCGCGACATAGCGATAGAACGAACAACTAGCAAGCAAAGATAGAAGTGATATCGGGGGTAATGATCATCTTGTCTGCGAAGTTCACAGGGTTGTCGAAAGCTTGATCCTCGTAAACGTACTCGATAGGATCCTCGTTCACGAACTCGTCTCCTGGCTCTACCCAAAGCAAGGACACAAGCAACGGAACAACAATCAATCACGGTGCAATGCACAAGCAACATGATGCAAGACATGATATCGAATGCAAGGTATGATGTGCAATGCATATGGGTACTCCAGTAGGGAAAAGATGATCATGGCATCAACTTAGCAAAGCAAGCATGCCGCTGGAAAGGTAGGGTGATTTCGGTCGAAATCGATATAAGGATCACCGGAAATGGATGCACGGTTTGCAAACGACGAGTAAAACAAGAACGATGCAAAACTGCGCTTAACAGCATCATAGCACTTAAGATGCATCATGAAACTATGCTACAACACTCCAACATAGCAACAAAGCACATGGCAGTAAAGTACAAGTGAAGCTCTACAAATCATGAACACTGAGCTCCTGCTAGAACTCACTAGAACAATCCTAAAATAGCATGGCAAAAATGCAAATGACAATCAGGTTACACACTTGGTGAAAATACTAAACATGGCATAAACAGCATCAGCTAGCAATGTTTGGAGCTAGCGAACAACATGCTACGATAACATATCATGGCAAACAAAGGCATGACATACTAGTACTAAAGGCAATGAACAAAACTCCCTTACTGAACTTTAGCCTAAGATGCACAGAAAAGATGGTAGCATCGATGCAAACATGGCAAGTGAAAATTATACCCCGCCGATCTAGGGTTCTTCATGCACGTGAACTGAGGCGAAGCCGGGCTCGCAGGATATGGAGAAGGAGGAGGTAGGAGCTGCGGGGGGGGGGGTGTTGGGCTACAATGAAAGAGGAGCTTTAGTGGTTACCCGGTTAACCGTTGGGGCATCAAACGACCTCCAAATGGAAAGAAATTTGACAGGCAGCCTACCGATGATTTACCAAGGCTAGTCGACAAATCTCAGCCCATTCTGAGAACTTTTTTCTCCCACTCATGAAACGAGATTTGAGGGGTGCAACGGGTGCATGTGTGAGTGTCGGATCCCCAAACGGACAACGGGGAAAATGACCAGATGCATGAGACGAACATGAATGCAAATGAGATTCACATGATGACATGAGATGAAAAGCATGAAACGAACAAAATGCAAAAAAACGAGGAGAAAAACCCAAGGACGGAGGAAATAACATATCAAATAGCCGGAAATGGCAAGAGTTGGAGTTACAATTATGGAAAGTTACATCTGGGGCGTTACATGCCTGCTCCCTCCTCCCATGGCCAGCTATGCTGCCGCCAGGCCATCCATCTACCCAACCGCACCACATGTTATTTTCCGGTGACGTTAACCTCACCCCACAGCCGACAAGTCAGCCCTTGTACTCCCCTTAGTGTGGTCATCCGCTGCTGTGGCTTCGCCTGGTGCGGGTCGTTCCCTTCCTGGGCCTCGCCGTCGTCCACCACGTTGGTGCTCTCGGCACAGTGTGGTCAACATGGTCAACAAACAACAACCATCGAAAGAGGGATGTAAGTGGAGAGGCTGACAGTAGGGACACACACAAGAAAGTGCCTCCTTATTACGCGAAAAAAATGATTGCTCCTACTGACAGCTGGGACCCATTGGTTGTATCTTCACACGGAAGGAAGTGCCTCCTTGTTATGCGAAAAAACTATTCCTCCCGATGACAGCTGGGACCCGATAGATTTGGTGACTGACTTGTGGGCCTACTAATCTGACGCGTACGAATGGCTTTGTCAACTTAATCAACAAATAATTCTAGCAAGACCATTGGGTATTAATCCAATAGCCGTGTTGCTTCTTCAACCTCTGATCTTGGTCCTGTCTGTCGTGGGCTGCAGTGCTGTCGCACACCCGAACCAGTCAAGTTTCCCACTCCTCTCCATCTGTGACTCCACTACCGCGTCTTCCTCATCTCTGGGTTGTTCCAGTCTGGGGCCTCGCCTCGTCCATCGGCCTTGGTGCGCTCGGCACGGTGTGGTCAACATGGTCAACAAATGAGAGTCATCGGAAGATGACTACACGTGGAGAGGCTGATAGTGGGGACGCATCACGTCCATGGATGCATGCATGCAACTGCATCCTTTTTACCCTGAAAAATTATATTTTCTCCACCTGATAGCTAGGACCTATCAGCTACATCTTCGCACGCAAGGAAGTGTGTCCTTATTAGGGGAAAAATAATTCCTCTCCCTGACAGCTGGGACCCATCAGCTATATCTTCGAACCGTCTATAGGGTTGTCTCTCTGGTAGCGAACGTGTACGTACATACTAGTCGATCGGTCTCTATGCAAGGATGAACCGTGCCCGAGCAAGGAGCGGTCCATGTGATGTAGCAGTTGAGGAAGACCTGTATAAATCAGGTACACGTACATACAACCATGCTGCAAGAAAGTAAATACGTCTACATACGTACATACAGGCGGGGTCTCGAACGCGTGCAGCGACGGTGTCCTGTTCATCGGCAGTCAACTAGCTGGGTCGAAACGAAGAAACAGTGTTGTGTTCATCGGGAGGCAACACACTGGGTCGGAATGCGTCGTGTTCGTCGGGATCAAACCGGCTTGGACAGAACAGCCAAAACGGGGTCTGGTGTACCACAGAATGGAGTAAATGACCTTCTGTTTGACCGGCTACGATCAAAACGGGATCCTGTTCATCGGGAGGGGTCTGGCGTACCAAAAAATAGAGGAAACAGATTTATGTTCGAGCCCCTACAGTCGAAATGGGGTGTTGTTCATTGGGAGGTGTGTGGCGTATCGCAAAACGGAGGAAACGAACTTGTGTTGGAGCGCCTACGGTCAAAGCAAGGTCATGTTCATTGGGAGGGGTGTGGCGTACCGCAAAATGGGACTCCACGGGCTACTGTTCATCCACCGTCTACTGCCTCTCTCCAGCCTCCACGGGCTACTGTTCATCTACCGTCGACTTCCTCCAGCCTCCACCTGCTACTGGTCATCCAGGGGGTTCTGTTCATCCAGCCTCCACCGGCTGCTGTTCAACCAGCCCTCCATGGTGTCCTGTTCTTCCACCCCTACCAGCTCAGCTGTGGCGGCCTCCTCTCGGGGTCCTGTTCTTCCAGCGGCAATGGCCTACGTACTACCATGGGGTCCTATTCATCCAACCCCAACCACATATGTCTCGACTCGTTCAGCCAACCCAGTTCACCATTCATCAATAAGCAGCAGGTTCGATCGGCTTCAGTAAGCAGCAGCAGCGATCAATCGCTAGAGTTTAGTTAGAAGCAGTAGCGAAGGAATCGGTCAGGTTCAGTTAACACCCAAGGGATCGATCACTCGGGTTCAATAAGATAACGCCTCGCTCGGGTTCAGTTAGAGCCCAATGCCTCGCACCCACACACGTACGTGTATGAGAGAAATGGGCAATCCCTCCGTGCATTTCTCAGCATCGACCACCCAGCATAACCGGGAACTCCCTGATGTTTTCCTCACCCTTGCTTCTATCACATTTTTTTCCATCATGGACGGCCCAAAGAATGTCATGCAGGTGCATCTCCGGGCCTCCTGTACGAAAAGTCCATTTTCTGTCATGATTTTTCATCATAGAAGTAGGAGCCCACCATATCTATGATGATACTAGGTTTTATCACAATTATCATCATAGAAGAGTCATAAGCATGACATAATTTTTTTTGTTCAGGCCAAAATTTCATGGATGTGTCCTTTTTTGTAGTGCAAGAAGTTTCGAGTGATGGTGATCGAATCGAAGTCGAGGGGCATGATGTACGACGGCCCACTACATACATGCAAAGAAGTTTTGGCCGATGGAGGTTGGCTCGAAGTCAAGGGGCATGATGTATGCCTCCATATCATGGTGAGCACATCTCACAAGAGGAGATAGCAGCAAGCAGGGTGTCTTGAAAAGCTGAGGCCTCGCTTCGATGATGGCCGTGTGAATGTCCCTCGATCATGCAGCTAGCCTCACGGTGCTCAACATACCCATACACGAACAATAGAGGTCCAGGATGTCACTGGGGAAATCCCTCTAGTCACGGCTCATAGGGATGCTGCACGGCTTGGGTTCGCCCATGGTGGAGTTTGGAAGGTGGGGCCTTTTGGGCCTTGATTTATGGGTAGAAGGCCATCGGTGCTGGGGGACGCGAGAGATGGAATAGTGGTACAGGGGGAGGGGGCGAGGCGAGGGTACGCAAAGGCACTGTGAGATAATGAAGAGTGACCTCAGGATCCCCCGCGAGATGCAGATGGAGTGGTGCCAGGGGAGAGGGAGACGAGGCGAGGCATGCTATACAACGGCAGTGACAGTGACTGCATAGGGTGAGGCTGACTTTGGTAACCCGAACACGCTGCCTGGACTAGTGTCACCTCGCGCGAGGGTCTTGTGACTTCACTGTGAGGACCGGATGAATAATATTTTCACCAACAAGTGTTCTACACTTGTACTACTACTAGTAGTAGTAGTAACATACACAGTAGTACTATGTAGTGGAAAGAGGTCATGCTAGCATGCCTCTGAGGTCACTTCATCCTCCAGGTAGCATCCATATTGCAAGTAGAACCAATTTCTCGTGCATTCGGAAGCGCGGAGAAGGCCTTTCTATTTTTTGAGGATAACCGCATATTCCTTAACCATAAAAGGTTGTGTCTTGCACGCATGCACCCATATCCATTCAAACAAGCTACGACACATTTTTTGTGCAAAGAGATGGATATGTTTGTATATATGTTCATCTACCCAAGTGGGTTTTGCGTAGGTCCCACCTGTCAAGAGAGGTGCAGAAATAAATAGGAATCATAAATGTTTCACCACGGTGACTCGAAAGAGTGACCTGAACTAGCCAGTGGCACATGTAGCAACAAAAGGATGGGCACATACACGGACATGTACCACTCCTACATTTGAATAATAATAAGTATGCTACCCGCATAGGCTTTTCGTCTTGCAGGTTGGTCTACCTAGCTATCTAATCAATTGCTTGCATGCCACTTCTCCCATTTACTTCTCCATCGGAAACCGATTTTCCTCGGCTTCTTCACCTCTCCTTGATTCACATTCAAAACCCATTGGATTCACACTATTTTAACCTCTTCAGATACTCCTAGAGTATTTCCGAAGCCCCTAATCATCTTCTTCTAGTCAGACTAGCCACCTAATCCTAATACCCGAAACCATATCCCTCCGGTCTAGTTGTTCCAAATGGCGAAAGAGATCCCTATGCAACTTTTTAGCATCAAACATGTCCTCGGCAAAGGCTCGTTGAGTATAGCTGCCACCATCACCGACCACCCAAGGGTTGTTCGAGAGTGGATCAACAATGTATCCAAGTCCCTCAAAAAGGTGGGGATGAAGGTCATCAGTCTCAATGTAGAGTACACGGAGCATGCCACTAGGAAGATCCAACATGCCGCAGTCCTTCAGCTGTGCTTCGAGGATGAAGTTTTGGTGTATCACATCATGCACGTGCCCTCCATACGAGGTGAGATCCAAGATTTCATGTCTTGGGAGGACAGATTATTCTGTGGGGAAGCCATCGAAGTGGACAAACAAAAGCTGGTGCCGTACAACCTTGATTTGAAAAACATCGCTGACCTACAAACCAAAATTCCTGTAGAAGATTGTGATAAACCAACACCATCCCTATTCGACGTAACAAATTTTGTGCTTGTAAAAAATCTTGAGAAGGGTGACGAGACACTAGGACTAAGGTCATCTGGATGGCAGAATTATCCATTGACCTACGAGCAGATAAAATATGTTGCCCTCTATACCCATGTGAGTTTCGAGATAGCTGCAAGGTTGAAGGAGCTTGTAGCGAAGCCGTCTCCCACAGAAAATGAGAAGAAGAAGAGGATGTAGCAGCAGCAGGGCATTATAGATGGATGAACTATTTCCTATCTTATTTGTAAAAATATATTTCCTCTGTGTATATATATATTGATAGATGTACTATTTCGCTGGTGTGCATGTCTTTGGAACAAGTGTAGTAGCGTAGGTCCGCTTGAATATAACAAACTATATCCGCCTAGTTTTCTCTACTACTCCTAGCAGTGATCGGTATGCAATGCATGTGTTAGTAGACATGACAACTTGTCCATGGTAGCCGAACAATGTCGACCATTGTCGGTGTACAAAAGTAGGGGCGCTCCTTTTTACCCCTTTACTTGTGCACGGACAGTCGGAGCCACGCCCATGGCCACACTAAGCAGGGCAGGGGAGGGAAGCCGGAGAGAAGCCAAATGCGCAAGGCGATCTGAGGCAACGCCAAGACCAGAAATACAAAGAGCAAAGGGGGCAAGGCGGACTCCCCCGGCAGGACCCTTGCCAGGGCAGCCTCAGTAGCCCTGGCAAGAGCCTTGCCGGGGCAACTTGCCCAACGCCAGCAGAGCGAGCCACCCTTGAGCCCAAAGGTTCCGAATGCCGTCAATAACTACGTTGGGACCAGTGCTCGGGAGGCACCTCCTTGGTGGCATGCAAATCTTTGTCAAGACCATAGATATATGAGATCAGATGAGGATCAGCAGATGATGACCCTCGGCGGGGCTCGCCAAGGAAATCCACAAGACCCCCGGCAAGCATCTTGCCGGGGACGACTACGACACCACAGCAAGAGCCTTGATGGGCCCCCGGCAAGGCCCTTGCCAAGGACGCCAGCACGGCCACTGCTAGACCCGCACCAGCCAAGACTCTGCCGCCGTTCGCATGCAGCGGCCAGCCCAACTAGCTGGGCAGGCACCTACGTGGAAACATGCAACTTCCATGCCAAATTAGCAAGCACCTGTGTGGCGGCATGCAGATCTTCATGAAGGCCCTACCACCGTGCCACCTTAGATGCTTTCCTGCCTACATGGCGCTGCATGCATCGCTAGCCTGGGCACGTGTCGAAGCGAGGCGAAGTGGCGGCGGATGGGACAGGCCTCGTTCCCGTCCCTGATAATGTTAATGGACACATACGTAGCGCATTTAATGCACTTTGTCCTATAATGTCGTGCGATAAGCTCGCGCACTGTAGGCCTTTCCACCTCATGTGTGCCACTGTGGCAACCCCTTTTTCCTTAAAAGGAGGCACGAGGCGACCAGGAGAGGGATTCAGCTTTTTGGAACGGCACAGCCACCGTAGCTAGTTCAAAAAGCTCAAGAACACTCAATACATCCACCAAAGCAGCACTAGGGTCTTACGCATCCTCGCGGCTCAAACTTGGGTAAACGATCCGTGTGCTAGCTCCTAAACCTGCTCTTCTCACGACCCCGCGCCCGCCGACCGTAGAAGGGATCCCAGTGATGCCATAGGTGTCATTCCCACCGACATCTTTGGCGCCCTAGGTAGGGGAGCGCAGTTGTGAGAATCTGGTCTAGCAGTTAGCCTAGCGGTTCTTCGTCGCCATGGCTCCCAAGAAGAAGGCGGACACGACGGTCGATTGGGAGTCAGACGGCCCGTACCGGTGAGGGCGAGTAGCGGGCCGGTCACGGATAGGACACGAGGCGCGGCCCGCGAGAACCAACATCGCTCTGGTAGTCAGAGCCTGGCGATCATCGTCGTTCGTGCGCAAGACGGCGGGCCGCACACCACAAAATCCACAGACGGAGTCGGGCCACTCGCGGGCGGCGCGGGGCCCTCCGGGGTCGCCGCCGTGCCACCCATGGGTCGCACGACGACCTCCAGGACACCCGCCCCGGCGCCCACAGTGCGCTCTTCCCATGGTGTGCGCGACGAGCAGCGTCACCATGCCGGCGACCTTGGACACCACCGTGGGAAGAGCCATGTGCATCATCTGCGGGACGAAGGAGGCCAGCCTGCCCGCCGAAGTGTTGGCGACAATGGCACGCAGCCACTGGGCCGTGACAGAGCTCCTTCTAACGTGGTTAGAAGTCGAAGCGCGCCATAGTCCACGCAACTTTCGCCACCACCCACGCCAGCAGAAGCTTTGGCGCACACGCAGCTACTCCTCGACTTCCCTCCTGCTGCGGAGAAGCTCAACGAGTGGAGAGCCACCGTCTGGAGCCTCATCGCCGTCGCCAACAAAGGCGAGCCACGACTGGCAGGGCCCTCGGGCCGGCGCTCCGTCGAGCCACCACACGCCAGCGGTAGAAGGACCGGGGAGCTGGAGCCACAGTGCACTCTCCTCCCCCGCGCCAGCCGCCACCGGTGCTGGTCCGTCGTAACGACGCTAGTGATAATATTTCCATAGCGTCGTCCGACCCCCGGGCCTACCGCGATCAATGCCAAGTTCTTCGGGAGTGAGCCCACGGAGACGCTCGAACCACTATCGAGCGCTGGCGGGATACACGCCACCAGTCGGATAAGCGGGCGGGACCCGCTATGGACCACCCAGCACCGGGCGGCTCCGGCGGCCTACCTTACGAGGTGGGTTGCCTAGCCTTTACCCGGGAGCTTCGGTAGTTCCAGTGGTCGTCCCACCGCACGTTCAAGCCCGACGTCGGTGAGAAGTACAACGGCAAGACTCACCCGTCAGAGTTCCTCAGCATCTACACCATCGCGATGCAAGCTGCTGGAGCTCGCGACGACAAGGTGCTTGCCAATTACTTCCCGTTGGCACTGAAGCCCAACGTCATGTCTTGGTTGATGCACTTGCCGGCGAATTACATTTCTTCTTGGTCAGATCTGTGCCATGAGTTCGTTGGTGCCTTCACCGGAGGCCACCAAGCTCATGGCCAGGCCAGTGATTTGCATATCATTCCCTAGAAGGAAGGGGAAACCCTGCGCAAGTACATCCAGAGATTCAGCCGGGTGTAGTACAACATCCCCGATGTTCATCCGCCGCCGTGATTAGCACATTCCATCAGAACGTGCGCAACCGCAAGATGCGCGAAGAGCTGGCGATGAACAAGGTTATGGATGTGGCCGAACTTTATGTTCTAGCCGATAGGTGCGCCTGGGCTGAAGAGGGGAGGAAGTACCCCGGCGAGGACACCGGCGTGGAAACCGACTCTACTGATGAAGACACCTCTGCCCCGACGAAGGAGAGCCAGCGTCGCAACAGGAAACACAAGGGGAAATCCATGCTCGCCATCCAGGGATTCGACGACACCGACACCGCCAAGAAGGCCAAGGCAGACGACCCTGACAAGGAGATTGTGGGGTGCGCCGCCTGCCGGGCCTTGACGGTCACCGACAAGCCAGGAGGTTCCGACAAGTAGTATTGCAAGATCAGCCGCACCAAGGGCCACGACCTCCAGAAATACCGACAGGTCGAGCTGCTTGCCGAAAAGCAAAAGGCCGAGTATGAGAGGCGGGACAAGGAGAAGGGTCAGGATGGTGCCGAAGGATCCGACAAGAAGCATGGAGGGCAAGGAGGCCGCCACGACAAGGATAACCAGCAAGAGAGGCCCGCTCGGGGCCGCGACAAGAAGTATGAAGACGATGATCATGACGAGGATGATGAGTCCGGCGAGAAAGAGTTTTAGAAGGCTACAGAGGCCATGTGCGTCGATGGTGGCGCATCGCTGCACACTTCTCACCGACGGGCACATGAGATTACAGCAGCAGAGCCATCATTCGACACTCAGAAGCCAATGAAGTGGTCCAGCACGCCCCTCATCTTTGACGCCGAGGACCACCCTGACCGCACGACTGCGGTCGGGTGTTTGCCGTTGTTGGTCTCGCCAATGATACGCAACCTCAAGGTGAAAAAGATGTTGGTTGACGGCGGGGCCAGCTTAAACCTGATCTCACCCGTCATGATCAGAAGGCTGCAAATTCCCGATGGAGACCTCGAGGAAACGGGTACGTTTCAAGGGGTCAATCTGGGAAGGAGCCAGCCGAAGGGGAAGGTCACATTGCCCGTGACATTTGGAGGTGAGTTGAACTATATGATGGAAAGAATCATCTTCGATGTGGCCGAGATCCCCTTGCCCTACAACGAGATCCGCTGAGTGTGCCCTTCCCTTTTTCAAAATCTTGAAGAATGCAGGCCCAATGGAGTGGACCCAAGAGGTCGAGGCGGCATTGTAGGATATGAAGAAATACCTTTCCTCTACGCCAATATTGGTTGCGCCTAAACCACAAGAGCCGTTGCTGCTGTATCTGGCGGCAATGAATCAAGTGGTCAGCGCCACACTAGTGGCGCAGAGGGAGGTCGACAAAGAGGCAGTGGCAACGACAGGACCGGCGGATGGCAAGTCAGAGATTCCCCCAGTAGGGCCTGGTGCCGGCAAGGAGAGGCCCCCGGCAGAGTCTGACGCCATCGGGACAGGGCCCGCGCAGCCGAGTGAAGTGGTGCAGAAGAAGAAGATGATGCAGCACCCGATTTACTTTGTCAGCTCCCCTTGCAGGGGGGCAGGTCAAGGTACTCAGGTGTGCAGAAATTGCTCTTCGGCCTCCTTATGGCCTCGAGGAAGCTGTGTCATTACTTCTAAGCCCAAGAGATCACTGTCGTCACCCGCCTCCTGTTGCAATGGATACTGCACAACCCAGATGTAACCAGAAGGATTGTGGAGTGGGCCTTGGAGTTGTCAAGCTTTGGGTTGAAGTTTGAAAGTACTTCGACAATCCAGAGCAGAGTCTTGGCGGAGTTCATTGCAGAATGGACCTCAACGCCCGATGAAGAAATCCGGGAGACCGCTCTCCCCGGCAAGTAAGCAAGTCGCGATTGGATCATGTACTTTGATGAGGCTTTCTCGCTGCAAGGCGCCGGTGCCGGTCTGCTGCTTGTCGCACCCACCGGAGAGCACCTCAAGTATGTGACCCAGATGCACTTTCCCAGGGAGATGTCCACAAACAACACTGCTGAGTATGAGGGGCTGCTTGCGGGTCTCAGAATCGCGGCAGACCTCGGGGTGAAGAAGCTCATCGTCAGGGGTGATTTGCAACTTGTCGTCAGACAAGTCAACAAAGATTATCAGAGTCCGTTGATGGAGGCCTACGTAGCTGAGGTGGTGAAGCTGGAGGAGCGCATCGACGGTATACATGTGGAGCACGTTCCCCGAGCGGAGAACGACATCGCCGACTACCTGTCAAAGCGCGCTGCATTCAAGCTACCTGTGGAACCAGGTACCTTTTTGCTTCGGTTAACTCAACCATCCGTCGAACCATAAATGGAGCAGAACAAAGCAAAGGAAATTAGGCCCCGGCAAGTACTTTCCCGCTGAGCCCCGAGGGCTACCAGCAAGGGTGTTGCCGCGGATTTTGAGCCTGCCAAGGGGCAGCTGGCTCTGGCAGGGCGCCGAGCCCTGGCCGTAGAGACGGCTGCTCCCATGGTAGAAGAGATGCCTTTGGTCCTTGCCGTCAAGCCCCAGGCTCCGGCATGGGCACATCATACCGTCCATTTCCCCCAGACAAGGGAACTTCCTGAGGAGCAGGAAGAAGCGGAAAAACTAGCCCGCCGGTCTGCATTGTACCAGTTCATCGATGACGTCCTATATAGAAAAAGACCGAACGGTGTGAAATTGAAGTGCTTCCCCCGGGAGGAAGGACTGGAGCTGTTGGCAGAGATACATGGAGGCATATGTGGCTCCCACATAGGGTCGAGGGCCCTTGCTGGCAAGGCATTCCAGCAAGGCTTCTTTTCGCCCACCGCCCTCCAGGATGCAACGACACTAGTAGCCAGGTGTGAAGTGTGCCAGTTCCATTCAAAGAAGCTTCATCAACCAGCTCAAGCCCATCAAACAATCCCTCTCTCCTGGCCGTTTTCGGTCTGGGGGCTCAACATACTAGGCCATTTCCCTCGCGTTGTTGGGGGCTTTGAGTACTTGCACATTGCAATCGACAAGTTCACAAAGTGGCCGGAGGTGGAGGTAGTAAGGAAGGTTACAACACAGTCGGTCGTCAAGTTCTTCAAGGGGCTAGTCTGCCGTTTTGGTGTACCAAACAGGGTCATCACTGACAACGACACGCAGTTCACAAGCCGCACCTTCATGCAATATATCCAAGAGAAAAAGGATGGTATGTTGTGCGGAGAAACGGCCAGGCATAGAGGGAAAATGCTGAAGTGTTGCGAGGCCTGAGAACGAAGACTTTTGACAGGCTGCACAAGAGCAGAAGGTGCTGGATTGATGAGTTGCCGGCGGTTCTTTGGTCGATCAAGACGACGCCAAATCGAGTCACCGGCCAGACACCCTTTGCCCTAGTATATGGGGCAGAAGCAGTTCTCCCCACAGAACTCATATACGGGTCACCTCGAGTGCTCGCTTATGACGAGCTTGAGCAATAGGAGTTGCGGCAAGATGACGCAACGCTCCTTGAGGAAGATCGTCTTCGGGCGGCTGTGAGAGCAGCATGCTACCAGCAAGCCTTTTGCTGCTACCATAGCCGCAAGGTTCATGCTCGAAGCTTTGAGGAAGGCAACCTTGTTCTTTGGCGCGTTCAGTCGGGCAAGAATTCCAACAAGTTGACGCCAAAGTGGGAAGGCCCTTATCGGGTAATACGAGTCACCAGGCCCGACGCAGTCCTCCCGGAGACCGCAGATGTTGTCCCAGTGAGCAATTCCTGGAACATTGAGCATCTTCGCAAGTTTTACCCATAAGGCACGGTTGCCGGGCCTCCCGGCAAACTACCTTTTGTACAAGCCTTGCCGACAAGGCATGTAACCCTCTGTGCAAAGCCAGGCACAAACCCTGAGCATAAATAAACGAAGCGCTGGCGCCCTAAGTTATAGCATGCATGCTAGGTTAAGTCTCTCCCTCGGTTAGGGTTGATAGTGCTTAGCGGCGACTAACCCATAGCCTAGAGGTCGAGTGTGCGTCTTTCTGTTCTCTTTGGTTCGTAGGGCACGCAGACACTTCTGCTGAGCCGCTTGGGAAGAAGAGAATGAACCGGCTCTCTGGTCCCGGCAGACCAAGACTGCCGGGGGCTGAAGATACAAGGATCCAACCACGGCAAGCCAAGGTCGCCGGGGGCTGCGGATTCAGACCCTGTTCAAGAATTCATCCGATTAACCAGTTAACTTGCCGATTAATCCCTACTCATAGGGTCCTCGAGTAACCGATTACCCGATAAATCGTCCGATTAATTGATTAAATGGCCGATTAACTTGCCGATTAGCCAATTAATCCCCTACTCACCAGCCGACCGAGCAGCTACCAGTTAATGATTTCCTCAACAATGGATTCAGATAAGTCTTTCATCCCCCTGTTATGCGTTTCCGTATAGAAGTGGGACATGTGAGACCTTGTTTATGTTCTTGAAACCACCGTTCTCCCTCTTTCTTGTACCCAAGAGCTACCTCCTGGGTTGGAATTTGGTAGTAGTCGTGGTGGCGAGGAGATGAATAAGGGGCCGAACTCTACTTCTCCCCTGCCTCCGCCAAGAGCGCGAGAATGGTCGACTGAAGTGGGGAGACGGCAAGGCCTATTGCCGGGCGACAATGTTTATCTTAAAAATAACAAGGACTCATCCTTGGCATGGGCCTCGCTCATGCACAAAGAACCCGGCAAGCACCCTTTGTCATTAAAAACATCCCATACAGGTACAGTTCATACGGAATTAAAAATATGAGCAAGGGGATTACAAGTCTTAAAATTAACAAGTGCCCACAGGCTTACAAACTAAAAAGAGATAAGGTGCCCGCAATCCCTTTCTTGCCCCTCTCCTGAGAAGGTGGAACAAGGTAGCAGGAGGGTAGAAAGAGTGCATAGGCAAGGTATGAGGAGAAGAAGGCACCAATATAAATCTTGGTGCCCGGAAAGGAGATGGAAGATGAGGCAGCGGGCCGGCAATACGCGACGAAGGCGTCGGTGCCCGTGTACTCCGATTTGATGGCCACCACCCGCCTTCTTCGCCTTCTCCGGCCCTCCTACGCCAGCCACCTAAGGAGACGACGGGGAGCGCCCCGATGCAGAGCTTGGCGAGGAAGGCCCTCGGCAGGGCGCGTGGCCGAGGGAGGGGCGGCGCGGTCAGTCAGAGTCGGCATCCTGCCACACGACTCCCTCGTCATCACTGTCGCTGTCCTCCTCATCACTCCTGCATGAGGAGGAATCTTCATCGTCAAAGGAGCTCTCCACGCAGCACTTTAGACGAGTTCCAAGATCTCCAAAGACCTTGACGGAGAGCGGGCCGCCCTCCATTAACTTGAAGTAGAGGACGAGCCCCACCGTCAGGCTATGGATGCGATCAAATTTCTTCCATCCGCGACGGAGGTACATAACATGAGGAGCGGGGAAGTTGACGTCGGCCACCGTGCCACTGGTCCCGCAGCCCCTCATGTGCAATCTGAGGGTCTGGGGCGGATCGAGCTCCATTTCCCGAGCAAAGGGGGTGGGGAGACGGAGACGACAACGCGGTCACCGGCGCAGCCTGATGAAGAACTCGCGGGGCTGGTCCCCAACGTGACCCTGCGTCGCGGGAGGCACCGCTGGCGGAGGCACGGCCATCGCACCGCCTCGTCCCCCTCTCCCCCGACCGCCGGGGCCACCTTGACCACACCCCCTCCCCCTTCCTCTCATGGCCAGCTCCGCCGCCGTGGGCTCGTGGGAAGGAGGGACGCCCTGACGAGAAGCAACCCTCGCCGCCACCGTCGAAGGCCTAGCTCCTCCTCTCACCATGGCAGGTGGAAGAAAGGAGCGAAGGTGGAGGAGGATGGCTACTGAAGGAATGTGGGATGACGCCCCATCCCCCTCCTTGTAAAGGGGCGGGGTCGACGCTCGGCCGCCCCACTAAGCCAATCCAGCCATCAAAGGCGCAGGGAATCAGGACCGACCCACTGCCCCAATCAGCGACGGCCCGGTTTCCCGCCTCCACCGCCTGCCACTGGCACGGAGGACGCATGGCGAGCGAGCAGGATCGAAAGGACGGGTGAGGCGACAGTTCCCCGCCCCGTGATCGTGGGGCGTGGGTGCCTTGAAAACTGTGACCCGAGTCCACCCAGTAAATGAGCCGCGCCTCCACGCCTTCCTCTTTTTATGAGGAAGGCGGGAGCCGCTTCTTTACTACGATGTGATGCATGCATGCGGAAACTGCCCCACGCATGAACCCCACGTCATGCACGACCCTCCACGTCATGCGCAGGTCATGGGGAAGCGCAGCGAACGAAAAATTACTGCGGTAAAATCCCTCCCAGACTGCCCGCGCACCGTTTTGGGCCTGGCCCAACAACGTGTCGCGCTTATGTGTGGCCCAGGCCCGGGGGCTCCTGTCGGTGTACAAAAGTAGGGGCGCTCCTTTATACCCCTTTACTTGTGCACGGAAAGTCGGAGCCGCGCCCATGGCCACACTAAGCAGGGAAGGGGAGGGAAGCCGGACATAAGCCAAAGGCGCAAGGTGATCAGAGGCAATGCCAAGACCAGAAACACAAAGAGCAAAGGGGGCAAGGCGGACTCCCCCGGCAGGACCCTTGCCAGGGCAGCCTCAGCAGCCCTGGCAAGCGCCTTGCCGGGGCAACTTGCCCAACACCAGCAGAGCGAGCCACCCTCGAGCCCAAAGCTTCCGAATGTCGTCAACAACTACGTTGGGACCAGGGCTCGGGAGGCACTTCCGTGGTAGCATGTAGATCTTTGTCAAGGCCATAGATATATGAGATCAGATGAGGATCAGGAGACGACGACCCTCGGCGGGGTCCTCGCCAAGGAAATCCACAAGGCCCCCGGCAAGCGTCTTGCCGGGGAAGACTACGACACCATGGCAAGACCCTTGTCGGGCCCCCGGCAAGGCCCTTGCCAAGGACGCCAGCAGGGCCACTACCAGGCCCGCACCAGCCAACACTCCGCCACCATTCGCATGCAGCTGCCAGCCCAACCAGCTGGGCAGGCACCTGTATGACAACATGTAGCTTCCAGGTCAAATCAGCAAGCACCTGCGTGACGGCATGCAGATCTTCATGAAGGCCCTACCACTGCGCCACCTCAGCTGCTTGCCTGCCTACATGGCGATAAATGCATCGCTAGCCTGGGGGCGTGTCGAAGCAAGGTGAAGCGGCGACGGATAGGACGGACCTCGTTCTCGTCCCCGATAAAGCTAATGGACACCTACATAGCACATTTAATGCACTTTGTCCCGTAATGCTGTGCGATAAGCTTGCGCACTTTAGGCCTTTCCACCTCCTGTGTGCCACTGTGGCAACCCCTTTTTCCTATAAAAGGAGGCCCGAGGCAACCAAGAGAGGGATTCGGCTTTTTGGAACGGCACAGCCACCTGATACGTCTCCAACGTATCTATAATTTTTGATTTCTCCATGCTATATTATCTACTGTTTTGGACATTATTGGGCTTTATTATCCACTTTTATATTATTTTTGGGACTAACCTATTAATCGGAGGCCCAGCCCAGAATTGCTGTTTTTTTGCCTATTTTAGGGTTTCGAAGAAAAGGAATACCAAACGGAGTCCAAACGGAATGAAACCTTCGGGAACGTGATTTTTGCAATGAACAAGATCCAGGAGACTTGGACCCCGCGTCAAGCAACCAATAGGGAGGCCACGAGGTAGGGGGCGCACCTCCCCCTAGGCGCGCCCTCCACCCTCGTGGGCCCCCTGTTGCTCCACCGACGTACTTCTTCCTCCTATATATACCTACGTACCCCCAAACGATCAGATACGGAGCCAGAACCCTAATTCCACCACCGTAACTTTCTGTATCCATGAGATCCCATCTTGGGGCCTGTTCCGGAGCTCCGCCGGAGGGGGCATCGATCATGGAGGGCTTCTACATCAACACCATAGCCTCTCCGATGAAGTGTGATTAGTTTACCTCAGACCTTCGGGTCCATAGTTATTAGCTAGATGGCTTATTCTCTCTTTTTGGATCTCAATACAAAGTTCTCCCCCTCTCTTGTGGAGATCTATTCGATGTAATCTTCTTTTGCGGTGTGTTTGTTGAGACCGATGAATTGTGGGTTTATGATCAAGTTTATCTATGAACAATATTTGAATCTTCTCTGAATTCTTTTATGTATGATTGGTTATCTTTGCCAGTCTCTTCGAAATATCAGTTTGGTTTGGCCTACTAGATTGATCTTTCTTGCAATGGGAGAGGTGCTTAGCTTTGGGTTCAATCTTGCAGTGTCCTTTCCCAGTGACAGTAGGGGCAGCAAGGCACATATTGTATTGTTGCCATCGAGGATAGCAAGATGGGGTTTTCATCATCTTGCATGAGTTTATCCCTCTACATCATGTCATCTTGCTTAAGGCGTTACTCTGTTCTTATGAACTTAATACTCTGGATAGCGGTCGATGTGTGGAGTAATAGTAGTAGATGCAGGCAGGAGTCGTTCTACTTGTCTTGGACGTGATGCCTATATACATGATCATACCTAGATATTCTCATAACTATGCTCAATTCTGTCAATTGCTCAACAGTAATTTGTTCACCCGTCGTAAAATACTTATGCTCTTGTGAGAAGCCACTAGTGAAACCTATGGCCCCCAGGTCTATCTTCATCATATTAATCTTCCAATACTTAGTTATTTTCATTTCTTTTATTTTACTTTGCATCTTTATCATAAAAATAACAAAAATATTATCTTATCATATCTATCAGATCTCACTCTCATAAGTGAGCGTGTAGGGATTGACAACCCCTTATCGCGTTGGTTGCGAGGATTTATTTGTTTTGTGTAGGTGCGAGGGACTCGCGCGTAGCCTCCTACTAGATTGATACCTTGGTTCTCAAAAACTGAGGGAAATACTTATGCTACTTTGTTGCACCACCCTTTCCTCTTCAAGGGAAAACCAACACAAGTGCTCAAGAGGTAGCAAGAAGGATTTCTGGCGCCGTTGCCGGGGAGGTCTATGCAAAAGTCAACATACCAAGTACCCATCACAAACCCTTATCTCCCGCATTACATTATTTTCCATTTGCCTCTCGTTTTCCTCTCCCCCACTTCACCCTTGCCGTTTTATTCGCCCTCTCTCTCTCTCTATCCTCCCTCTCTTCCTCTATTTGCCTCTTTTTGCCCCTCGCTCTTTCTATCATTATGTCTGAAATTGGGGAAATTATTGTCGATATGGACAATAGTAATATTATGAAAAATTCTGATGCTCCTGCTGAAGAACTCCCTATCTTACATACAAAAAATTCCGTATTTGTAGTGGTAATATTATTGGAAAAGGAGTTATCCAAGATTTCTTTACTTGCGCTGGTGCTTTACCTTCTACGGGTAGTTCTATCCTTGATAGAACTAGTAGTCTTACGGACGCTATTGGCATGCTTGTAGTTGAAGTTGAAAGACAATTTATGCACATGCACCCTTGCATACAAAGGATTTTCCTAGAATTTTCCAATATTGAGCATTCTTCTGTTAAGCGTCCCGCTACTATCTTTTTGGCTCATGAGTTTAGATTCATAATAAAAGAGGCTAAAGAAATATTTGCGCATTATAGGGTGGACTCTTGCCATCCTCCCATAGAGTCTATCCTTTTTGATCAAGAAGAAATAACGCGCTTTCAATCTCTAGACTATGTTGCCTTCAATGAAAATCTTAGAAAAAGGGTTCCTACCAATATTTTAGCTGATAGAATTTCTAAACTTAATGATGATTTGGCCATTCGAAATAATGAAATAGGATATTCTCTTGAGTATAGGCTCACAAAGTGTTGTCAAAAGAATGCTTATAATGATGAATTGGTTGTGCAATACGAAGGGCCAAAGGAGGAACCTATACCTCCCAAGGTTGATCTTGGGGACTTTTGTCCCATTAAATTTAGCCCTTTTGATTAATTTTGCTTCCTCAAAGAAAACGTGCTTCCGAACATAGAGAATATGAAATGAGTTTCAATGATCTATCTTACTGTTATGGCAACACCTAGATCTATCCTTGCTTTTTATGCCTAGCTAGGAGCGTTAAATGATAGCACTTGTTGGGGGGCAACCCAATTTTATTTTTATTTCTTGCTTTTTGCTCCTGTTTAGTAATAAATAATTTATCTAGCCTCTGTTTTGGTTGTGTTTTTTGTGTTTAATTAGTGTTTGTTCCAAGTAGAACCGTTGGGAAGACTTGGGGAAAGTCTTTTTAATCTTGCTGTAAAAAACAGAAACTTTAGTGCTCATGAGAACTGCTGTCATTTGTATTTGGAAAGCGCTATTTAGTTAATTCTTTTTGAAGATGATTAATTGATAAATTCCTCACGTCCAGAAATTTATTTTAGAATTTTTGGGGTTCCAGATCTTGCGCTAGCTACAGATTACTACAGACTGTTCTGTTTTTGACAGCTTCTGTTTTTCGTGTGTTGTTTGCTTATTTTGATGAATCTATGGCTAGTAAAATAGTTTATAAACCATAGAGAAGTTGGAATACTATAGGTTTGACACCAATATAAATAAAGAATGAGTTCATTACAGTACCTTGAAGTGGTCTTTTGTTTTCTTTCGGTAACGGAGCTCACGAGATTTTCTACTTTAAGTTCTGTGTTGTGAAGTTTTCAAGTTTTGGGTAAAGATTTGATGGATTATGGAACAAGGAGTGGCAAGATCCTATGATTGGGGATGCCCATGGCACCCCCAAGATAATCTAAGGACACCTAAAAGCCAAAGCTTGGGGATGCCCTGGATGGCATCCCTCTTTCGTCTACTTCTATCGGTAACTTTACTTGGAGCTATATTTTTATTCACCACATGATATGTGTTTTGCTTGGAGCGTCTTGTATGATTTGAGTCTTTATTTTTTAGTTTACCACAATCATCCTTGATGTACACACCTTTTTAGAGAGAGACACATGATTCGGAAATTATTAGAATACTCTATGTGCTTCACTTATATCTTTTGAGTTATATAGTTTTGCTCTAGTGCTTCACTTATGTCTTTTAGAGCACGGTGGTGGATTTGTTTTATAGAAACTATTGATCTCTCATGCTTCACTTAGATTATTTTGAGAGTCTTAAATATCATGGTAATTTGCTTAAATAATCCTATATGCTAGGTATACAAGATTAATAATAAAATTCTCTTATGAGTGTGTTGAATACTATGAGAACTTTGATACTTGATAATTGTTTTGAGATATGGAGATGGTGATATTAGAGTCATCCTAGTTGAGTAGTTGTGAATTTGAGAAATACTTGTGTTAAAGTTTGTGATTCCCGTAGCATGCACGAATTGTGAACCGTTATGTGATGAAGTCGGAGCATAATTTATTTATTGATTGTCTTCCTTATGAGTGGCGGTCAGGGACGAGCGATGGTCTTTTCCTACCAATCTATCCCCCTAGGAGCATGCGCGTAATACTTTGCTTTGATAACTTGTAGATTTTTGAAATAAGTATATGAGTTCTTTATGAAAAATGTTGAGTCCATGGATCATACGCACTCTCAGCCTTCCACCATTGCTAGCCTCTCTAATACCGCGCACCTTTTGTCGGCATCATACACCCACCATATACCTTCCTCAAAACAGCCACCATACCTACCTATCATGGCATTTCCATAGCCATTCCGATATATATTGCCATGCAACTTTCCACCGTTCCGTTTACTATGACACGCTCCATCATTGTCATATTGCTTTGCATGATCATGTAGTTGACATTGTATTTGTGGCAAAGCCACTGTTCATAATTCTTTCATACATGTCACTCATGGATCATTGCATATCCCGGTACACCGCCGGAGGCATTCACATAGAGTCATATTTTGTTCCAAGTATCGAGTTGTAATTCTTGAGTTGTAAGAAAATATAAGTGTGATGATCATCATTATTAGAGCATTGTACCAGTGAGGAAAGGATGATGGAGACTATGATTCCCCCACAAGTCGGGATGAGACTTCGGACGAAAAAAAAGAGGCCATAAAAAAAGAGAAGGCCCAAATAAAGAAAAAAATGAGAGAAAAAGAGAGAAGGGACAATGCTACTATCCTTTTACCACACCAGTGCTTCAAAGTAGCACCATGATCTTCATGATAGAGAGTCTCCTTTGTTATCACTTTCATATACTAGTGGGAATTTTTCATTATAGAACTTGGCTTGTATATTCCAATGATGGGCTTTCTCAAAATGCCCTAGGTCTTCGTGAGCAAGCAAGTTGGATGCACACCCACTTAGCTTCTTTTTGAGCTTTCATATACTTATAGCTCTAGTGCATCCGTTGCATGGCAATCCCTACTCACTCACATTGATATCTATTGATGGGCATCTCCATAACCCATTGATACGCCTAGTTGATGTGAGACTATCTTCTCCCTTTTGTCTTCTCCACAACCACCATTCTATTCCACCTAAAGTGTTATGTCCATGGCTCACGCTCATGTATTGCGTGAAGATTCAAAAAGTTTGAGAACATCAAAAGTATGAAACAATTGCTTGGCTTGTCATCGGGGTTGTGCATGATTTAAATACTTTGTGTGGTGAAGATAGAGCATAGCCAGACTATGTGATTTTGTAGGGATAACTTTCTTTGGCCATGTTATTTTGAGAAGACATAATTGCTTAGTTAGTATGCTTGAAGTATTATTATTTCTATGTCAATATTGAACTTTTGTCTTGAATCTTTCGGATCTGAATATTCATACCAAAATTAAGAAGAATTACATTGAAATTATGCCAAGTAGCATTCCACATCAAAAATTCTCTTTTTATCATTTACCTACTCGAGGACGAGCAAGAATTAAGTTTTGGGATGCTTGATACGTCTCCAACGTATCTATAATTTTTTATTGCTCCATGCTATATTATCTAGTATTTTGGACATTATTGGGCTTTATTATCCACTTTTATATTATTTTTGGGACTAATCTATTAACCGGAGGCCCAGCCCAGAATTGCTGTTTTTTGCCTAGTTTAGGGTTTCGAAGAAAAGGAATACCAAACGGAGTCCAAACAGATTGAAACCTCGGGGAACGTGATTTTTGGAACAAACAAGATCGAGGAGACTTGGACCCTATGTGAAGCAACCAACATGGAGGCCAAGAGGTAGGGGGCGCGCCTACCCCCCAATAGGCGCGCCCTCCACCCTCGTGGGCCCCTTGTTGCTCCACCGATGTACTTCTTCCTCCTATATATACCTATGTACCCCCAAACAATTAGATACGGAGCCAAAACCCTAATTCCACCGCCGTAACTTTCTGTATCCATGAGATCACATCTTGGGGCCTGTTCAGGAGCTCCGCCGGAGGAGGCATCGATCATGGAGGGCTTCTACATCAACACCATAGCCTCTCCAATGAAGTGTGAGTAGTTTACCTCAGACCTTCAGGTCCATAGTTATTAGCTAGATGGCTTCTTCTCTCTTTTTGGATCTCAATACAAAGTTCTCCCCCTCTCTTGTGGAGATCTATTCGATGTAATCTTCTTTTGCGGTGTGTTTGTTGAGACCGATGAATTGTGGGTTTATGATCAAGTTTATCTATGAACAATATTTGAATCTTCTCTGAATTCTTTTATCTATGTTCCGTTATCTTTGCAAGTCTCTTTGAATAATCAGTTTGGTTTGGCCTACTAGATTGATCTTTCTTGCAATGGGAGAGGTGCTTAGCTTTGGGTTCAATCTTGCAGTGTCCTTTCCCAGTGACAGTAGGGGCAGCAAGGCACATATTGTATTGTTGCCATCGAGGATAGCAAGATGGGGTTTTCATCACATTGCATGAGTCTATCCCTCTACATCATGTCATCTTGCTTAAGGCGTTACTCTGTTCTTATGAACTTAATACTCTAGATGCATGCTGGATAGCGGTCGATGTGTGGAGTAATAGTAGTAGATGCAGGCAGCAGTCGGTCTACTTGTCTTGGACGTGATGCCTATTTACATGATCATACCTAGATATTCTCATAACTATGCTCAATTCTATCAATTGCTCAATAGTAATTTGTTCACCCGCCGTAAAACACTTATTCTCTTGAGAGAAGCCACTAGTGAAACCTATGGTCCCCGGGTCTATCGTCATCATATTAATCTTCCAATACTTAGTTATTTTCATTGCTTTTATTTTACTTTGCATCTTTATCATAAAAATACCATAAATATTATCTTATCATATCTATCAGATCTCACTCTCGTAAGTGACCATGTAGGGATTGACAACCCCTTATCGCGTTGGTTGCGAGGATTTATTTGTCTTGTGTAGGTGCGAGGGACTCGCGCGTAGCCTCCTACTGGATTGATACCTTGGTTGTCAAAAACTAAGGGAAATACTTATGCTACTTTGCTGCACCACCCTTTCCTCTTCAAGGGAAAACCAACGCAAGTGCTCAAGAGGTAGCACCACTGTAGCTAGTTCAAAAAGCTCAAGAACACTCAATACATCCACCAAAGCAGGACTAGGGTCTTATGCATCCTCGTGTCCTGAACCTGGGTAAACGATCCGTGTGCTAGCTCCTAAACCTGCTCTTCTCATGACCCCGCGCCCGCCGACCATAGAAGGGATCCCAGTGATCCCATAGGTGTCGTTCCCATCGACAACCATCATGTTTCTACCACTGCCACACACGATTCCCATGGCGCATCTTCAACCCACAACACCACGTCCCCCGACATGCGCCACACCCCTCTCGACCCCATAGTGTCACATCCCTAGTTCTGGTATGACCTAGGCTAGCCTTCTGTTTGCATCATGTTTAAATTTCATTGAAATTTGAAATGGGGATTTGTGAAACCCTCAGAATCATTTTGGAAATGACCCAAATAAAAAAATTGCTCCAAAAAGGTCCAAGAAAATGCTCATGTTGCTCTCTGAAAATCTTGGACAGAGATAAAAATCAAACCAACATTTTCAGGAGCTCATAAGTATGTATTTTGGGCATTTGGAATTAATGCAGTAATTATTTGCTTTGGATATATATTGTTATATATATATAATATTGTCCAAAAATTATGCCAGTAGTTGAGGAGCTCTGGAATAATACCACTAGCCCCTGCAAAAATTGGCATAAGAAGATAAAATGGTTTAGTATTTTTATTAAACCAAACAAATGTCAGAAAAATAGAAAAGAAAACAAAAAGGAAAACGCTTACCTGGACCTTACCTGCGGCCTGGCACTGTGCGGCCCAGCAGGCCGGCATAGCCAACTGGCCGCACCAGTCATCTCCTAGCTCGCGCCAGGAGGACGAGCGCGTGGCTAGCGCGCGCGAGCACGCGCCCCGACAACCTCCTCCCTGCCTGCTTCATCCCAGATGCGTCTAGGCGACGCCACGCACTCCCCTCGACCCTCTCCCACTCTCCCCCATGCTCATCCCCTCCCCTGGACCTCTCTTTCTCTCACCCCCCCCCCCCGAATGGCTTCGTCGCCGCCGCTCGCCGTTGTCACGCTCACCGCCTCCCCCTCGCCCTCTCCTCATGTCTGCAAGCTCCGCCACGTCGCCGGTCATCTCTCCGTCAAGCCACGCGCCTCAGGAGCCCCTGCAATGCTGCCACCGCCGTCGTCTTCAACCTCCAGTGCCCGAGATCGCCTGCAACGCCACGTCGCTGTCCGGCCTCCCCCGAGCTCGCTGACGCCTCCAAACGACACGGGGTGAGCCCCTCTTCATTTCGCCCCTAACCCCGTCACCCCGCACGTCCTCTAGCGCTAGCGCCGCCGTGCCCGAAGCTCGCCGCCTCACATCCATGTCTCCATCGTAGCCACTGTCACATAGAGCTACAACTGAGCACATGGCCGTGCTCAGCGCAACGCCAGGAGGCCGTAGACGCCTTCCGCAGCCCCTGTCGTGCCCCGTAGCCCGTTCCCGCTTGAAGCCATGCTCCGGCCGCCGCGCCGAGCTCCGCTCGGGCGAGCTCCGGCCGTCCCCGCCTCTCCCACTTGCCCCAGAAGACGCGAACGAGCCCTGCCTCCTCGCCCGTGGCCTCCGCCGCCCAATTGGTCACCAGAAGGCGGATCCCGAGCCCTCCGCCGCGTTCTGCCTCGCCGGCGGCTTAACGCCGGCGGGATTGACCGGGTGCAACCCCCCTGTTGACCCAGCTTTGACCCTTGTGGGTCAATGACATGTGGGGCCCTGCCCTGCTAATTTTTAGTTTAGTATTAGTTTAATAGCTAACTAACCCTGTTAACTAACTATGACACTAACATGTGGACCCCACACATCAGGTTTGACCTAGTCAGCCACGTTTGACTCGCTGACTTCATGCCACTGTCATGCTGACGCAATATTTGATTTTCTGGTTTAAAATAAAACAGGAAATTCCAGAAAATGTTATAAAATTAAAAAATTCATAGAAATTCAACCGTAGCTCAGATCAAAATAATTTATATATGAAAAATTATCAGAAAATGCAATCTATCCATCTGTACCATTAACATGCATGACAAACCAACCTATACATGCTGTATATATGAAAACACATAAATGGCATTTATAAGAGCTTATTTTGGAGATGCATTTTAATCTTGGTTCAAATGGACTTCAACCAAATGAATTCTAGTTGCATTAGTGTAAACAACATCACATCTACATGCCATGTTCGTGCATCATATTGTTGCATATGATGGTGTACTGATTGCCGACACCGTTCCTTCTCGATAGGTCCTGCTCCCGAGACCGATCCAGAGTACCTGTCTGAGGAGCAGTGCCCCCTGTTGATCTACCAGGCAAGCAAACCACCTTGTTCATTTCGATACAATCCTACCCTCTCGCTCCTGCTCTATTTTATTGCATTAGGACGACAACGATTCAACTGCTACTTTATGCTGCGGTAGTTGAACCCATTCCTCTACATGACCTGTCATTGCCACAGTAAATAGTTAAAACCCACTAGCATGTGTAGGAGTTGATTAATCCATGTTGTGTTCCTGCCATGCCATGCCTGCTATTGCTTAGAGTTGTGTCAGGTCTGATTCATAAGGAATAAATTGGAGTGGTATGATATGTTCTGGTGCTGAGAGTTAAGCGTGTGAACACGATTTGGTAAAGGTAGCGGTGAGAGGCCATGTAGGAGTACATGGTGGGTTGTTTCACTGGAACCGTCCTTAAGCACTGAGTTCCGTGTATGTTGTCCAATGACTAGCTACTACCACACATTGGAATGCTTAAGTGCCCCTCTCGACTTATTAACCAACTTGATCTCTGTCCAGGAGTTGCAACTAGTTTCTGATGTTTGTAGGTAGTGTTAGTAGTCTACCAAGTGGCACCCGGCCAGGTGGGCTTGGGACAGATTAGGCACAGTGGCACGGTGTACCAAGTGGCACCCAGATGGTGGGCTTGGGAACCCTGCTCACATCGTTTGGGGCCGTGAGCGACACCCCGGCCGGATCTCCTTGCGGATGGAACCCGAATAGGCGATAAACCTAGATGAGAGACTTGTGTGGTTAGTCAGGTCGTGGCTGACACCCTCGCCAGGCTTCCACTTGAAGGTTGCAGAGGTACATGACATGTACATGGCGGTAAGTGGCGAGAGCGTGTGTGAAGAAGTACACCCCTGCAGGGTTATCATGATCGATTCGAATAGCCGTGTCCTCGGTTATGGGCTTCTTGGATGCTTACGTGGTACTTTGACAACTTGAAATGGATACTCTAAAATGTTCAAGACAAGTGTGAGTGCTATGGATGGCCTTCTCGTAAGGAGACGGGGATGAATCCATAGTAATGTATTGATGTGGTGGTTAGTGGACTCGTGTGCACTGCCTCACCTCAAAGAAGTTTCTCGTTGTCGTAGAACAGGATAGCCACTGAGTCAAAGCTGGCTTACTGTAACTAACCCCACTTTGCCTTCTTGATACTAATGCATGTATGATAGGATCTGATGTAAGTCTTGCTGAGTACCTTTGTACTCATGTTTGCTTTATTTATGTTTTGCAGGTGAGACATCTGTCTCACTAGTAGTACCGCTTGGACTTCGACGAGTAGCTTGTTACCTCGGCTACGATCTTGTACCCTTGGGAGGGACTTGTAGATAGTCAGGCTTCTCAGCCTTTTCCTTTTGTAGTTGTCTGTACTCAGACATGTAATGCTTCCGTTGCTTGTATGCTCTGAATGATGGGTCAT
Organism: Triticum urartu; assembly: GCF_056163025.1. Taxonomy (NCBI): domain Eukaryota; kingdom Viridiplantae; phylum Streptophyta; class Magnoliopsida; order Poales; family Poaceae; genus Triticum; species Triticum urartu. The sequence goes on from NC_141878.1 coordinate 234,408,606, forward strand.
GTGACCCCTCTTTGTATTTAATGCTATGTGGCTCTTCTCGGCCTTTATCTATATGAGTTTGCGTTATGTTGTGATGCCATGTTGTACAGCACATACTTGCATGTTATGCGTACGTGTAACGTGTATTGCTATGTGTGGGATCCGACAACCTAGTTGTCTATCCTTGGTAGCCTCTCTTATGGGGAAATGTAGTCTAGTGCTTCCACCGAGCCATGGTAGTCCGCTACAGCCCGGTTTACCGGAGTCCTGCTAGCCCAACACTACTGCTCTGGAACACTTAGACTGGCCGACATGTGATTCATTTCGTTCATGTGTCTGTCCCTTTGGGGAAATGTCACGTGGTGACATACGGAGTCCTGCCTAGCCTGCTACAGCCCGGTTCACCAGAGTCCTGTTAGCCGAGTGCTACAGCCCGGATTTGCACGCTGCTGACCGACATGCTCGATGTTGATTCATGTATGCCTGTCCCGTAAGTTAGTGCCACTTTGGGTTCACGACTAGTCATGTCAGCCCGGGTTCTTTGTCATATGGATGCTAGCGATACTATCATATACGTGAGCCAAAAGGCGCAAACAGTCCCGGGCCATGGTAAGGCGACACCCATGGGAATACCGTGCGTGAGGCCGCAAAGTGATATGAGGTGTTACATGCTAGATCGGTGTGACTTAGAATCAGGGTCCCGACAGCTTTGGTATCAGAACCTGACTGCCTGTAGGATTTCCAAGCCAACCTAGTCGAAGTTGAGTCTAGAAACTCTTTAGTTATATAAGGGAATTGATTGTGGAAGGGAACGTAAGGCTCTTTTTACTCCTTATACCTCATGCCTTCTGATTTGAGTCATCCTATCTTTCCTACGGGGTTAAGGAACTAGGCTTTCTCTTCCGTCTATCAGGATCACGTGTTACTACTCCGTAGTCTCTAAGGATTGGTTGATCTGAGTCATATCCCAGTTCGAGTACCTACGGTGTAGTCTGTTTAGTAATATCTCAGAACCTTGAGTGATGATGTTGAGCTTGGTGCTACCCCGTCTTTTGTAGAATGTCTCATTTTGAGCATTTTACTGCCGTTATGCTGCCGGAATTGTCCTAGGGGTTCGAGAGATACTAATTTCTTGTGCTACCTTTTGCATCCTATAGTTGGTGCTGAATCCATCCTTGTTTTCTTTGGTTTCGTTCTTCAGGATGTTGTTGGTTAACCGAAGTTCTGTTGCTCGTAGTCAGAACCATGGAGATGGTAGGGATGAGGATTCTCCTGACTAGTCTTCGTTGGCAGAGTTCATGTTAGAGATGGAGAGGAACAAGCGTGAGTCTAACCGTTTGTTAGCACGTATTGAGGAGAACACCGCACCCGAGTGCAAAGAGTCAACGACCATCTATGATTTCATTGGTCTGAAACCACCTACCTTCCATCATTCCATTGAACCACTCGATGCAGGTGACTGGCTCCGTAGTATCACACACAAGCTGCGTTCTGCGAACGTAGCTGAAGGTGACAAGGTCACCTATGCTACATATCACTTGGAAGGTCCTGCTAGTCTTTGGTGGCAGAACTATGAGGCTATGCTTCCAGCTGGCCAGATACCTACCTGGAGAGACTTCACTGAGGCTTTTCGCGAACATCACATCCCTCCGGCTCTCATTGACTGCAAGAGAGAAGAGTTCTTTAGTTTCACCCAGGATAAGATGGCTGTTGATGCTTACAGTAGAGAGTTTGAGCACCTTGCTCGCTATGCTACAGAAGAGGTGTCCACAGACGCTAAGAAGCAGGCTAGGTTCCGGAAGGGTCTCAACCCCAAGTTGCGTCGTGATCTCCACTTGCATCATTGCAATACATTCCAGGCTCTTGTGAACAAGGCCATTAATGCAGAGACAACTCAATTCACTTACGAGGAGTCTCGTAAGCACACCCGTGATTTGGGTTCTTCCTCCGGTTCTAGTTCTCAGAAGCACCGGATTTGGGTTCCGAACTCCGCTCTTCCACCCGGTTATTCACCGAGGCCCTCTTATGTGGCGCCTCACCCAGTTCAGTTACATGCTCCACCCAGGCCTACTGGTAGACCGCTTGTCAATGCGGGTCCACGTCCTACTTCAGGGACTTGCTTCACATGCGGAGAGCTAGGACACTATGCACGTGACTGCTCTCAAACCAACTATGCTCCACCCCAGCCTGAGAAGTCTGTTGGCCGTGGTAAGCCATCACGCAAGATGAACAGTGTCAAGTCAGCTCCCACTGAACGTGGATGTGTGCATCACGTCTCATCTAAAGACGCTCATGATGATCCAGATGTCGTTCTTGGTACACTCCTTGTCAATTGTCATCCAGCATCGGTTCTGTTCGACACTGGAGCATCTCACTCCTTCATATCTGAAAGCTACGCTAAGTTGCACAACATGTCATTTTGTGATATGCCCTCTCCACTAGTCATTCAAACCCCTGGATCCAAATGGCAAACTTCTAGTGTAAGCCATGGTAATGAAATCCTTGTTGACAGACTTGCATTCCTTGCCTCACTTGTAGCCCTCAAGTCTACAGATATTAACATCATCTTGGGTATGGACTGGATGAAAGCTCATTATGCCAAGATTGATTGTTACACCAGGTCCATTCAGCTTACACACCCATCTGGCAAGATAGTCACTGTCTCCACCAGAGTTGCAAAGCTTCAACTCTATTCTCTTAATGCTACCCCTCTTCCAGACCTTGAAGATGTCCCCGTAGTCCGTGACTTTCCGGATGTCTTTCCAGAGGAACTGCCAGGTATTCCACCTGACAGAGATGTAGAGTTTGTCATAGATCTTATCCCAGGAACCGCCCCAATTTCTAGGAGACCTTACAAGATGGCACCCTTAGAACTAGCTGAGCTTAAGAAACAACTTGATGAATCCTTACAAAAGGGTTTCATCTGTCCTAGTTCTTCTACCTGGGCTTGCCCCGTCCTCTTCATCAAGAAGAAGGATGGTACGGACCGAATGGTTGTAGATTATCGTCCCGTTAATTTGGTCACGATAAAGAACAAGTATCCGCTCCCCAGGATCAATGACCTGTATGATCAGCTCGCTGGATCCTCAGTCTTTTCAAAGATGGATTTGAGGTTAGGCTACCACCAAGTCAAGATCAGAAATGGGGACATTCCTAAGACGGCTTTTGTCACTCGTTATGGCCAGTACGAGTATGCCGTCATGTCCTTTGGTCTAACCAATGCTCCATCTACATTCTCTCGCTTGATGAACTCGATCTTCATGGAGTACTTAGATAAGTTCATCGTGTTTTACCTCGATGATATTCTTATCTACTCGAAGAACGAGGAAGAGCATGCCAAACATCTTAGACTTGTGTTAGAAAAACTCAGAGAGCACCGCCTTTATGCCAAGTTCTCCAAGTGCGAATTTTGGGTGCCAGAAGTGACCTATCTCGGCCACGTGATCTCTGGTAAGGGCATTGCTGTCAATCCCGAGAGAGTTTAGTCCGTTCTTGATTGGACTCCGCCTGAAACAGTTAAGCAAGTTAGGAGTTTCCTTGGTCTAGCCAGTTATTGTCGCCGCTTCATTGAGAACTTCTCCAAAGTGGCCAAACCTCTCACGGAACTTCTCAAGAAAGATAAAAAGTTTGAGTGGTCCCCACAGTGTGAGCACAGTTTTCAGGAACTAAAAAGACGCCTGACTTCTGCTCCCATACTTGTGCCACCGGATTTCATTAAGGACTTTGTTATCTATTGTGATGCCTCACGATAGGGACTAGGTTGCATTCTTATGCAGGATCGTCATGTGATTGCCTATGCATCTCGACAGTTGCATCCACATGAGGAGAATTATCCTACACATGATCTAGAGCTTGTAGCCGTAGTCTATGCGCTTAAGACATGGCGACATTACCTTCTTGGTAAATGTTGCGGGATTTACACCGACCACCAGAGTCTCAAGTATATCTTCACCCAACCAGATTTGAACCTTAGGCAAAGACGTTGGTTGGAGTTGATCTTAGATTACGAGTTAGGGATTACCTACACCCCAGGCAAGGGCAATGTCATGGCTGATGCGCTAAGTCATAAGTCCTATTGCAACAATCTTATGTTGCAGCAGGGCCAACCATTTCTCCATGAGGAATTCTGTAAGCTTAATCTTCACATTGCTCCTCATGGATTCCTTTCTACCTTGGTGGCGAAACCTACTCTTGAGGATCAGATCATTTCTGACCAGAAGTTCGATAGGGGTGTTATCCGCATCAAGAGAAACATTAAGAAGGGAGTTGGTGGATGTTTCTCTATAGATGATCGAGGTGTTGTTTTCTTTGAAAATCGCTTGGTGGTTCCCAAGAATCAACATCTTCGACAATTAATCCTTAAGGAGGCCCATGAATCTCCTCTCACGATTCATCCTGGTAGTACTAAGATGTATCAGGACCTACGCTAGAGGTTCTAGTGGACTAGGATGAAGAGAGAAATCGCTCAGATTATTGCTAACTGTGACATTTGTCGTCGCATGAAGGCAGAGCATCAGAGACCTGCTGGCACCCTTCAGCCTTTAGCTATTCCTGAATGGAAATGGGATAAAGTTGGTATGGACTTCATCACCGGCTTTCCCAGGACCAAGAAAGGGAATAATGCTATCTTCGTAGTCATTGATCGTCTTTCCAAAGTGGCTCACTTCCTACCTATTCGAGAGAGTATCACTGCTAGTCAGCTCGCCGACTTATATATTTCTCGAATAGTGTCACTTCATGGTGTTCCATTAGAGATCAATTCAGACCGTGGTAGTCTTTTCACTTCTCATTTCTGGGAGAGTTTCCAAACTGCCATGGGCACCCATCTTTCTTTCAGTACCGCTTTCCACCCTCAGTCAAGTGGTCAGGTGGAAAGGGTCAACCAAATTCTCGAAGACATGCTTAGAGCTTGTGTTATCTCATTCGGTATGGTTTGGGAGAAGTGTCTTCCCTTCGCCGAGTTTGCTTATAACAATAGCTACCAATCCAGCCTCAAGAAAGCTCCTTTTGAGGTTCTGTATGGACGAAGATGTCGAACACCTTTGAACTGGTCAGAAACCGGTGAAAGACAATTCTTTGGACCGGATATGATCTAGGAGGTAGAAGAGCAAGTTCGCATCATTCGTGAGAATTTGAAAACAGCCCAATATCGTCAAAAGAGCCAGTATGACCGTCATCATAAGGAAGTGGCTTATGAAGTTGGCGACAAGGCTTACCTTCGGGTTACTCCTTTGAAGGGTACCCATCGTTTCGGTATCAAGGGCAAGTTGGCTCCTTGTTACATTGGTCCTTTTCGCATTCTCGCTAAACGAGGAGAGGTTGCCTACCAGTTGGAACTACCCCCACATCTTTCTCGAGTTCATGATGTCTTCCACGTCTCTCAACTCAGGCGTTGCTTCTCGGATCCCATCCGCGGAGTGGACCATGAAACGCTTGATCTCCAAGATAACCTCACATATCGAGAGTACCCTGTTCGCATTCTTGATCAAGCAGAGCGTGTCACTCAATGTCATAACATCAAGTTTCTCAAGGTTCAGTGGTCTCATCATTCCGAGAGAGAAGCTACTTGGGAGCGTGAAGATCATGTTCGACTTGAGTACCCCACTTTCTTTCCGCCGACTCCTGAGTCTCGGGACGAGATTTTTTCGAGTGGGGGCGAGTTGTCACATCCCTAGTTCTGGTATGACCTAGGCTAGCCTTCTGTTTGCATCATGTTTAAATTTCATTGAAATTTGAAATGGGGATTTGTGAAACCCTCAGAATCATTCTGGAAATGACCCAAATAAAAAAATTGCTCCAAAAAGGTCCAAGAAAATGCTCATGTTGCTCTCTGAAAATCTTGGACAGAGATAAAAATCAAACCAACATTTTCAGGAGCTCATAAGTATTTATTTTGGGCATTTGGAATTAATGCAGTAATTATTTGCTTTGGATACATATTGTTATATATATAATATTGTCCAAAAATTAGGCCAGTAGTTGAGGAGCTCTGGAATAATACCACTAGCCCCTGCAAAAATTGGCATAAGAAAATAAAATGGTTTAGTATTTTTATTAAACTAAACAAATGTCAGAAAAATAGAAAAGAAAACAAAAAGGAAAACGCTTACCTGGACCTTACCTGCGGCCTGGCACTATGCGGACCAGCAGGCCGGCCCAGCCAACTGGCCGCGCCAGTCATCTCCTAGCTCGCGCCAGGAGGACGAGCACGTGGCTAGCGCACGCAAGCACGCGCGCCGGCCACCTCCTCCCTGCCTGCTTCATCCCAGATGCGTCTAGGCGACGCCACGCACTCCCCTCGACCCTCTCCCACTCTCCCCCATGCTCATCCCCTCCCTTGGACCTCTCTCTCTCACCCCCCCCCCCCGAACGGCTTCATCGCTTCCGCTCGCCGTTGTCATGCTCACCGCCTCCCCCTCGCCCTCTCCTCGTGTCTGCAAGCTCCGCCACGTCGCCGGCCATCTCTCCGTCAAGCCACACGCCTTGGGAGCCCCTGCAACGCCGCCACCGCCGTCGTCTTCAACCTCCAGCGCCCGAGATCGCCTGCAACGCCACATCGCTGTCTGGCCTCCCCCGAGCTCGCTGACGCCTCCAAACGACGCGGGGTAAGCCCCTATTCGTTTCGCCCCTAACCCCGTCGCCCCGCACGTCCTCTAGCGCTAGCGCCGCCGTGCCCGAAGCTCGCCGCCGCACAGCCATGTCGCCGCCATGGCCACTGTCACATAGAGCTACAACTGAGCACATAGCCGTGCTCAGCGCAACGCCAGGAGGCCGTAGACGCCTTCTGCAGCACCTGCCGTGCCCCGTAGCCCGTTCCTGCTCGAAGCCGTGCTCTGGTCGTCCCCATCTCTCCCACTTGCCCCGGACGACGCGGACGAGCCCTGGCTCCACGCCCGTGGCCTCCGCCGCCCAATTGGTCGCCGGAAGGCGGATCCCGAGCCCTCCGCCGCGTTCTGCCTCGCCGGTGGCTTAACGCCGGCGGGATTGACCGGGTCCAACCCCCCTATTGACCCAGCTTTGACCCTTGTTGGTCAATGACATGTGGGGCCCGGCCCTGCTAATTTTTATTTTAGTATTAGTTTAATAGGTAACTACCCTTGTTAACTAACTGTGACACTGACGTGTGGACCCCACACGTCAGGTTTCACCTGGTCAGCCATGTTTGACTCGCTGACATCATGCCACTGTCATGATGACGCAATATTTGATTTTCTGGTTTAAAAATAAATCAGGAAATTCCAGAAAATGTTATAAACTTCAAAAATTCATAGAAATTCAACCGTAGCTCAGATTGAAATAATTCATATATGAAAAATTATCAGAAAAATGCAATCTATCCATTTGTACCATTTTCATGCATGACAAACCAACCTATACATGATGTATATATGAAAACACATAAATGGCATTTATAAGAGCTTATTTTGGAGATGCATTTGAATTTTGGTTCAAATTGTCAGCGTTCTGGGAACGGGGGTCCCCAGACTTGCTTGCCTGCGGCCTGCGGCATGGCTCAAAGGGGGGCCCAGCGCGGCCCATCTTCACCAACACAAACCCAAGACCCTCGCGAGGGGCCAAGCCTCGCGGGGCGGACGACGCGGAGCTTCCTCAGGCGCGGCCTCGTTAGGCTGGCTCACGACGAGGCGGAGAGATCAAGGCGGGGTACCTCATGAGGTGCCCGTGACGCAAGCCATGACGACCGGGGGCGCCAGGCGGGTGCCAGCCTGCGCAATGTCCTCCCTTCCTCTTTGGTGCAAAGGGGGCAAGCGCAGCCACGGAGTACCGAGGCATCAGGCAAAGGTTGCCATTTCGGTGCAACAAGACAAAGACAAGGAGGACTACAAGACGGAGGTCACCGTGGAGCCCAAGACGGCGTTGTCACTAGAGCTTTGCACAGGCGAAGACTACTTTTGTCAGGATAGCTGATACTAGTTGTCCCCCTTCAAATTAGCCCGACATTCTTGGCTCCCTTCCCGCTCAATATTTGGGAAGAGGACCAGGGCCTCTATAAATAGGACCAGCCACCCACAGAGCCAAGAGAGCTGGTCGGGGGGTTGGAAGGATAGAGAAGATCAGAAAGAGAGGGAGGGAAAGGTGACTGAGCTCCTCCCAGCAGTTCATCGCCCCAGCCAAGAACAGACCCTTGCGAGGTTGTTCTTCCTTGTATTGTTCATCATCATCAGCCCAAGAGGCAATCCACCACACCACACACTGGAGTAGGGTATTACACAACAACGGTGGCCCTAACCAGTATAAACCTTGTGTCTCTTGTGTTGTTCTTTCCATAGTTCAGCTACTAGCAAGGCGGAGGGGTGCAGGTAGGTAGGAGGCGAAATCTCCGTGCGCACCCTAGTGTTTGAACCTCAAGGGTCTGCCGGAACCCGAAATCCGACATTTGGCGCGCCAGGTAGGGGTGCGCCGGAATTCTTCTTCCACCACCCCATTCTCCTCCGACCATCACGTCCATGTCTGACGCTCGTCGGGCCCGCGCTGAGCGCCGGGCCGCTCTCGCTTCCCGCGTCGCCCAGACGGCTCCTGTCGGTGGGCGTCCTCGCCGTTCCCCGTCACCTTCCGTCAACGCCGCCACCGGCCCAGCGGGGGACGAGCAGCAAGCGTCGTCTCAGCATCCCTCCGTGCGGCAAGACGGCCGTACCGCTACTCCCTCGCTCACCCCAGCTGGTTCTTCGTCCCGCGCGCTCCGCGCACCCATGGAGGCTCGAGCTGCGCTCATCGCGGCAAACGAGTTCCCGCGCTACCGTCCCGTCGACGATGTCTACGAAGAATGGCTCGGCCGCGTCGCCGAGCTCGTCCGCACCGCAGGGGGCTCTCCTGCGCCGTCCGTTCCGCTGCACTGCACCCCACCCCGCGCGGGTGACGAAGCTCCAGCGGCGCCCCGGCCGCCTCCTCCTCAAGAAGGCGCCATGGCTCCAAGGCGCGTGGCCCCTGGGCGGAACCCACTCCGTCAGGTGCCAGCGCGGCAAGAGCAGAGCTGCCAAGAGGTCCCTCGCCCGCAAGAAGCTGCCCGGGTGCTCCCTGCTCCAGCATGTCGCGACCATGCTCCTGCTCCCGCACGTCAAGACCCCGCGCTGCTCCCAGCTGCAGCGCGTGGGGACATGCAAGACCAAGCTTCCGTCACCCAAGACCTCCTGTGGCCACAGCTGGCTGCCGTGCCTTCACCACCGAGCTACGCAGCGTCGCGTGGCCCGGCAAGTTCAAGCCAGGACTGCCTCCTCGTTACGATGGCACGGTCGACCCTGCGGAGTTCCTCCAGCTCTATGAGCTGGGCATCGAAGCTGCCAACGGAGACGAGAAGGTCATGGCGAACTGGTTTCCCATGGCGCTCAAGGACGGGGCCCGCACCTAGCTCCTGAACCTGGCTCCAGGCACGATCTCCTCCGGGGACGAGATGCGCACCCGCTTCATCGCCAACTTCCAAGGTACTCGCGACCGGCCACCTGCCATGAGCGACATGCGCCGCATCAAGCAACAACCCGGGGAGACCCTGCAGAAGTACATCCAGCGCTTCAACAACGCACGCCTCAAGATTCCCAAGGTGACTAAGGAGGCCATCATCTCAGCCTTCTCCGACAGCGTGCGCGATGTCAAGATGAAGGAGGAGCTGGTGATGCATGAAGACATGTGCACTTCCTTGGAGCTGTTCAACTTGGCAACCAAGTGCGCCAAGGCTGAGGAAGGGCGTCTCTACCTCCTCGAGCTACCTGCCGCAGACCTAGAAGAGAAGAAGCCCAAGGCCAAGGATGTGAAGCGCAAGGGGGCTGCCGTGCTCGCGGCAGAACCAGACACCAAGCGGGGCAGAGATCAGCCCGAACCTTCCAAGGGCAGCCGGTACTGTGTGTACCACGACCTCCACACCCACAACACCAACGAGTGCCAAGAGCTCCGATCCGTGCGAGAAGGAAGGATCGGCCGTTGCCCTCACCGCAGTGACCGGGGCTACGGCCGAGGAGGAGGAAGGAACGCAGGACGCTGGGAAGACCGTGGCCCGCGCCAAGGGTGGCGCGATCAACCTCACGAGGATCGCTGACAGGACCTGCCTCGCGAGGGAGGCTGGAGAGATCAGCCTCGCGAGGGAGACTGGAGGGATCAGCCTCGCGAGGATTGCCCGCAAGGCAACGCAGGCCTCCCACCGCTGCCGCCGTAGCCAAGGAGAAACGAGGACCGCCACTAGGACGAGGGGGCTGGGGGCTTCCAGGAGCCACGCGCGATCGCCTGCATCCTGGGCGGGGCACAAGCCCCAGCCTCTCAGCGCATCTTCAAGCAGATCGCCCGCAAGGCAACGCAGGCCTCCCACCGCTGCCGCTACAGCCAAGGAGAAACGAGGACCGCCACCAGGACGAAGGGGCTGGGGGCTTCCAGGAGCCGCGTGCGATCCCCTGCATCCTGGGCGGGGCACAAGCCCCAGCCTCTCAGCGCATCTTCAAGCAGTTCGCCCGCGAAGTGAACGCAGTCCTCCCCAGGCTCGAAGCCACGCGCCCTCTCAAGTGGTCGGCATGCGCCATCACATTCAGCTCAGCAGATCAGCTCAAGTGTGCGGCTACAGCCGGAGACCTCCCAATGCTTTGTTCCCCAATCATCAGCAACGTGGTGGTCACCAGGACCCTCATTGATGGCGGGGCAGGGCTCAACGTCCTGTCCGTGGAAACATTCAACAATCTCCAAGTGCCCTACAGCCAGCTTCAGCCAACCAAGCCCTTCTCTGGAATCACCGACGGCTCCATGGTCCCGATTGGGTAGGTCTGCCTCCCTGTCACCTTCGGGGCACGCAACAACTACCGCACCGAGCTCATCGACTTCGACGTCGCTCACATTCTCCTGCCGTACGACGCCATCCTTGGGTACCCAGCGCTGGCCAAGTTCATGGCCGTAACTCACCACGGCTACAACGTCCTCAAGATGCCAGGAAGTGGCGGAGTCATCACGGTGCCCTGTGAAGAGAAGGACGCGGTATGTTCCCTGGAACGAGCCTTTCAGGCCGCGTCACTGGAAGACCCGAATCGCGGAAGCAGGAGGCTTCCCGAGACAGCCCCCAAGAAGAAGAAGACATTGTCCGGCCCGGCCCCTCAGGAGGCAGGCCCCTCTAGGCCGTGCCTGCCCAGGGGGAACCTCCTTCCATCGCATAGGGAAGCGTGCCCGGCGCCCTCCTCAGGCAGGGCTCGGGGGCTCTACCCGGGAGGGCCACCAACCTGGCTAGGGTCACGAGGGAGGCGCTTGGGCACCACATGGAGGCATGTTTCGAAGCATGTTTCCCTCAAGAAGGAGTAAGGCAAGGAGAGCCAGACCCTCAGGAGTTCGTCAACAAGGCCATTTAGGAGCTACAGGAGTCAAGAGTCATGAAAGGCGGCCGCCGCCTACCAGCTGTGGCACCCCATCCAGGCGAGGATGGTGGGCTGCGCGTCTGCATCGACATACCATGGCTCAATCGAGTCGCCTCTCTGGAGCGCCTCTGGCCCTCGCGAGTGGAGCGCTGCGAAGGTCCACCCCACAGCTACGTTCGCATGCCTTACGGCTTGCCGAACGCGGCTGCCACATACCAGCGCCTCATGAGGGGCATCATGGAGGCTCAAGAGGCCAGGCGTTCCGTAGCCCTGGCGGAGATGGAGATGGTCCGCGAGGAGCCACCAGCGCCTCCGGAGCCTCCCGAGGCCCCTGGGCCTGGGGGCTCGTGAGGATCAGCTTCCGCAGCCCACCGAGTCTGCTACGCCAACGCTCCTTCGTCCTCAACATCATCAGGTGACATCTTTCAAGTTTCATTTCCAGCTGGGAGCGCCCCCCTAGGGCTGCATTATTCCCAAGCCGCGTGGGTCCGTCCCTGCGGCATGTATCCCTTTTATTTTATGTTGTTAGCTTACCTTGTTGGGGGCGCCCCTTGGGTTGCATCATCCCCAAGTCGCTCGGGCCTGACCCAGTGATGTCCGCCTTCCCAGCATCTATTTGAATGAATCCACTCCTTCGCGGCTAATGTGTTTGACCTAGTTGCCCGCTCAACATCCGCCCCAGAACTCTCGAGGTAAGAGACCTCGTGCTCAGGCGGGTTCTCTCCAGGGAAGGACTGCACAATCTCTCTCCCATGTGGGACGGCCTGTTCAAGGTTGTTCATGTTTCCAGGCCTGTCTCCGCGCGCTTGGAGACTCAGGAGGGGTGCCGGTCCAGAACGCACGGAACATCCAGCACCTCCGGAGGTTCTACCCCTAAAAAGGCCCAGAGCCTGTGAAGAAGGCGAATGCCTGTGAAGATTATCCTTTTTGGAAAAGGCCCAGAGCCTGTGAAGAAGGCGAATGCCTATGAAGCTGTCGCATTTTGGAGAAGGCCCAGAGCCTGTGAAGAAGGCGAATGCCTGTGAAGCTGTCGCGTTTTGGAAAAGGCCCAGAGCCTGTGAAGAAGGCGAATGCCTGTGAAGCTATCGCGTTTTGGAAAAGGCCCAGAGCCTGTGAAGAAGGCGAATGCCTGTGAAGCTGTCGCGTTTTGGAAAAGGCCCAGAGCCTATGAAGAGGGAAAATGCCCGTGAAGCCTGCTTCCCCCAAGAAAGGCCCGGAGCCTGTGAAGAAGGCCTAGTGCCTGTGAAGCTCGCCGCCCCGTGACACTCTCACGTAATAATGAGTGGGGTTTTACACGCCCCGGAGTCTCAGGGGTGCCGGCCTCAGGCCCTGGGGCTCCCTCCCACGCCCAGTGGCAGCACTTAGCTCCGCGCTGGTGAGAAGACGTCCAAGACTAGACTAGGTGCCAGACGCGGCCTTTTGTTTGCTTTCGTCGCTTTTCCCTTTGGTTGCCGCTTTCCCCCGTTGGATTCAAGTTGGATTCGAATTTGAGATTTGCGTGTGTTCGGGGAAGGGGTGCTTAGTCTCGTTCGAGCAATTTCTCGCGCTTTGGTTACCGCATCGCCTCAGCTGCCTCCCCTCGTGAGCCCCTCGCGAGCCGGGTCAGGCCTAGCTTGCGCGCAGCCCAGACTGCTGCCGATGTGACCTCTCAGGAGGGTGTTTTACTGCAGATCCTACGAACCCAATCAGGGAACACTCGAAGCACCACAACCCCCCGCGGGCTGCCTCAGGGCCAGCACGGGACAAAGGTAAACTAGCCGACCAGCACGTCGCTTGGGCCAACCACTTGGCGCGGGCGCATGGGCAATGTAGCGTCTACTAATACGATGAACACAAGTTTTACATAAGGGTTTCCCCCTCCAAAATGCTCTCACTGCAATCAGGACAAAACCTGAGTTCTATTCATGCAGGGTAAGGAAGTAGGAGCGATGCACAATCAGTCGGATGAATCCCCCAATGCATTCTCAGGAGCACCACCCGAGCCATTGCTGGCGTCGCTGGACTCGCCATCGCTGTCCGCGTCGCCGCCAGCGGCGTCAGGGCCGCTCACCACGCCGCCCTCGTCGGCCGCCACGATCGCGCCATCATTGTCTGAAGCGAAGGCCCTGATAAGAGCATCCACATTGTCCTCCACCCAGTGCACCAGGTCACCTCGGACGGCCTGGGGGACTGGGGCGATGGCGGCGTCAAAATCAAAGTGGGGATCCATGTTCTGGAGGTGGCTGAAGACACGAGAAAAGGCGCTCACAAGCAGGGTGCGGCTCCTCTCCTCCACCAACCTGTCAGCCCTGACCGACCGTGCCTCCAGCTGCGTCACCACGTCAGTGAAGAACTGAAGATTGCCAGCATAGTTGACTGCGTGCGGCTCGCCAACAGCCGCCTCGCAGATGTTGCCCAAGGCTGTGTTGGCTCTCTCCCGGAGCGTGGCAAGCATGGGGCCGTGCTCATGCTCCAGGATCCGCCGCTGACGGATCTCGTCCGCGTTTTGGCCCGCGACGACATCAGCCTCCTCCACCCGCTGGCGGAGAAGGAGCACCTCGGCCTGGGAAGCGGTTAACTCACCTTGCGCCACCTCAAGAGCGGCCCGGAAAGCGTCGGCCCGCCGCGTCGCCTCCTCCAGCTTGGCCCTCAAGGCAGCAGTCTTGCCTTCAGCTTTGGCCCGGATCAACCCCAGCTTCTCGTCAAACTCGTGCTCGAGGTTCAAATGCGCCATCGCCACTCGACGTCCGACCTCCTCCAGGACGCGGGCTTCCCGTGAGGCAACATCGTCCTCCGCCTGCGTCACCAAACGCTCCCTCGTCTCCAGACGCTCGTACTCACGGGTGCGTTCGGCAGCTTCCAGCGTCAGCGCCTCCTCACGCTTCTGGAGCTCTGCTGAGTCGCCGGAGGCCACCTTCATTGACGCGAGAGCTGCCTCGCGCAGCTCCACCTACTCCTCCAGCGAGTGGCACCAGGCCAGGAGCTCCCGAGCCCGCTCCTCCGCCGCCGTCCGCTGCCGGTCAGCTTCCCGAGCCTCCTCAACGGCCCAAGATCGGGCCTCCCGAGAGGCCACCAGCGACGCCTTGGCCTCTGCATCGTCAAGATCGCGCTGACGGCGCGCAAGGGCGATGGCGCCCTCCAGCTCACGCCTCTCTGCGGCCAGGCGCAAGCCCTCGGCCTCAAGGCGCGCGTCTTCATCGGCAAGCTCCTCTCCAAGCAGGCTTACCGCGTCAGCCGCCCTTCGAAGGAATCCTTGGCGGAGAGTGCGATGCTCCCGAGCACGCTCGAGCACGTCCTCCACACCATCACCTGCCCCAAGCAAGCGTCGGGGGCCGCGAGCCAGCACTCCCCCTCCTGGCTGGGGGCTGGGGGCTGGCACCCTCGCGACGGCCGGGCACGCCGTGTCAGAAGCCCGGCCGGGGGCTAGCCCGCCCCCAGGTGAAGAGCGCAGGAAGCGCCTCAGCCAATCGCAGTCCACGACCAGGCGAGAAGCCCACGGCGGGCTGGCTATGCCACGAGAAGGCCCGCAAAGGATCACGAGGTGCGCGGGGCCACGATACGCCTCGGGACGGTTCGCCTCGTCAGTCGCCCTCACCACAAGGGCTACACTGCTTGGAGCGCTTGAGGACGGTGGAGGGGGCGAAGCCAAGGGGGACGGCTCCTCAGCCGTCTCCGCCAGCTCAGCTGGAAGGGGCCTGCGGAGCAAGAGTCAGTAAGAGCAACAAAAGGATCGGGAGCTGGGAAAGGAGAAGGCTTACTCATGAGTGGCGAAGTACTTCCTATGCTTCAGCAGGCGACAAGGGTAATCGTCGCCCAGGGCCTCCCTTCTCTTCCGGAGGGCCTGAAAGTCCATGCGGAAGCGGCCTAAGAGTCGGGCGCAGGGATCAACCTGCGACGAAGATGGAGCGTCAAGGCGATCTGCGTCAAGGGCGCCCGCCTGGCATGCGCTGCCAATCGCCTCGCCAAGAGAAGCCGCCGGAGCCTCGGTGGCCTCGGCCGTAGGCGCAGAGGGCAGCTGCTTGTCACCCTCAGCCTCGGCGGCACGGGCCCCGATAACTGCTTCCTCATGAGACTCGCCCGACGCTGTCACCCCGCCGGGAGCCCCCTCGGCCTCTGGCGCCTCGTGCCTCCCTGCTCCACCACTTGAGGAAGAGTCGCCTGGGCTGACTGGAAGGGCAGTCACCACCATTGGGTTCTCACGAGGCCCCTGAAGGCCGGCAGGGCGCGGCCCCCACTCATCGAAGATAGGCATCTGCCTCACAAAATCGCCCCCGCTCTGGCAGAGGTACAGCAAGGCCCCTCCCTGTTAGATACTGCCAGGGTTGGGGTCCACCGTCAGGGTCAAGAGCGCCGTCCTCAGCACTTCAGGCGTCAGGTCCTCTTCCTGGAGCCTCATACGATCATCACGCCCGCTGAAGGCCCACATCCGGCGGGAGTGGCGCTGGAGAGGAGCGACGCGGCGTAGCAGGAACTCCTTCACCACCTTGGGCGCTGTCGCGCCAAGCGACCTCAAGAACGCGAAGCGGTGCCAGACAAAGACGAGCCGAGGGCTCTCAAGCGTCTCCTGGCCCCAGCCCGAATTGGGGACAGCAGGCGAAGTTGGCTCCGACAGAAGGGGGCTGGGCACCCCAGCATCCACATACAGCCACCGCTCGCGGAACCTAGCCGCGGGCGGAGGGATCTTGAAGTCAATCACAGAGGTCGCCGTCTCAGGCGCGGCAACAAAGCTCACACACGCCCAGCATTGGGTAGGGTCGACAAGGCGCAGCGAGAAGAAGTGGCGCGGCAAGGCAACCGAAGGAAGGATGCCCATCATAGCCTCGCAAACAAAGGCGAAGACCGAAAGGAGAGTGATGGATTCAGGACCCAGATGCATCATGTGGATTTGATAATGGGAGAGCACGACATTGAAGAAATCAGAAAAGGGAGGAACCAGACCCGCCCACAGGGCGTCGGCAATATACGGGACCTCGGTGGCTATCCTGCCGATGGAGAAGTGGGACGCGGGCCAGGCCGTCGTCCTCCCGCATTCATTGAAGATGGTGGCCAGAGCCAAGCTGACCTTGCCCAAGCACTCGGCGGGGGCCACCAACGGCGGCGGGCAAGGCGGAGACACGGGTTTCTCCCCTCTTCCCTTCTTCATCGGAGCCATGGCGATGGGAAGGGGGGGGGAAGGTTCAAGATGGAGTTGAAAACAGAAACCAGAGTTCGAGCGGAGGAAGGACAGAGGGCGCTCGAGCAACCAAACAGGGAACGGCGGTGTACGACTACGGGTCCGCCTAGCATGGCGCAAAATACGGAGGGCGTGGGGGAACAGTGCCGCCCACGTCCAATCAACCGCCACGCGGCGCCCAAGGCCGCAGGCTGTTAGGGCCCGCGGCGCTTCGCTCTTGCCCTTCCGCCTCCCTACACGGCCAAGTCCGAGCGCGCCTTGGGCCCGGGGGCTACTGTCGGTGTTCTGGGAACGGGGGTCCCCAGACTTGCCTGCCTGCGGCCTGCGGCGTGGCTCAAAGGGGGGCCCAACGCAGCCCATCTTCACCAACACAAACCCAAGACCCTCGCGAGGGGCCAAGCCTCGCGGGGCGGACGACGCGGAGCTTCCTCAGGCGCGGCCTCGTCAGGCTGGCTCACAAGGAGGCAGAGAGATCAAGGCAGGGTACCTCACGAGGTGCCCGTGACGCAAGCCATGACGACCGGGGGCGCCAGATGGGTGCCAGCCTGCGCAGTGTCCTCCCTTCCTCTTTGGTGCAAAGGGGGCAAGCGCAGCCATGGAGTACCGAGGCATCAGGCAAAGGTTGCCATTTCAGTGCAATGAGACCAAGACCAGGAGGACTACGAGATGGAGGTCACCGTGGAGCCCAAGACGGCGTCATCACTAGAGCTTTGCGCAGGCGAAGACTACTTTTGTCAGGATAGCTGATACTAGCTGTCCCCCTTCAAATTAGCCCGCCATTGTTGGCTCCCTTCCCGCTCAATATTTGGGAAGAGGACCAGGGCCTCTATAAATAGGACCAGCCACCCACAGAGCCAAGAGAGTTGGCCGGTGGGTTGGAAGGATAGAGAAGATCAGAAAGTGAGGGAGAGAAAGGTGACTGAGCTCCTCCCAGCAGTTCATCGCGCCAGCCAAGAACAGACACTCGCGAGGCTGTTCTTCCTTGTATTGTTCATCATCATCAGCCCAAGAGGCAATCCACCACACCACACACTGGAGTAGGGTATTACACCACAACGGTGGCCCGAA
Organism: Triticum urartu; assembly: GCF_056163025.1. Taxonomy (NCBI): domain Eukaryota; kingdom Viridiplantae; phylum Streptophyta; class Magnoliopsida; order Poales; family Poaceae; genus Triticum; species Triticum urartu. The sequence goes on from NC_141878.1 coordinate 234,426,141, forward strand.
CCAGTATAAACCCTGTGTCTCTTGTGTTGTTCTTTCCATAGTTCAGATCCTAGCAAGGCGGAGGGGTGCAGGTAGGTAGGAGGCGAAATCTCCGCACGCACCCCAGTGTTCGAACCTCAAGGGTCTGCCGGAACCCGAAATCCGACACAAATGGACTTCAACCAAATGAATTCTAGTTGCATTAGTGTAAACAACATCACATCTACATGCCATGTTCGTGCATCCTAATGTTGCATATGATGGTGTATTGATTGCCGACACCGTTCCTTCTCGATAGGTCCTGCTCCGGAGACCGATCCAGAGTACCTGTCTGAGGAGCAGTGCCCCCCTGTTGATCTACCAGGCAAGCAAACCCCCTTGTTCATTTCGATACAATCCTACCCCCTCGCTCCTGCTCTCTTTTATTGCATTAGGACGACAACGATTCAACTGCTACTTTGTGCTGCAGTAGTTGAACCCATTCCTCTGCATGACCTGTCATTGCCACAGTAAATAGTTAAAACCCACTAGCATGTGTAGGAGTTGATTAAGCCATGTTGTGTTCCTGCCATGCCATGCCTTCTATTGCTTAGAGTCGTGTCAGGTCTGATTCATCGGGAATGAATTGGAGTGGTACGATATGTTCTGGTGCTGACAGTTAAGCGTGTGAACACGATTTGGTAAAGGTAGCGGTGAGAGGCCATGTTGGAGTACATGGTGGGTTGTCTCACTGGAACCGTCCTTAAGCACTGAGTTCCGTGTATGTTGACCAATGACTAGCTACTACCACACACTAGAATGCTTAAGTGCCCCTCTCGACTTATTAACCAACTTGATCTCTATCCAGGAGTTGCAACTACTTTCTGGTGTTTGTAGGTAGTGTTACTAGTCTACCAAGTGGCACCCGGCCAGGTGGGCTTGGGACAGACTAGGCACAGTGGCACGGTGTACCAAGTTGCACCCGGCTGGTGGGCTTGGGAACTCTGCTCACATCGTTTGGGGCCGTGAGCGACACCCTGGCCGGATCTCCTTGCGGATGGAACCCGAATAGGCGATAAACCTTGATGAGAGACTTGTGTGGTTAGTCAGGTCGTGGCCGACACCCTCGCCAGGCTTCCGCTTGAAGGTTGCTGAGGTACATGACATGTACATGGCGGTAAGTGGCGAGAGCGTGTGTGAAGAAGTACACCCCTGCAGGGTTATCATGATCTATTCGAATAGCCGTGTCCTCGGTTATGGACTTCTTGGATGCTTACGTGGTACATAGACAACTTGAAATGGATACTCTAAAATGCTCAAGACAAGTGTGAGTGCTATGGATGGCCTTCTCGTAAGGAGACGGGGATGAATCCATAGTAGTGTATTGATGTGGTGGTTAGTGGACTCGTGTGCGCTTCCTCACCTCAAAGAAGTTTCTCGTTGTCGTAGAACAGGTTAGCCACTGAGTCAAAGCTGGCTTGCTACAACTAAACCCCACTTTGCCTTCTTGATACTAATGCATGTATGATAGGATCTGATGTAAGTCTTGCTGAGTACCTTTGTACTCACGTTTGCTTTATTTATGTTTTGCAGGTGAGACATCTGTCTCACTAGTAGTACCGCTTGGACTTCGACGAGTAGCTTGTTACCTCAGCTACGATCTTGTACCCTTGGGAGGGACTTGTAGATAGTCAGGCTTCTCAGCCTTTTCCTTTTGTAGTTGTCTGTACTCAGACATGTAATGTTTCCATTGCTTGTAAGCTCTGAATGATGGGTCATGTGACCTGTGTTTGTATTTAATACTGTGTTGCTCTTCTGGGCCTTTATCTATATGAGTTTGCGTTATGTTGTGATGCCATGTTGTACAACACATACTTGCATGTTATGCATACATGTAACGTGTATTGCTATGTGTGGTATCCGACAACCTAGTTGTCTATCCTTGGTAGGCTCTCTTATGGGGAAATGTAGTCTAGTGCTTCCACCGAGCCATGGTAGTCCGCTACAGCCCGGTTTACCAGAGTCCTGCTAGCCCAGCACTACTGCTTCGGAACACTTAGACTGGCCGGCATGTGATTCACTTCGTTCTTGTGTCTCTCCCTTCGGGGAAATGTCACACGGTGACATCCGGAGTCCTGCCTGGCCTGCTACAGCCCGGTTCACCGGAGTCCTGTTAGCCCAGTGCTATAGCCCGAATTCGCACGCTACTGGCCGACATGCTCGATGTTGATTCAAGTATGCCTGTCCCCGTAAGTTAGTGCCACTTTGGATTCACGACTAGTCATGTCGGCCCGGGTTCTCTGTCATATGGATGCTAGAGATACTATCATATACGTGAGTCAAAAGGCGCAAACGGTCCCGGGCCATGGTAAGGCGACACCTGTGGGAATACCGTGTGTGAGGGCCGCAAAGTGATATGAGGTGTTACATGCTAGATCGGAGTGACTTAGAATCGGGGTCCCGACACATAGCCCCTCTACCTTTGTGTGCATGGCATGTGGGCTAGCTACACTATGGCGATCGTCAAGTTTCTACCACAGCTAGATGCAATTCCCACGACACCTCTCGAACCCACGACACCACATCCCCTGACTTGCACCTCATCCCTCTCGGCCCCATCGCCCCTCTACATTTGTGAGCATGGCGTGTGGGCCAGCATACATGTCATGGACTCAAAGGCAGGTGCATTGAGGCACTGAAGCTTAGTCTCGCGGGCCTCGAGAGGGAAATATAACTCCTGCACCCAGGCTTGTGGTGCTATACTGCACAAACTTGTGCCAAACTCGAGATTTGTTTCTAACTACTACCAATGTGCCGGCCCATGCGTTGCAATGGATCCAAAGTAGTAGAATAATACTCGTTCACAAACTTGAAATAAAACACTCTAGTTTTGATATACATATCTCAGTAAAACTGAATTATGTTTAACTCAAAATATATTCCCTGGCCTGTTTTGATGAGGTGAGGGACGGGTGTGGCTGGTTTCAAGATAATAATAGGTTTTGAAAATATTGGAGCAGCTTTTTTCTAACATTTTGTAGCATTGCATGACATCTGGTGCACCTAAGCGTCTGGAAAAAAATTGGAGTGCAGTCTAAAGATTTTTACATGCTCCCATATATTGGAGTGCACTCTAAACACACTATGTATTTACTTTTCTCTAGCCTTTCCTAGCCATGCAACCATGCCACATAAGCTAGTCATGCATGCAATCCATAAATTGCAATATACTTGTGTTACTCTCTAGTATGCAATGCTGCCACATCATCTATTCATGCCTGTTAGTCATAGGTCATTTTTTGCATTAGTGTTGATCCTTCACATTTTGTAGAGGTATGATTTATCCAAATATTAATGATCCACACAAGTAAACTCCAAAGGTCCACCAGAGCCGAGGCAGATGACATATGACACGGGCGGTGGAGGCATCTTTGTAGGAGGAGGGGAGCTCGAATGATAATCTTGCATGTCCTCCCCCACCTGCATATCGGTGCGGGAGTCCTCGAGCACCCACCAGAGCTCGCGCTCCTCGAGGCCACAACGGAGTCATGGAATATTCCTAAACTATGATGGGCACCATGCAGTACTCCTCGTCGCAGGGGGCGCGGTGCTCGTGTCCCGACTCATGGGGTATTGTCTGGAGCACGTGCTCATCCACCTCGTGAGCCACGAGGATGCCATGCTCACGGCCGTGCTGTTGGAGCACACACTCGTGCTCCTGAGTGGCAAGGATGCAATTTTCATGGGCATGCTGCCGGAGCACGCGCTCATCCACGTCGAGAGTGGTGAGGATGCGATGTTCGCGGGCGTGCTGCCCGGAGCACGCCCTCATCCATGTAGAGAGTGTAGAGGATGCGATGCTCGCGCGCATGCTATTGGAGAACGCGCTAGTTCACCTTGTGAGCGTCAAGGATGCGATGCACCTCCTCGATACCGACTAGGGCATGCTGCTAGAGCACGTGCTCCCCATTGTGGCTGACGAGGGCGAGCCGCTAGATCACACTATGCTCCGTGTGTCCAGTCAGCGTGCACTCCTCGCAGCTGTCGAGGGCGTGGTCCACCTCGGCGATGTCGGAGACTTCGTCCTCTTCCCAGACCATGGCGTCGTCCATTTCGGCAATGACTGCGTGCCCTGATAGGTGTTGTGTCCATATGGGAGCTTTGAGCTACACTACGAACTGGGGTGGGGGTTAACCTTTTCATGGTTTCACATGATCTGAGGAGAAAAATAGAAGCTCAAGTATGTTGGAACATGTCGGGGGCTGGCTGGTACGAGCAGTCCAACAAACATCGCATGTGCATCGTATTTTGAGAAGGGTTGAATGTAATTTGTGTGAATTGAGTCAGTGTGGACGTACGAGTAGTACATCCATATCATTGACATTCATGCGCGCAACAAAAATTTGTGTGAACGATTTCACCCTATTTACATATTCTGTTTGGGAGTGGATTTGTTTTTGTAATTGGAGCTCATTTTCCCAGTAGAGAATCAAGGGAAGTGTGGTCCTTTGCTTAATTTCAATTTAGACTATCCATGTATTATTGCAGGAGATAGATATAGAGAGAATATTTGTGTGACAGAGAAGGGGGGCAGCGATACGTAACGAGAGAGGGGCATATTCATGTTTGAAAGGATGTGTGTCGCAGAGAGAGGAGTTTTCGAAAGGAAGAGAGAGGTTGTGTGTGTGTGCGGGCGTGTGTTAGAGAGAGGGTGCATGTAATGTCAGCTATATACATGTATAGACATAGAGGGGATCGACAAGGTTACAGGGTCGGGGATATTGTGAGAGCGATAATGTGTGTGCGATGAAGGGACACACACAATGTCTATTTGCCTTCGAGAGATCTAGATAGACCATGACAGCACAGCTGGCTAGGGTGTGTAAGGTTACGTGTGGTAGAGAGAGAGATGAATGCTTGTGTGTCATAAGAAGACCTAAAAACATAGATGGGGTAGCAAGAAGAAGATAATTGCGGTGTGCCTTATTTATGGGATGGGATAGAGACCAAGAGACATGCATCATGTGGAGAGGTGTGTGTGTTTCGAGTGACAGAGGGAGGCATAGACCTAGATAATGAGATGGGTGCCCATGTGTATGTTATAGGGAAGGAATTGTCTAGCTGCTGGTCATGTGATGGCGACCCAATATTTAGATGAGAATGGGGATAAGTATCTATTTAGTGGATTTTGACGTTGACGATTCCAACTATATTGTACCAGGTGATACAAATCAACAATCGCTAACTAAACCAATCTCGATGGTCAATCATCTTGTCACATGCAGAAAATCAACCTGAATAACAAGATCGAGTTCCTCCAAGCAATTGAACAACTGACAAGAACCCTTCAGATGCCTGGGTCAAAACTTCTTCTTTCTCGAGTACCTCGGACATAACTTGTGGAACGGTTCCTTCGTGAGACATGGACTCTTCAGATTTATTCTCTTCCTCTTCCAACTATGGAGCAGTGGAAGCAGGAGCGGGATCAACATCCATATGGGTAGGGGTGCCCGATGATGTGACTCGGGTGGTTTTGTCTCAGGAAGCATTTAGCTCCCACTCAATCATGTCACACCCACTATAACGCCCTCGATGCGGCTATATCTCCCACGTGTCGAAGCACAACTTAGAGGCATAACCGCATTGAAATCAATGTCGCAAGTGAGGTAATCTTCACACAACCCATGTAATACATAAGGGAAAGAGTACATAGTTGGCTTACAATCGCCACTTCACACAATTACATGAATAAAGCATTACATCATCCAGATACAATGAAGGTCCGACTACGGAACCAAAATAAAAGAAGACTACCCCAAATGCTACATAGATCCCCGATCGTCCCAACTGGGCTCCACTACTGATCAACTAGAACGAATCCACAAAGGACAAGATCTTCTTCGAGCTCCTCCTTGAGCTTGGTTGCGTCACTTGCTCGGTAACATCGGCACCTGCAAACTGGTTTTGAAAGTATCTGTGAGTCACGGGGATTCAGCAATCTCACACCCTCGCGATCAAGATTATTTAAGCTTATAGGAAGGGTAAAAGGTATAAGGTGGAGCTGCAGCAAGCGACTAGCATATATGGTGGCTAACATACGCAAAAGAGAGCGAGAAGAGAAGGCAAAGGCATGGTCGAACAACTATGATCAAGAAGTGATCCTAGAACAACCTACGTCAAGCATTACTCCAACACCGTGTTCACTTCCCGGACTCCGTCGGAAAGAGACCATCACGGTTCCACACGCGGTTGATGCATTTTCATTAAGATCAACTTTAGGTTTTCTACAACCGGACATTAACAAATTCCCATCTGCCCATAACCGCGGGCACGGCTTTCGAAAGTTCAAATCCCTACAGGGGTGTCCCAACTTAGCCCATCACAAGATCTCATGGTCAACGAAGGATATTCCTTCTCCCAAGACAATCCGATCAGACTCGGCATCCCGGTTACAAGACATCCTCGACAATGGTAAAACAAGTCCAGCAAGACCACCCGCTGTGCCGACAAATCCCGATAGGAGCTGCACATATCTCGTTCTCAGGGCACACCGGATAAGCTAAACGTACGGGAGCCAACGTAACCCAAGTTGCCAAGGGACGGCCCTGCACGGTGCTCTGGGTTGGACCAACACTTAGACAAGCACTGGCCCGGGGGCTTAAAATAAAGATGACCCTTGGGATGCGCGACTCCCAAGGGAAAAGGCTAGGTGGCGAATGGTAAAACCAATGTTGGGCCTTGCTGGAGGAGTTTTATTCAAGGTGAACTGTCAAGGGGTTCCCATTATAACCCAACCGTGTAAGGAACGCAAAATCCGGGAACATAACACCGATATGACGGAAACTAGGGAAGCAAGAGCGGAACAAAACACCAGGCATAAGGCCGAGCCTTCCACCCTTTACCAAGTATATAGATGCATTGATTAAATAAGAGATATTGTGATATCCCAACAATAATATCCATGTTCCAACAAGGAACAAAACTCCAATCTTCACCTGCAACTAACAACGCTATAAGAGGGGCTGAGCAAAGCGGTAACATAGCCAAACAACGGTTTGCTAGGACAATGTGGGTTAGAGGCTTGGCTTAACAATATGGGAGGCATGATAAGCAAGTGGTAGGTATCGCAGCATAGGCATAGCAAAAGAGCGAGCAACTACCAAGCAAAGATAGAAGTGATTTCGAGGGTATGGTCATCTTGCCTGAAATCCCGCAAAGAAGAAGAACGAGTCCATGAAGAAGACAAACGGACGTAGTCAAACGGGTCCTCACACACACGACTTTATCGTTACCAACCCGAAGAAGCAACACCGGAAAGAAGCACACAACATAGTAAACAACCAACACATGAACATGGCATGATATGCGGGATGCGGTATGTGATGCATATGCATGATTTGGAAAGGAATGATTGAACCTGGCCTCAACATGGAAATCCAAGAGTGCCACTGGAAAGGTGAGGTGATTTCGGTCGAAATCGATATAAAGATCACCGGAATCGGATGCACGGTTTGGAAATGGCAAGCAAAACAAATATGGCACCGGTCTACGATAATCAGCAAGTGACCAACTAAATGCATCAAGATAAATATGCTACTACACCCAAACATCACAACAAAATACATGGCAGGGATCCACTCATGATGCTTGACAAAAGATCAACACTGAGCTACGGCTAATTCACTCATTAACAGGTTCAAACAAGCATGGCAAAAGTGCAAATGATAACAGGTTTCAGACTTAGTGAAATAACAACAAATCAGGAATTTATCATCAGGAAGCAATCTTTAGAGCATGAAAACTACATGCTACATTAACATATCACGGCAAAGAAAGGCATGGCATGTAGCTACTCAAAGCACATAACAAAAGTCCCTTAGTGACCATGAGCCAAAAGGGATTAAAAAATACAATTGCAAGCATGTGAACATAGCAAAAACATAAACAGATTCATACTTAGTGAAAAACTGGAGCATGCAAAATAGATTAACAAGTAGGCATGTTTACGAGCTCGATGCACTCACTACAAAACATGGCATGACAATATAAGCATACACCCATCAAGAAGACATGGCATATAAGCTAAACATGGCAAGAACAACAACATAGCATGCATGGATCAACAACAACAAGCTAGGCAAAATTGCAAAACATGTTAACAATCTGCCAGGAACATCTTATAGCAAAAGTAGAGCTCGATTGACTCAAGCTAGGGTGCTCCATAATTGCAAACAAAGACATGGATGGATAGAGCACCACAATATTAACAAAACATCCTTACTGATCATCCTCAAAAGAGACACGGATCACTAGGAAACAACATGAACATATGGCATAAAAACAATATCAGGACAAACTAAGCATACACCCATCAAGAAGACATGGCATAGAAGCTAGACATGGCAGCAACATCCTCGGCAAAATCGCTAAACATGTCAACAATCTGCCAGGATCATTTTATAGCAAAAGTAGAGCTTGATTGGCTCAAGCTAGGGTGCTCCATAATTGCAAACAAAGACATGGATGGATATAGCACCACAATGTTAACAAAACATCCTTACTGATCATCCTCAAAAGAGGCACTGATCACTAGGAAACAACATGAACATATGGCATAAAAATAAAGACAGGTCAAGGACTTGTGAAAAACTAAGTCCCTGAAATCAGCATCATTGAGTAGGCTACTTTGCATGCTTGTGCTAGTCACCACAAAGATCACAAAAATACATGGCATACACCCCTGTAAAGATAACATGGCATTCTACAAAACACATGTAGAGCTCAGGATCATAGCATGCACATATTAATCATGGCAAAAATGACAAAAGGCCATTTGCTGAAACAGATCTGCAACTTTCCTCACATAGCCCTCTTCCAACAACATTTAGGGAATTAAAATGAGCTCAAATCAAAATGATGCAATGAGATGAAATGATGTACTCGTCTAGACGAACATTTTGATATGCTAATGCGCGAATCGGAGCTACGAGTGCAGAGTTGTGGCATGATGAAGAACGCTAAAAAAATATGCAGATCTGGGACTTAGTGGAAATTATACCCTCCGAAACTGGACGGAACGGATCTGGACGAGGAGATCCGGGGAAGCAGGGAGGCGTTTGGTTGGAGGGATGGGTGGATCTCATCCCGATTAGCGCGGATAACGAGGACGGCCATGGAGCTCGCCGGAGTGGAAGGAGACGGTTGGCGCGATCGGGGCTCGCCAGATCTGGCGCCGGAGAGGCGGCCGGAGTGGAGGCGCGGTCGCCGGGGCGCGGTGGAGGAGGCCCGCGGCGTGGTGGCGGAGCAGCGCGGCGGAGGCGGTTGACGCCGGCGAGAGGCAGCGGAGCCGTGGAGGCGCGGCTCGGGGCGCCGGTGGAGATCGCGGCGGCGGCGCGGCTCGATGGAGCGGGCACCGGCGGGGAATGGCGTGTGGCGGCAGAGGCGCGCGGGCGGCTCGGTCGAGGGCCGGAGATGGGTCGGCGGGCCAGGCGCGGTGGTGGGAGGCGAGGTGGACAGGTGGCGCACCGTGAGTCGCTCGGGGCAGCGGCGATGCTGAGGTTGCGACGCCTGATTCGCCGGAGTGAGGCAGCCGGCTGGGGTGGACGCGTCCGGCGCGGACGGACATGTCCGGCTGCACGGAGGGAGTTGGATCTAGGGTTTGTACTGCGCGAAATTTCAAGGAGAGCCACATATTTATAGGTAGAGGGAGCTAGGAGGCTCCAAATTGAGCACGGTTTGCGGCCACGCGATCGTGATCGAACGACCGAGAGGATGGAGGGGGTTTTGGTGGATTTTGGGCCACTTTGGAGGGGTGTTGGGCTGCAACACACACGAGGCCTTTTGGGTCCCTCGGTTAACCGTTGGAGTATCAAACGAAGTCCAAATAGCACGAAACTTGACAGGCGGTCTACCGGTAGTAAACCAAGGCCGCATGACAAGTCTCCGCAGAGTTGTGGCATGATGAAGAACGCTGAAAAAATATGCAGATCTGGGACTTAGTGGAAATTATACCCTCCGAAACTAGACGGAACGGATCTGGACGAGGAGATCCAGGGAAGCAGGGAGGCATTTGGTTGGAGGGATGGGTGGATCTCATCCCGATTGGCGCGGATAACGAGGACAGCAGTGGAGCTCGCCGCAGTGGAAGGAGATGGTTGGCGCGACCGGGGCTCGCCAGATCTGGCGCCGGAGAGGCGGCCGGAGTGGAGGCGCGATGGAGGAGGCCCGCGGCGCGGTGGCGGAGCAGCGCGGCGGAGGCGGTTGACGCCGGCGAGCGGCAGCGGAGCCGGGGAGGCGCGGCTCGGGGCACCGGTGGAGATCGCGGCGGCGGCGCGGCTCGGTGGAGTGGGCGCCGGCGGGGAACGGCGTGTGGCGGCGGAGGCGCGCGGGCGGCTCGGGCGAGGGCCGGAGATGCGCGGCAGGCCAGGCGCGGTGGTGGGAGGCGAGGTGGACAGGTGGCGCACCGTGAGTGGCTCGGGGCAGCGGCGATGCTGAGGTTGCGACGCCTGATTCGCCAGAGTGAGGCGGCCGGCTGGGGTGGACGCGTCCGGTGCGGACGGACATGTCCGGCTGCGCGAAGGGAGTTGGATCTAGGGTTTGTACTGCGCGAAATTTCAAGGAGAACCACATATTTATAGGTAGAGGGAGTAGGAGGCTCCAAATTGAGCACGGTTTTCGGCCACGCGATCGTGATCGAACGGCCAAGAGGATGGAGGGGATTTAGGTGGGTTTTGGGCCACTTTGGAGGGGTGTTGGGCTGCAACACACACGAGGCCTTTTCGGTCCCTCGGTTAACCGTTGGAGTATCAAACGAAGTCCAAATGGCACGAAACTTGACAGGCGGTCTACCGGTAGTAAACCAAGGCCGCATGACAAGTCTCGGTCCAATACGTAACCGTTTAACACCCGCACAAGAAAAGAGGTAGAAAGGGGCACCGGATGACATAGGAGCACCGGATTGCAAAACGGACAACGGGGAAAATGCTCGGATGCATGAGACGAACATCTATGCAAATGAAATGCACATGATGACATGATATGAAATGCATGACACGCAAGCAATGACAAGGCGACAACAGCGAATAACTGGAAGACACCTGGCACATCGGTCTCGGGGCGTTACAACACTCCACCACTACGAGAGGATCTCGTCCCGAGATCAAGAATGGCACCGGAGGGAAAACGGAAGAGAAAGAGAAGAGGTAAAATTAAGTTGCTTCTTTGACAAACGAGTGAAACCAAAGAACTTTTCAAGGTTGAGCAAATTGAAAGAAAGAAATCAACGGAGGTGAACGAAGTTGAAAGCACTCCATTAGGAAAAAGGAACAAGGAAGAACAAATTCGGGGAGCACTCCGATTGAAAAGAAAAGGAATTGAATAAGAAATACATAAGATGAGAAGATACATGATGAAATCACAACACACTGCCTCCGGGACTAATGAATGAATGGAACAAGGGGTTAGAAAGATCTCAGACAGCCCTCCGGTTGAAAAGAGGTGCAAGGCTTGATAAGGCAAAAAGAACTTGAGCAAAAGGGCACAACACTCCGGTTGAATGGATAGGCATGAAAAGAACATGATCTTTGACAAAAAACGAGATGACTGGTTGAAGAGAGCAACAATATAAAGCCTCCGGAAGAAAGAATAGAAGATAGATAATTGAGATAGGAGAAAGTAGAAAAAAAGCCAACTTCTGCCACAAAAGAGTTTGAAAAGGCATCTTTAGGAGAAGGGTCGAACGGAGTTCTTTAAAAACCAACAACGAAAAGAATAAGCTTGATGTGGGCTTATGTAAGACATCTCAAAATTATGAGGTGAAATCCTGCCACTGACAAAACAATATATTGGATTGATATCAACAAGAAGACGAGAAACTTATTTCACCGGGAGGATAAAAGAAGAACTTGGGTCATTTGTGAGCACCATAAATAGCAACAATCCTGAGGAAAGGCTTTAGGTGAACTATAACCCAAGATAAATCACCGGTAAGAATTGAAAATGAACGAAGAAAAGAGATGAATCACCGGTAAGAATTAGAGAACGAATGAGGATACTTGAGGGGATTTAGATACAACTGAACGAAGAGATCACGAGCTGATTAGAGAATATTGAATGATGCACCGGTAAGATTTGGAGAATGATAGCTGAAAGCTGAGAATGAATAAGTCTTCTGAAATGATGGGCTTCGGAGAATCAAACTGAAAAAATACTCCTGGATTGCTCCGGATGGGTGAAAAGAATCCTCACAATCGAAAATAATTATGAGAGGATGGCAAAAGGCTAGAACCGTGAATCTTGAAGAGAATGTAGCAAGATATGGAGGAAAAACTCTTCTTCGGTCTTCAGATGTTGAGAATGACGACGAGAAACACCACCATGAATTATTTAGACACTCCGGAAGAATCAAAGGCGAAGAGGTTGAGCCAACGATGAAAATAATTTGAAACGAAACCTTGGAGAAATACATACGACTGATGATAATTCATTCTTACGTCAAACTTCGAAAAGAATTTAGGATAGCTACGGGAAAATTAGAAGAGTCAGGTAAGATCCTGGGAAAAGACCTGTGGGTTATGGGCCCACTCAAAAGAAACACCGTTCAAATGATTGCTTGAAAAGAGAGATTCCACCGGTTGAATTAAATGGCTTGAATGAGTTGACATCCTCAAAAGATCTTGAACGAAAACAGAGTGGGAACACGAATTTTCGAGATATCTTCAGCACTCTAGAACAAATTGAATAGCGACAAGTGAAATGATTATGAAGGTGCACCGGCATGAGAAAGCATTAGAAATGAGGGAAAAGGGATATGATCAACACCAAAAGCTTGAATTGGTTCCACCGGAGAAGAAAAAAGAGCAAATGATGATGAACTTGAGGCTCCATTAGTATCTTCATGAGAATCACTGGGTAAGAACATTGTTTGAAAAGAATGAAGAGACTTCACATGAATAAAAGGATACTTGAATAAGAAATCTGAATCCTCGAAGAAAAAGGGTGGGAGGGTGGGAAAACAAAGACAATTTGGACTGGATGAAACGAACACCGTTGAGAAACTTAGAATTGATCTTGCGGATGTTGAAATGATCGAATCCACTTGAAGAGAAGCACACCGGTTGAAAAGAAATTGAAATGACAAAGTCGATGATCGAGAAGGATTAGTGTTCACAACGGAGTATGAGAACACCATTAGGGAAGGTATGGAATCAACATTTGACATTGAAGCAACTCGAATACCACAACTGAAAAACAAAACAAAGGATTTGCTTGCAAAATAAGCCGGAACAAACATATGATAGAGATTTCGTCCCAAGTTTTCGTGGTGGGGCCTACACGGGCTCGATCGTACAGCACCATCATGTACAAGGAAGTGCACATGACATACGAAGCGTCCCCGAGTCGGCATAGCTAAGAACTCTTTAAGACGCAAGGAGACCACTGTAAAACCAACCGTGGATAGGCGGACCACTAGACATCGAACCCCAATTTCATATCATACATCTGTCGGAAAGATATCCTACGAGCTACTTGAATTCCCACTTATAAACTCCCCAAACTTTCCAGTTATGCAATCAGGTGTTGGGGATACAGGGGAATCATAATATCTCACCCAAAACTAGCAAATCCTACATCCAGCTGTATCCATCCTTCAACACATAACCAAGAAACCTTCAGAAATCGTTTACCTCAACCTTCGAAAAGCATCCGTTATACGAGTTATGGCAATACTCCCGAACTCCGGCCCAGTACTGGGTGGCATCGAGGTTATCGCACCAACAACTGCATAAAAGAGATTTTTGATGTCGGCGAAACTCAGGTATTCCAGAATCTCAATGATAAAATTGTGACGACAACAGCTTGGAGCTCAACTCCTCGGGACACTGCCACAACCCCTAAATTTCAGGAGGCACCAAGAACAATGTTCTCGTCACAAAACCATCGGAACGATTCCAAGATACCCGTGTGATCCTAAAATTTTTTTTAGTGAAATTTGAGAAGAGAAGAGTCAAAACTCTACGTCAGGAGGCCTCGCTGGAGTGACGAAGGGACTGAGGAGTAAAAAGAAGTCCTACTCTCCGATATATATAATCCTAACTGACTCAAAGCTTTTTTTCTAGACTCAATAACGCCAATGATTCGATCAAGCAGGGAGCTCCTAAGTCGGAGAAGGCTCTAATACCAACTTGTAACGCCCTCGATGCGGCTATATCTCCCACGTGTCGAAGCACGACTTAGAGGCATAACCGCATTGAAAGCAATGTCGCAAGTGAGGTAATGTTCACACAACCCATGTAATACATAAGGGAAAGAGATAAATAGTTGGCTTACAATCGCCACTTCACACAATTACATGAATAAAGCATTACATCATCCAGATACAATCAAGGTCCGACTACAGAACCAAAAGAAAAGAAGACTACCCCAAATGCTACACAAATCCCCGATCGCCCCAACTGGGCTCCACTACTGATCCACTAGAACGAATCCACAAAGGACAAGATCTTCTTCGAGCTCCTCCTTGAGCTTGGTTGCGTCACCTGCTCGGTAACATCGGCACCTGCAAACTGGTTTTGGAAGTATTTGTGAGTCAAGGGGACTCAGCAATCTCACACCCTCGCGATCAAGACTATTTAAGCTTATAGGAAGGGTAAAAGGTATAAGGTGGAGCTGCAGCAAGAGACTAGCATATATGGTGGCTAACATACGCAAAAGAGAGCGAGAAGAGAAGGCAAAGGCATGGTCGAACAACTATGATCAAGAAGTGATCCTAGAACAACCTACGTCAAGCATTACTCCAACACCGTGTTCACTTCCCGGACTCCGTCGGAAAGAGACCATCACGGTTCCACACGCGGTTGATGCATTTTAATTAAGATCAACTTTAGGTTTTCTACAACCGGACATTAACAAATTCCCATCTGCCCATAACCGCGGGCACGGCTTTCAAAAGTTCAAATCCCTACAGGGGTGTCCCAACTTAGCCCATCACAAGATCACATGGTCAACGAAGGATATTCCTTCTCCCAAGACAATCCGATCAGACTCGGCATCCCGGTTACAAGACATCCTCGACAATGGTAAAACAAGTCCAGCAAGACCACCCGCTATGCCGACAAATCCCGATAGGAGCTGCACATATCTCATTCTCAGGGCACACCGGATAAGCTAAACGTACGGGAGCCAACGTAACCCAAGTTGCCAAGGGACGGCCCTGCACGGTGCTCTAGGTTGGACCAACACTTAGACAAGCACTGGCCCGGGGGTTTAAAATAAAGATGACCCTTGCGATGCGCGACTCCCAAGGGAAAAAGGCTAGGTGGCGAATGGTAAAACCAATGTTGGGCCTTGCTGGAGGAGTTTTATTCAACGCAAACTGTCAACGGGTTCCCATTATAACCCAACCATGTAAGGAACGCAAAATCCGGGAACATAACACCGATATGACGGAAACTAGGGCAGCAAGAGCGGAACAAAACACTAGGCATAAGGCCGAGCCTTCCACCCTTTACCAAGTATATAGATGCATTAATTAAATAAGAGATATTGTGATATCCCAACAATAATATCCATGTTCCAACAAGGAACAAAACTCCAATCTTCACCTGGAACTAACAACGCTATAGGAGGGGCTGAGCAAAGCGGTAACATAGCCAAACAACGGTTTGCTAGGACAAGGTGGGTTAGAGGCTTGGCTTAACAATATGGGAGGCATGATAAGCAAGTGGTAGGTATCGCAGCATAGGCATAGGAAAAGAGCGAGCAACTAGCAAGCAAAGATAGAAGTGATTTCGAGGGTATGGTCATCTTGCCTGAAATCCCGCAAAGAAGAAGAACGAGTCCATGAAGAAGACAAACGGACGTAGTCGAATGGGTCCTCACAAACACGACTTTATCGGAACCAACCCGTAGAAGAAACACTGGAAAGAAGCACACAACATAGTAAACAACCAACACATGAACATGGCATGATATGCGGGATGCGGTATGTGATGCATATGCATGATTTGGAAAGGAATGATTGAACCTGGCCTCAACATGGAAATCCAATAGTGCCACAGGAAAGGTGAGGTGATTTTGGTCGAAATCGATATAAAGATCACCGGAATCGGATGCACGGTTTGGAAATGACAAGCAAAACAAATATGGCACCGGTCTGCGATAATCAGCAAGTGACCAACTAAATGTATCAAGATAAATATTCTACTGCACCCAAACATCACAAAAAAATACATGGCAAGGATCCACTCATGATGCTTGACAAAATATGAACACTGAGCTACGGCTAATTCACTCATTAACAGGTTCAAACAAGCATGGCAAAAGTGCAAATGATAACAGGTTTCAGACTTAGTGAAATAACAACAAATCACGAATTTATCATCAGGAAGCAATCTTTAGAGCATGAAAACTACATGTTAAATTAACATATCATGGCAAAACAAGGCATGGAATAAGGCTACTCAAAGCACATAACAAAAGTTCCTTAGTGACCATGAGCCAAAAGGGATCAAAAAATACAATTGCAAGCATGTGAACATAGCGAAAACATAAACAGATTCAGACTTAGTGAAAAACTGGAGCATGCAAAACTGATTAACAAGTAGGCATGTTTACGAGCTCGATGCACTCACTACAAAGGATGGCATGACAATATAAGCATACACCCATCAAGAAGACATGGCATATAAGCTAGACATGGCAAGAACAACAACATAGCATGCATGGATCAACAACAACAAGCTAGGCAAAATTGCAAAACATGTTAACAATCTGCCAGGAACATCTTATAGCAAAAGTAGAGCTCGATTGACTCAAGCTAGGGTGCTCCATAATTGTAAACAAAGACATGGATGGATAGAGCACCACAATATTAACAAAACATCCTTACTGATCATCCTCAAAAGAGGCACGGATCACTAGGAAACAACATGAACATATGGAATGAAAACAATATCAGGACAAGGACTTCGTGAAATTCTAAGTCCCTGAAATCAGCATCATTGAGTAGGCTACTTTGCATGCTTGTGCTAGTCACCACAAAGATCACAAAAATGCATGGCATACACCCCTATAAAGATAACATGGCATTCTACAAAACACATGTAGAGCTCAGGATCATAGCATGCACACATTAATCATGGCAAAAATGGCAAAAGGCCATTTGCTGAAACAGATCTGCAACTTTCCTCACATAGCCCTCTTCCAACAACATTTCGGGCATCAAAATGAGCTCAAATGAAAATGATGCAACAAGATAAAATGATGTACTCGTCGAGACGAACATTTTGATATTCTACACGCGCCAATCGGAGCTACGAGTGCAGAGTTATGGCATGATGAAGAATGCTAAAAAAATATGCAGATCTGGGACTTAGTGGAAATTATACCCTCTGAAACTGGACGGAACGGATCAAGACGAGGAGATTTGGGGAAGCTGGGAGGCGTTTGGTTGGAGGGATGGGTGGATCTCATCCCGATTGGCGCGGATGACGAGGACGGCCGTGGAGCTCGCCGGAGTTTGCTGTCAGAGTGGAAGGAGACGGTTGGCATGGCTGGGGCTCGCCGGATCTGGCGCCGGAGAGGCGGACGGAGTGGAGGCGCGGTCGCCGGGGCATGGTGGAGGAGGCCCGCTGCGCGGTGGCGGAGCAGCGCGGCGGAGGCGGTTGACGCCGGCGAGCGGCAGTGGAGCCGAGGAGGCGCGGCTCGGGGCACCGGTGGAGATCGCGGCGGCGGCGCGGCTCGGTGGAGCGGGCGCCAGCGAGTGGAGTGCACGGCGGCGGGGAACGGCGTGTGGCGGCGGAGGCGCGCGGGCGGCTCGGGCCCGGAGCGGCTCGGGCGAGGGCCGGAGATGGGCCGGCGGGCCAGGCGCGGTAGTGGGAAGCGAGGTGGACAGGTGGCGCGCCGTGAGTGGCTCGGGGCGGCGGCGATGCTGAGGTGTCGACGCCTGATTTGCCAGAGTGAGGCGGCCGGCTGGGGTGGACGCGTCCGGCGCGGACGGACATGTCCGGCGGCGCGGAGGGAGTTGGATCTAGGGTTTGTACTGCGCGAAATTTCGGGGAGAGCCACATATTTATAGGTAGAGGGAGCTAGGAGGCTCCAAATTGAGCACGGTTTTCGGCCACGCGATCGTGATCGAACGACCGAGAGGATGGAGGGGGTTTTGGGCCACTTTGGAGGGGTGTTGGGCTACAACACACACGAGGCCTTTTCGGTCCCTCGGTTAACCGTTGGACTATCAAATGAAGTCAAATGGCACGAAACTTGACAGGCGGTCTACCGGTAGTAAACCAAGGCCGCATGACGAGTCTCGGTCCAATCCGAAACCGTTCAACACCCGCACACAAAAAGAGGTAGAAAGGGGCACCGGATGACATAGGAGCGCCGGATTGCAAAACGGACAACCGAAAGGACACCATTCATTACCATAGTCATATAGGCTAGGATTTTAGGGTTTAGCCATCACGATCTCATGGTAGATCAACTCTTGTAACACCCATATTCACCAATATCAATCAAGCAAGACGTAGGGTAGTACCTCCATAGAGAGGGCCCGAACCTGGGTAAACATTGTGTCCCCTGTCTCCTGTTACCATCGATCCTAGACGCACAGTTCAGGACCCCCTACCCGAGATCCGCCGGTTTTGACACGACACCAAGCATTTCAAATCATACGCACAATATGCTTGATATGTGCAAATACAACATGGCATCACAACAAAACTCTACAACTCAAAGTATTTATTCATTAGGCTCCGAGGAGCCAAGTATTGCAATCATGGGTTCGAGCCAAGTATTACAACGGCCGCACAAGAGGAATTCACGCTTTCAAGCAAAACATAAATAGATTAACTATATTTTTTTAGAATTTTCATACAACTCACAGCGGCCAGTTGCATTCTCCAGCTCGAGCGTCACCTTGGATATCTTCTCGTCATCTTGGCGCCGTGCAGCTAGTTCGGCTTCTAATTTAGTCGATGCCTTTTCGGCAACAGCATCGCTATGCCGGGCCTGCTCCTTGGCCCGGGCCTGCTCCGCTCGAAGAACTTCAACGGCGGCAGCACTATCTGCAGCCAACTTTCAGTGTTATGCTTACACTACAAAAATGTATGAGGATTAAACCAAATACATACCTTGCGACTCGTCAAGACGCGTATTGATTAAAACAAGATCATCCCCTGCCACATCAAGCTTCCGCTGCAAATCGGCAATCTCCATAGTCCGGGAAGTGGCCAAAGGGGAAGCAACCTGCATTCAGGGTTTATCATGTTAGTCCTCCAACGATCCTTTTTCGATCCTCCGTTTTTCTTCCCAGCAACCCAACTATCAGGGGCTACTACCTATACACAGCGTATCTTCACAAATGACACATAGCTAAAAACGTTATGTTACAAACCTCGAAGCCCTTCAGTAGGCTCATGAAGGCTTCATTTAATCCGCTCTTCATGGACAAAATCTTCTCAATCACTGTACCCATCAAGGTATGTTGTTCCCCCGAGACGGATGCTTTACGCAACATGTCTCGCAACATATCCGGAGTCTCCGGGTTTCCGGAAGCTGCTCCAACAGCACGATCATCCTTTGAAGGAATCTGCTCGCCTGCCTCCAAAATCGATGTCGGATGTGAACCAGATAGTCCAGGGCCCTCCAATCCATCGGCCCCAGAATTTCGGATGGTCGGAGGTCCACCTTGGGGTACCGCCACTTCTGTCCCCTGGTCTAAAGGGACCCTCCATGATGACACTTCAGAGTCATCTGCCTTGATGGGCGAGGAGGTTGGAGGAGGCGTCTCGCTCTCCATCATCTCTGGAAGATGACTCCCCGAAGAAGAGGATCACCCAGAAAAACTCTGTGCCGACCTGTAAAAATGCATGAATGTGTTACGGTAACAGCAACGGAACAGGACGCTATCAAGGCATTCCGGATTCTCTTACGATTTGGCTGAGGGTTTGTCCCCTTGTTGGAGCTGCTCAACGGCATCGTCTTTCAAGCCCAAGCTGGTCGATGGTGGCATCTTGCCCTTCTTGAAAGACCGCCCCTCCTCATCTTCGGAGGCGGCCCTTTTCCTGCCGTTTGGAGAAGAAACACTGGGTCCTTTCCTGCCTTCATCTTCGGGCGAGGAAAGGTCGAATTCTCCGGACTCAGTGTCCGACTTGTTGGGGAACGTAGCATAAATTCAAAATTTTCCTACGTGTCACCAAGATCAATCTATGGAGTCATCTAGCAACGAGGGAGGAGTGGATCTACATACCCTTGTAGATCGCGCGCGGAAGCGTTCAAGAGAACGGGGTTGATGGAGTTGTACTCGTCGTGATTCAAATCACCGATGATCCTAGCGCCGAACGGACGGCACCTCCGCGTTCAACACACGTACGGAACGGAGACGTCTCCCATGCCTTGATCCAGCAAGGAGGAGGGAGAGGTTGATGGAGATCCAGCAGCACGACAGCGTGGTGGTGGATGCAGGGCGTCACAGTAGCAGGGCTTCGCCTATACTACGAGAGAGAGACGTAACGGGGAGAGAGGGAGGCGCCAGGGGCTAGTGTCTCAAGTTCCTCCTCTCCCCCAATATATATAGGAGGGCCAAGGGGGGTGGTGCGCCAGCCTAGGAGATCCAATCTCCTAGGTGTGGCTGCCCAAAGGAGGTTTCCCTCCCCCCCCAAGGCACCTAGAGGTGCCTTCCACTAGTGGGACTCCTCCCATATGGAAACCCTAGGCGCATGGGCCTATAGGGGCTGGTGCCCTTGGCCCATATAGGCCAAGACGCACCCCTTACAGCCCATGTGGCCCCCCGGGACAGGTGGCCCCACCCGGTGGGCCCCCGGGACCCTTCCGGTGGTCCCGGTACAATACCGATAACCCCGAAACTTGTCCCGATGGCCGAAACAACACTTCCTATATATAATTATTTACCTCCGGACCATTCCGGAACTCCTCGTAACGTCCGGGATCTCATCCGGGACTCCGAACAATATTCGGGTTACTGCATACACATATATCTTCATAACCCTAGCGTCACCGAACCTTAAGTGTGTAGACCCTACGGGTTCGGGAGACATGCAGACATGACCGAGACGTTCTCCGGTCAATAACCAACAGCGGGATCTGGATACCCATGATGGCTCCCACATGTTCCACGATGATCTCATCGGATGAACCACGATGTCAAGGACTTAATCAATCCCGTATACAATTCCCTTTGTCTAGCGGTATGTTACTTGCCCGAGATTCGATCGTCGGTATCCTTATACCTTGTTCAATCTCGTTACCGGCAAGTCTCTTTACTCGTTCCGTAACACATCATCCCGTGATCAACTCCTTGGTCACATTGCGCATATGATGATGTCCTACCGAGTGGGCCCAGAGATACCTCTCCGTTTACACGGAGTGACAAATCCCAGTCTTGATTCGTGCCAACCCAACAAATACTTTCGGAGATACCTGTAATGCACCTTTATAGTCACCCAGTTACGTTGTGACGTTTGATACACCCAAAGCACTCCTACGGTATCCGGGGGTTGCACAATCTCATGGTCTAAGGAAATGATACTTGACATTAGAAAAGCTTTAGCATACGAACTATACGATCTTTGTGCTAGGCTTAGGATTAGGTCTTGTCCATCACATCATTCTCCTAATGATGTGATCCCGTTACCAACGACATCCAATGTCCATGGTTAGGAAACCGTAACCATCTATTGATCAACGAGCTAGTCAACTAGAGGCTTACTAGGGACATATTATGGTCTATGTATTCACACGTGTATTACGATTTCCGGATAATACAGTTATAGCATGAATAAAGACAATTATCATGAACAAGGAAATATAATAATAACTAATTTATTATTGCCTCTAGGGCATATTTCCAACAGTCTCCCACTTGCACTAGAGTCAATAATCTAGTTCACATCGCCATGTGATTAACACTCACAAGTCACATCGCCATGTGACTAACACCCAAGAGTTTACTAGAGTTAGTAGTCTAGTCCACATCACTATGTGATTAACACTCAATGAGTTTTAGGTTTGATCATGTTGCTTGTGAGAGAGGTTTTAGTCAACGGGTCCGAACCTTTCAGATCCGTGTGTGCTTTACAAATCTCTATGTCATCTCCTAGATGTAGCTACCATGCTCTATTTGGAGCTATTCCAAATAACTGTTCTACTTGGAGCTATTCTAAATTGTTGCTCCATTATATGTATCCGGTATCTCTACTCAGAGCTATCCGGATAGGTGTTAAGCTTGCATCGACGTAACCCTTTACGACGAACTCTTTTACCACCTCCATAATCGAGAAAAATTCCTTAGTCCACTAGTTACTAAGGATAACTTTGACCGCTGTACTGTGATCCATTCTTGGATCACTCTTGTACCCCTTGACTGACTCATGGCAAGGCACACTTCAGGTGCGGTACACAGCATAGCATACTGTAGAGCCTATGTCTTAAGCATAGGGGACGACCTTCGTCCTTTCTCTCTATTCTGCCGTGGTCGAGCTTTAAGTCTTAACTTCATACCTTACAACTCAGGCAAGAACTCCTTCTTTGACTGATCCATCTTGAACACCTTCAAGATCATGTCAAGGTATGTGCTCATTTGAAAGTACCATTAAGCGTTTTGATCTATCCTTATAGATCTTGATGCTCAATGCTCAAGTAGCTTAATCCAGGCTTTCCATTGAAAAACACTTTCCAAATAACCCTATATGCTTTCCAGAAATTCTACGTCATTTCCGATCAACAATATGTCAACAACATATACTCATCAGAAATTCTATAGTGCTCCCACTCACTTCTTTGGAAATACAAGTTTCTCATAAACTTTGTATACACCCAAAATCTTTGATCATCATCAAAGCATACATTCCAACTCCGAGATGCTTACTCCAGTCCTTAGAAGGATTGCTAGAGCTTTGCATACCTATCAGCATCTTTTAGGATTGACAAAACCTTTCGGTTTGTATCACATACAACCTTTCCTCAAAAACCGTCGAGGAAACAATGTTTTGACATCCTATCTGCAAGATTTCATAAATAATGCAGTAATTGCTAATATAATTCCAACAGACTCTTAGCATTGCTACGAGTGAGAAAGTCTCATCGTAGTCAACTCTTTGAACTTGTCGGAAAACATCTTAACGACAAGTCGAGCTTTCTTAATGGTGACATTTACCATCATTGTCCGTCTTCCTTTTAAAATCCATCTGTACTCAACAGCCTTACGACCATCAAGTAGTTCTTCCAAAGTCTACACTTTGTTTTCATGTATGGATCCTCTCTCGGATTATATGGCCTCGAGCCATTTATCGGAATCCGGGCCCACCATCGCTTCTCCATAGCTCATTGGTTTATTGTTGTCTAGCAACATGACTTCCAAGACAGGATTGCGTACCACTCTGAAGTAGTACGCATCCTTGTCATCCCACGAGGTTTGGTAGTGACTTGATCTGAAGTCTCATGATCAATATCATAAGCTTCCACTTCAATTGGTGTAGGTGCCACAGGAACAACTCTTTGTGCCCTGCTATACACTAGTTGAAGTAACGGTTCAATAACCTCACCAAGTCTCCACCATCCTCCCACTCAATTCTTTCGAGAGAAACTTTTCCTCGAGAAAGGACCCGATTCTAGAAACAATCCTTTATTGCTTTCGGATCTGAGACAGGAGGTATACCCAACTGTTTTGGGTGTCCTATGAAGATGCATTTATCCGCTTTGGGTTCGAGCTTATCAGCCTAAAACTTTTCACATAAGCGTCGCAGCCCCAAACTTTTAAGAAATGACAGCTTAGGTTTCTCTAAACCATAGTTCATACGGTGTCATCTCATCGGAATTACGTGGTGCCCTATTTAAAGTGAATGTGGTTGTCTCTAATGCCTAACCCATAAACTATTGTGGTAATTTGATAAGAGACATCATGGTATGCATCATATCCAATAGGGTGCAGTTATGATGTTCGGACACACCATCACACTATGGTGTTCCAGGCTGTATCAGTTTTGAAACAATTTCCACAATGTCTTAATTCTGTGCCAAACTCGTAATTCAGATATTCATCTCTATGATCATATCATAGATATTTTTATCCTCTTATCACGACGATCTTTCAACTTCACACTGAAATTACTTGAACCTTTCAATAATTCAGACTCGTGATTCATCAAGTAAATATACTCAACATCTACTCAAATCATCTGTGAAGTAAGAACATAACGATATCCACTACATGCCTCAGCACTCATTGGACTGCACACATCAAAATGTATTACTTCCAACAAGTTGCTTGCTAGTTCGATTTTACTGAAAACGAGGCATTCAGTCATCTTGCCCATGTGGTATGATTTGCATGTCTCAAGTGATTCAAAATCAAGTGAGTCCAAACGCTCCATTTGCATGGAGTTACTTCATGCATATACACCAATAGACATGGTTCGCATGCCTCAAACTTTTCAAAAACGAGTGAGCCCAAAGATCCATCAACATGGAGCTTCTTCATGCGTTTTATACCGATATGACTTACGTGGCAGTGCCACAAGTAGGTGGTACTATCATTACTATCTTTTGGCATGAACATGTGTATCACTACGATCAAGATTCAACAAACCATTCATTTTAGGTGTAAGACCATTGAAGGTATTATTCAAATAAACAGAGTAACCATTATTCTCCTTAAATGAATAACCGTATTGCGATAGACATAATCCAATCATGTCTATGCTCAACGCAAACACCAATCTCGATGGTAGAGGGAGCGTGCGATGCTTGATCATATCAACATTGGAAACACTTCCAACACATATCGTCAGCTCACCTTTAGCTAGTCTCCGTTTATTCCGTAGCTTTTATTTCGAGTTACTAACACTTAGCAACCGAACCGGTATCTAATACCCTGGTGCTACTAGGAGTACTAGTAAAGTACACATTAACATAATGTATATCCAATATACTTCTATCGACCTTGCCAGCCTTCTAATCTACCAAGTATCTAGGGTAATTCTGCTCCAGTGGCTGTTCCCTTTATTACAGAAGCACTTAGTCTCGGGTTTGGGTTCAACCTTGGGTTTCTTCACTAGAGCAGCAGCTGAATTGCCGTTTCATGAACTATCCCTTCTTGCCCTTGCCCTTCTTGAAACTAGTGGTTTCACCAACCATCAACAATTGATGCTCCTTCTTGATTTCTACTTTGGTGTCAAACATCACGAATATCTCAAGGATCATCATATATGTCCCTGATATATTATAGTTCATCACGAAGCTCTAGCAGCTTGGTGGTAATGACTTCGGAGAAACATCACTATCTCATTTGGAAGATTAACTCCCACTCGATTCAAGCGATTGTTGTACTCAGACAATCTGAGCACAAGCTCAACAATTGAGCTTTTCTCCCTAGTTTGCAGGTTAGAAAAATCGTCGGAGGTCTTATACCTCTTGACGTGGGCACGAGCCTGTAATTCCAATTTCAGCCCTCAAAACATCTCATATGTTTCGTGACGTTTCAAAACCGTCTTTGGTGCCTCAACTCTAAACCGTTTAACTGAACTATCATGTAGTTATCAAAACGTGTATGTCAGATGTTTGCAACATCCACAGACAATGTTCGAGGTTCAGCACACTGAGCGGTGCATTAAGGACATAAGCCTTCTATGAAGCAATGAGGACAATCCTCAGTTTACGGACCTAGTCCGCATAATTGCTACTATCAACTTTCAACTAATTTTTCTCTAGGAACATAACTAAACAGTAGAACTAAAGCGTGAGATACGACATAATTTGCAAAATCCTTTTTGACTATGTTCAGGATAATTAAGTTCATTGTATGAACTCCCACTCAGATAGACATCCCTCTAGTCATCTAAGCGATTACATGATCCGAGTCAACTAGGCCGTGTCCGATCATCACGTGACACGGACTAGTCAACGTCGGTGAACATCTTCATGTTGATCGTATCTTCTATACGACTCATGCTCGACCTTTCGGTCTTCTGTGTTCCGAGGCCATGTCTATGCACATGCTAGGCTCGTCAAGTCAACCTAAGTGTATTGCGTGTGTAAATCTGTCTTACACCCGTTGTATGTGAACGTAAGGATCTATCACACCCGATCATCACGTGGTGCTTCGAAACGACGAACTGTAGCAACGGTGCACAGTTAGGGGGAACACTTTCTTGAAATTATTATGAGGGATCATCTTATTTACTACCGTCGTTCTAAGCAAATAAGATGTATAAACATGATAAACATCACATGCAATCAAATAGTGACATGATATGGCCAATATCATGTAGCTCCTTTGATCTCCATCTTGGGGCTCCATGATCATCTATTACAAGAACATGATCAATCTCATACATTACATATATCATTCATCACATCCTTTTGGCCATATCACATCACATAGCATACCCTGCAAAAACAAGTTAGACGTCCTCTAATTGTTGTTTGCATGTTTTACGTGGCTGGTATGGGTTTCTAGCAAGAACGTTTCTTACCTACGCAAAACCACAACGTGATATGCCAATTGCTATTTACCCTTCATAAGGACCCTTTTCATCGAATCCGATCCGACTAAAGTGGGAGAGACAGACACCCGCTAGCCACCTTATGCAACTAGTGCATGTTTGTCGGTGGAACCGGTCTCACGTAAGAGTACGTGTAAGGTTGGTCTGGGCCGCTTCATCCCACGATGCCGCCGAATCAAGATAAGACTAGTAACGGCAAGCATATTGAACAAAATCAACGCCCACAACTACTTTGTGTTCTACTCGTGCATAGAATCTACGCAATAGACCTAGCTCTGATACCACTGTGGGGAACGTAGCATAAATTCAAAATTTTCCTACGTGTCACCAAGATCAATCTATGGAGTCATCTAGCAACGAGGGAGGAGTGGATCTACATACCCTTGTAGATCGCGCGCGGAAGCGTTCAAGAGAACGGGGTTGATGGAGTTGTACTCGTCGTGATTCAAATCACCGATGATCCTAGCGCCGAACGGACGGCACCTCCGCGTTCAACACACGTACGGAACGAAGACGTCTCCCATGCCTTGATCCAGCAAGGAGGAGGGATAGGTTGATGGAGATCCAGCAGCACGACGGCGTGGTGGTGGATGCAGGGCGTCACAGTAGCAGGGCTTCGCCTATACTACGAGAGAGAGACGTAACGGGGAGAGAGGGAGGCGCCAGGGGCTAGTGTCTCAAGTTCCTCCTCTCCCCCAATATATATAGGAGGGCCAAGGGGGGTGGTGCGCCAGCCTAGGAGATCCAATCTCCTAGGTGCGGCTGCCCAAAGGAGGTTTCCCTCCCCCCCCAAGGCACCTAGAGGTGCCTTCCACTAGTGGGACTCCTCCCATATGGAAACCCTAGGCGCATGGGCCTATAGGGGCTGGTGCCCTTGGCCCATATAGGCCAAGACGCACCCCTTACAGCCCATGTGGCCCCCCGGGACAGGTGGCCCCACCCGGTGGGCCCCCGGGACCCTTCCGGTGGTCCCGGTACAATACCGATAACCCCGAAACTTGTCCCGATGGCCGAAACAGCACTTCCTATATATAATTATTTACCTCCGGACCATTCCGGAACTCCTCGTGACGTCTGGGATCTCATCCGGGACTCCGAACAATATTCGGGTTACTGCATACACATATATCTTCATAACCCTAGCGTCACCGAACCTTAAGTGTGTAGACCCTACGGGTTCGGGAGACATGCAGACATGACCGAGACGTTCTCCGGTCAATAACCAACAGCGGGATCTGGATACCCATGATGGCTCCCACATGTTCCACGATGATCTCATCGGATGAACCACGATGTCAAGGACTTAATCAATCCCGTATACAATTCCCTTTGTCTAGCGGTATGTTACTTGCCCGAGATTCGATCGTCGGTATCCTTATACCTTGTTCAATCTCGTTACCGGCAAGTCTCTTTACTCGTTCCGTAACACATCATCCCGTGATCAACTCCTTGGTCACATTGCGCATATGATGATGTCCTACCGAGTGGGCCCAGAGATACCTCTCCGTTTACACGGAGTGACAAATCCCAGTCTTGATTCGTGCCAACCCAACAGATACTTTCGGAGATACCTGTAATGCACCTTTATAGTCACCCAGTTACGTTGTGACGTTTGATACACCCAAAGCACTCCTACGGTATCCGGGAGTTGCACAATCTCATGGTCTAAGGAAATGATACTTGACATTAGAAAAGCTTTAGCATACGAACTATACGATCTTTGTGCTAGGCTTAGGATTAGGTCTTGTCCATCACATCATTCTCCTAATGATGTGATCCTGTTACCAACGACATCCAATGTCCATGGTTAGGAAACCGTAACCATCTATTGATCAACGAGCTAGTCAACTAGAGGCTTACTAGGGACATATTATGGTCTATGTATTCACACGTGTATTACGATTTCCGGATAATACAGTTATAGCATGAATAAAGACAATTATCATGAACAAGGAAATATAATAATAACTAATTTATTATTGCCTCTAGGGCATATTTCCAACACGACTTGCCTCCAGAACCAAGGTCATCTTGGGCCTTCTCACCCTCCCTGCTGATGCCTGGTATGGCCCTGAGGCCAGCATCCTTGTTAACACAGGAGTATCTGAGTCTTCGGGAAGGGGAGCCGGACACCTAACCAATTGCACCTTCTTTATCCAGCCCTAAAAAGACGATACCGTTGGCTTCCTGCCACTGGATATCTAACTGTAAGATATTCGGCAAACGTGTACTTACCAGGGTGTCCGGATGGTTGCAGTGAAGGCCGACATCTCTGGCGGTGTCCGGCCATTGCCTTCGTTTTCCGAAGACTAATTTCCACATTCCTTCGTGCATTGTGCGGAAGAAGTTCTGAAGAGTCTGCGGCCCTTCTGGATTGAACTCCCATAGGCAGAGAGGCCGTCGCTGGCACGGCAGGGTCCGACGAACTAGCATTATATGAACGACGCTGGCTATGTCGATGTCCCTCTCAACGAGGTCCCGGATGCGACTTTGCAGAGTTTGCACGTCATTCGTTGATACCCAATCTAGCCCCTTATTAATCCACGATGCAAGTTGGGTTGGAGGGCTGGGTCGAAATACGGGCGTGGTCGCCCACTAGTAGCTGCAGGGCTCGGTGATATAGAACCACCCCTGCTGCCACAGATCGGAAGATTTGGCGAAGGATCCTTTCAGCCAAACGGCGCTAGCAAGCTTTCTTATTGCAGCGCCGCCGCACTCGGCCTGCTCCCCCTCTACCACTTGCGGCTTCACATCGAAGGTCTTGAGCCACAAACCGAAGTGCGGAGGAGTTCAGAGGAGGGCTTCACACATGACGATAAACGTCGAGATAAGAAGAATAGAGTCCGGGGCCAAATCGTGGAAGTCTAGCCCATAATAATACATGAGCCCTCGGACGAAGGGGTTAAGTGCAAATCCCAACCCACGAAGGAAGTCGGACACGAACATGACCCTCTCGCTGGATCTGGGGGTTGGAACGACCTGCCCCTCGGCAGGAAGCCGATGATGGATTTTAGCGGTCAGGTACCACGCTGCCCGAAGCTTTGCAATGTCTTCCTCCGTGACAGAAGAGGCTACCCACCGGCCTTGACGGCTAGATCCAGACATGGTTGGGGCTGGTGGCGACGGAAGCCCGGGAGTTGGAGCTCGGTGTAGCAGGAGTTGAGGACGAGGCAAGTGTGGAAGAAAATGATGGGTCTGTACCCCTAGATAAAGGCTGCAAATATCAAACGTCTCCTCTCGAGCCTCGAAAACTTGCTTATTTCCAAGGAATTGTACCCAAGCGACGGTTGGGTTACCCACATTCGGGTTCACAGGAATCCCTTAAAAAGGGAGGCACGATCTCCGTTTGGATAAAATACACCAATGATGCCACGTCCTGGGATGTGTGGCGATGGGCCGGCTAAAACGGTTCGCAAGTAAAGGTCGGGCGTGGCGTTATATTACCAAAAAGTGGTTAGTGAGTTGAACCCACGAAATATTATAACCTCTATGGTTGTGCATACAAGTCCGGATACAATCGCTATCTTGAAGTTCAGATAACAAGGAACCCACCTTGCAATGCCGAAGACAATCTGCACGCCGAACTCCTCGTCATTGAAGCCGGGTTCAGGGGCTACTGAGGGAGTCCTGGACTAAGGGGTCCTCGGGCGTCCGGCCTGTTATCCATGGGCCGGACTGATGGGCTGTGAAGACATGTAGGCCAAAGACTATACCTGAGTCCGGATTGGACTCTCCTTGGCGTGGAAGGCAAGCTTGGCGACCGACTATGAAGATTCCTTCTTATGTAACCGACTCTATGTAAAGCCTAGATCCCCCTGGTGTCTATATAAACCGGAGGGGATAGTCCGGAAAGGACACCATTCATTACCATAGTCATATAGGATAGGCTTTTAGGGTTTAGCCATCACGATCTCGTGGTAGATCAAATCTTGTAACACCCATATTCATCAATATCAATCAAGCAGGACATAGGGTATTACCTCCATAGAGAGGGCCCGAACCTGGGTAAACATTGTGTCCCCTGTATCCTGTTACTATCGGTCCTAGACGCACAGTTCGGGACCCCCTACCCGAGATCCGCCGGTTTTGACACGACACCAAGCATTTCAAATCATACACACAATATGCTTGATATGTGCAAATACAACATGGCATCACAACAAAACTCTACAACTCAAAGTATTTATTCATTAGGCTCCGAGGAGCCAAGTATTACAGTCATGGGTCTCATGACCCAACATACAGAGCATACAAGCAACAAGCACATGCGGAAGCTTAACTTGTCTGAATACAGACAACTACAAATGAAAAAGGCTGAGAAGCCTGACTATCTACAAGTCCATGCCGAGGGCACAAGATCGTAGCTGAGGTAACAAGATAAATGTCGAAGTCCACGCGGAACTACTAGCGAGACTGAAGTCTCTCTGCAAAACATAAATTAAGCAAACATGAGTACAAATGTACCCAGCAAGACTTACATCAGAGCTAACTACATATGCATTGGTATCAACAAAGGGGGTGGTGGAGTTTAACTGCAGCAAGCCAGCTTTGACTCGGTGGCTATCCTAAACTACGACTACAAGCAACTCTTTTGAGCTGGCGCACACGAGTCCACATATTCACCAATCAATACACCACTATGGATCCGCTCCCGTCTCCCTACGAGAATGCCACCCATAGCACTCACGCTTATCTTGAGCATTTTAGAGTATCCACTTTCACTTGTCTACGAACTGTACAAGCAACCCAGAGGTCCTTTACCGCGGACGCGGCTATTTGAATAGATCATTTATAAACCTGTAGGGGTGTACTTCTTCACACATGTTTCCACCACTTAGTGTCTGCACACGACATGTGCTTGGCAGACTTCAAGCAAAAGCCGACGTGGGTGTAGACCATGACCTGACTAACCACACAAGTCTCTAGTCCAGGTTTATCGCCTATTCGGGTTCCATCCGCGAGGCGATCCGGCCGGGGTTTCGCTCACAACCCCAAACGATGTGTGCAAGGTTCCCAAGACACCAAACGTGCGACTCGGTACACCAGGCCACAGTGTATCTACCGCATCATAGCCCACCCCTAGAGTCAGCTCTACGCACGGCCTCCAACACATATCCTACAAACACCAGAAACTACTTGCAACTCTTGGACAGAGGACAAGGGCGGTTAATAAGTCGAGCGGGGTCATATTTCAGGGCCCAACATGTGGTAATAGCTATTCATGGATGACAAACACAGAACTCAGTTCCTGAGGACGGTTTTAGTGAGACAACCCACCATGTACTCCTACATGGCCTCTCACCGCTACCTTTACCAAATCGTGTTCACACACTTAGCTCATACATCGTAGGACATGTTCACCACTTTCCAATTCATCCCCTATGAATCATACCTGACTCAACTCTAAGCAGTAGCAGGCATGACAAACAAGCATGAATGAGTAGGCACATCAGGGCTCAAACAACTCCTACTCATGCTAGTGGGTTTCATCTATTTACTATGGCAATGACAGGTCATGCAGAGGAAACGGGTTCAAGTACCGCAGCAGGTAACAGTTGAAGTGTTGTTGTCCTAATGCAGTAAAAGAGAGCTGAGGTGAGAGAGTGGGATTGCATCGGAATGAACAAGGGGGTTTTGCTTGCTTGGCACTTTTGAAGATGATATAGCTCTTCATCGGTGTCATTGATCACATCGTCAAAACCACGTCTACTGAGAGGGGAAAAATACCGGCAACAGAGAAGGAACACAATCAATGCAATGCAACAATATGATGCATGATCATGATATGGCAACATGCTGGTGTTTGGGCTAATGCAACTAGCAACCATTTAAATGAAGTCCATATGAACCAAGGGTTCATATGCAAACTCCATATTTAGCATTTAAAATGCCATTATCATGTTTTCACTTATACAGTGGGTATAAGTTGGTTGAACATGCATGAAAGTAGCATAAATGGGTAGATTGCATTTTTCTAATAATTTTTCATATATAAATTATTTCATTTGGAGTTACGGTTGAATTTCTATGATTTTTAGAAGTTTACTCAAATTTCTGAAAATAAATAAATCATTTAGATTTATTTAAATACCAGAAATGGTTTACTGCATCAGCATGACGTTGATGTGATGTCAGCAAGTCAACAGGGGCCGGTTCAGGTCAAACCTGACCAGTGGGGCCTAGTGTTCAGTGATTCGGGGCTGGTTAGAGTCACAGACAGGTGGGACCGGTCAACGGCCACATTAGCACGGTCAACTCTGACATGCGGGTCCCGTTGGGTTATAACTAATCTAAGCAGAAACAAAGCTAGGGTTAATTAGGGCGAGGGGACCATGCGTTAGTGGCCCAGGGGGTTTGGTTAGTGGAGTGATTAGGCCCTAATGGACGGTTACGCCGGTGTTTAGTCGACGGCGACCAACCAGAGCGGCGGCGGCTCGCTGGAGTGGCGCTAGGGGCAGCAGTTGGGCGCGTTGAGGACACCAGGAGGGAGCCCATGCTCTCGCACGTCCAGGAGAGGCAGCAGCAGGTCGTGGGGAGCCCGGAGTCGACGACGGCGAGCACTCGGGCATCGGCCGAAGCTCGGCTGTGCACGGGGGCGCGGCTGCAGCGAGCAAATGCGTGAACTAAAGCGTGGGCAAGGCACTACGCGGTGCGGCGGGCGTGTTTGGCACTTTGGTGTGACCAAATGGTCGCCGGAGCAACGCCGGTGACGAGCTCTTGCGGCGGAGTGTCTCAGCTCCGGTGGAGGAGGCGTTTAGAGGGCGCAAACAAAGCAAAGAAGAGGGGAGACAGCGTAGAAGCTCGCGGCGGTTGCGACGACCGTCGAAGCAGGCTCGGGGGTGTCCTTGACGGTGCGAATCGACGACGAAGAGCTCGGGTGCCCGAGATTGAGGACAACCGCAATGACGATGAAGCAGGGCCTCTCGGGGTCCCGTAGCTAAATGGTGATGACGAGGAGGTTTCGGCGGTGCTTCTAGATTCGGCGGAAGGGCGAGGGGTGGTCGGTGGCCATAGGAACGGCGATCGGCGTCGACGAGCTTCCTTCGGGAAGTGAGCAGAGGGGGGGGAAGAGAGAGCTGCGTGGAGGGGAGAGGTCGAGGGGAAGTAGGGTACCGCGTGGCGTCCAGAGCGACGTCGGGGAGGCGGCGGGAAGCAAGAGGTGGCCCGGCGTGTGCCGGTGTGCCACAGCCACGCACTCCAGTCCTTCTGTCCAACGAAGAAGATGACTTCAGCTGGGCCGTGGGCTGCACTTTAGCGACCCGACCTCAGACGGTCAAGCCTTTGTGTATCTGTGCCATCCCTGGATCAGTATGCTGGCACACACAGTACATCAATGTATATATCAAAGGGCAATCACATGTATAAATAACGTAAAACTGATATATACCTTATAAGTCTCAGCGGAAACAATCGACGGGTGTGGAGTCCCATCAACGCCATCGGCAAGTTGAGTGTAGACCGTAACCCTGTACCGTACTCTTACTCGTTGGAAGAAACATATCTGCAACATGAGATGTTGCAGCCGTGTAGGTCAGTACATTGAATGTACCGGCAAGATCACTATAAGAAAAACAGATGATAAACTATGCTATATGCAATATGGCTTTGTGGCTGTGTATCTGAGTTTTGTTTGCATAAAAGCTGGTTTTTATTTTCCCTACATCAAACGAATTAACCGAAGTCTATACTACGGAGTTTTCTATCATGACATGGTTCCGCCAACCGATGTCTCATCACCCAAATCATCATAGGTTTCCCACAATTATGTTATCAGTCCGGTGTTGAGAGTTCCGAGATAGATCCAAGTCCAGAGGCTCAATTTGTCCGTAACCGGGGACACGGCTAATCGATTAGGTTTTAACCCTCTGCAGAGGTTTGTACCCTTTACCCGCAAGATTGCATCCCTCTCTTTACATTCTCGCACTTCAGGATGTTTGAGAACAGGGCGATCGAAACATGGTCTTCTGAAGAGTTCCTCTGACCACTGTCCGGTGCTCATCCAATCCTACCGTAGTTCTACATCTGCTAGCACCGTCCCAGCCAGAGTCACAACTAAGGTCAACCAAGCCAGAGCCCATAGTGACTTGGGGTTGAACAGGTAAGCTTCCGGGCATGAAGTATTCTTCCGTCTCTTTGAGTCTGGGTGAAGCTTTCCGCAAGATGTCATGGCGGTTCTCCATGCATCCCGGCCAACCACTGGTTTCTCTAGGGTGCCCATCAACCGTCCTTCACACAGGAAGATGGGTTCCTATCTCATGCATTCTACTCAACTACAAGAAATCAATATCACTACTGGAGGGATTATTGAAAGGGTGCTACTACATGAAAATAAAACATAGGTATGAAAAACATGGTCAATGTGAACTTGCCTGGTATTACTTGATGAAGATAATAACGCTCTCGGAATCTTTGATAAACTATTCGTCACTCCGAGAAAATCTATATAGTCAAACATTATACTCACATAAGCAACAATTCTAGCAATCGATTCTATCGACCAAAATAACAATCAAAAAGAAACAAAGAAAACAATAATGGGATAAAAGAAAAACAAACAAAAACCAAAAGGAAACTTCAAAAGAAAACTTAAAGAAAAAACTAGTAGAGACCAACTTACACCAATTCTATCACAACAGCACTAAATTACTCTAGTAACTTTTCTACATCAAAGAAAATATAATTCTAATGAAACAACAACAAAATAATTTACTAAAGCATTTACTAGCAAAAAGAACTAGTATGAAAACTATTGTAACTGACTAGTTAACACCTGAACAACTATAACAACTAGAAAAACACCAAGACAATAGTAAACAATACTAAAATAATTATCAAACTAATTTACTCCTAAATAACAGATTCAATGACAACATATAATGAAGTGGCAAAAAATTACTTTTGAAACTAATGAAACTACTTTTATCAACTATCACTATGAACTAAACAAACAAATACTAAAACAGTAACTAAACACTAATAAGTAACTACAAAATTTTATCTACTGCAGTCTAACATAAACATATGAGAACATGTAAAATTTTAAAAAGAGAATTAACTAAAAATAATTAAAAACCCTAATTATATGACTAAAACAATTACATAAGCAAAACGGTAATGTTTTTGCAACAAACCAAATTTAAAATAAACTAAAAATAAATAACGATATGCTACTGGATAAGAAACAATAACAAAACAGTAGCAAAAAGAATCGATCGAAAATCTATTATAGAGTTTAAACTAGAGCCAAAACGGTGCTTGAAGCATATCTGAACTAATTCAAATTTAAACTAATCAAATTCAAAATTTCAAATCACTAACAGAAACTTCATAAAATTTGTGACACATTGCAATTGGAATCACTCAAAAACACCAAGTAGCTAAAAGATACAAGCAATCTAAGATTGAAACTTGTTCTGTTTTTAAAACAGAAACGAAAATAACAAAAAAACAATCGGGCACTAGCTACGTGGCCTATTGCTACTGGGCTAAACTGGTGGGCGATCGGTAGCTAAACTGCGCTTAGTTGATACTTAACAAAACCACACGTGCTAGTGAAACAAAAACCGACCGGCTAAACCGATTAGATCTAAACCATAAATAAACCGAAGCTAAACTGATCTAGTAAAAAAACCTAACTATTCGATCTAATCTAACCACGACCGTATAATCTAGATCGGACGGACGAGGAGGGAGAGAGAGCTCACTATGGTGGTGGTCGACGGTGAGTGCATCGGGCGACGACTGTGGCGGCGCTCTGGTGATCTTCGGCGTCAGTGGGGTGGCCAGGGAGATGAAGTAGGCGACGATGAGTCCAACGGCAGTCGTGGCGTTGGTGGAGGTGGTCGAAGACGGTCGGCGGCAAGCTCGAGGTGGCGGTGGCGTTCGGGTGGTCGGCGGTGGTGGCGTTCTAAGGGCGCAGGAGCTCGGGCGAGTCCTCGGGGAGGTGCGGTGGACGGGGTCGAGGCGATTGGTGGAGGTGGTGGGGCTCGGGGACGACGGAGGGAGTGGCTAGGGCAACAATGGCGTGGGAGAGAGGTTCGGGGCATCTTTAGGGGCGGAACAGAGAGGAGAGGGGGTATTTATAGAGGGGAGGCCAACTACGGAGAGGGGGCGAATCGGGGAGAGGATCCCGCGATCTCCGGGATGCGGCGGCGGCGCGATCCTGCTGTGGCGGTTGCGTGTGGACGAGGAAGATGGTGGTGGGCTCCGGTGTCAGCGACCGCGGGAGGGGGAGAGCGGGTCGGGCAGCGGGGGCAAAGGGTTTTCGGGGGGGAAGAGGCCGTGGACCATTTCGGTGTGCTGGGTTGGCAGCTAGCGCTGGGCTTCGGCCATTTCCTTTTTTCAACAATTAGAAGGAAAAGAAAACAAACAAAATAAATCAAAATACTATATAGGCATATAATATATCAAAAGTTTCATAAAAATAATTTCCAAAACATGAACACATTTTCACAGGCAAATAAAATCTACAAAAATTCAAATAAAGCAAATAGTGGTACTGTTGCATTAAAACCAAACAAAAATCATTTTTTAAATACCAAAATGACTTCAAAATTATTTTCTCCTAATTTTCCATTGAAGGGGATCATTTTACCCTTATTTCCATTTATTTAATTTTAGGAGAAAAATAATTTGATTAAAAGTCAAATAACTCCTAAATGGTTTTTGAAATTTAAATTCAAACCACTTCCAAATCTTTTCTGTTTTTCCTCATTCAAATATATTTCAAATTTGCCCCTGGTTTGGAGTGTCATATTGCTCCTCTGTTTATTTTGCAATGGGTCAGAGGAATTTGAAATTATTAAAATGGGAGGGATTCGAAATGGAATTTCAAAAGTGGTTTAACTCCCCACTCTCTTTCATTTAAACTTTGGAGAAGTCATTTCATCTCCTCTCTTGAAAGTCCTTGAGTGGCATGAAGTTTGCGTTACTTTCAAATGAGGTTTCAAATCATTTCAGATGGAAACACTTTTGGGAAAGTCCTTTTATTCCCTCTCATTCAACTTTCAAAAAGTTTCAAATTGCACTCAATTTCACCCAATCATTCACACAACAATCAAACAAACAATCAAAACTATTTATTTAATATCCAAAATTTAGAATTTTGGGATGTTACAAACCTACCACACTTAAAATGAATCTCGTCCTCGAGATCGAAGAGGCTAGCAAGAAAAGGT
Source organism: Triticum urartu (assembly GCF_056163025.1). NCBI lineage: Eukaryota > Viridiplantae > Streptophyta > Magnoliopsida > Poales > Poaceae > Triticum > Triticum urartu. The sequence continues at coordinate 234,463,795 of NC_141878.1, forward strand.
TAGGGTTTGGAGGTCTTCCAGCAAATCCATCGACCAGAGAGATCTGGGGTGCTACCACACTTGAAAGGAATGCTATGGTTCTAACCAAAATTCATGTACTCCATCCTTTCAGTTGACAGTGTCGGTCTTCTCATATTCTCCGGAATAACTCTTTCACTGGTGCTCTCCCGGTCGGGGCATGACCTTTTTCTCAAAATCTTGTGTCCTCTCAATCCTGGTGAGGTTCTTCCGAAGGGTGGGTCTTCATATCTGACATGTCTGTCGTCAATACTAAGAAACTATTGGAACCTCCTGGCGGTCAGCAATTTATGGCTTCTCCTACAGGAAAAATGGTCGGGGTTGAATCTCACCGTATATCCTATGATTGGCATCGGTTGCCTGTAAAGGGTTCCATCGTCCTACCATTCTATGGTTTTATGCCTTGACGTGTCGACACTGTTCTAAGGTTTTCAAGGCTCTCTGATTTTCCATCAACATATGATAGTTCGTGATAGAAGTCTCCAGTATGGGGGCCAATCCATCCCGTACTTGAACCATTACTACATATGCAGACATCAAATCACGTATTCTAACACTTGGGCATACTCACAAGCATTGCAGAATTTCTCTTATCGATGAACTGAGTTTGAATAAATCCATTGTTTCTGCAAGCTGGACAAGACATCTAACATTTCCTCACAACCCTCGGGTTTTCATATCCTCCTAAAAATGTCAGCTGATTAAATTAGAGTTTTCTTCCGAAATATCTTCCTTCAGCAAGAGTGTGCTTGCTTCTTATTAACTCCTGGGCCTGTGGGTTATGGCCCACTTCAACTCTTGCACAAGTTTAACTCATCCTTCCGAGGATTATCATTCCATATTCCAACATTACATCTCCTTTAAATCCAATAGTACTTCTTCCTTCATACCCCTGGTGGTGACGATCATACAAAACTCCAACTTATTTGGTCCAGCTCCCTTCTATGGACCGTCATGAATAACACATTTCTTTCTTCATTGATCTTGTGGTTGTACGGAGTACTACCACACCAAAAAAATGCACTAGTTTATCCATAAATCATATTATTTTCATATCAAATATTTTATTACACCCTTAACCATTTTTCGTAAATCCAAATTCCAAAAGGTATTTCATTACAAATGTTGCCACCCACATGGTTTGGTATGGTTGAGCATTACTTCCAACTTTATTCATTTTTCCTCCTTGAGGATTCTTCAGTCCCACCGGAATTGTGCGACATGCGCCTTGAAATCTTCAATCTTTTGTTTCATCGTGGTGGCCTTGAGCTTCATCTCCATCATCTCTACATGCACTTCTCTTAGGTATTCCTGAGTATAACGGAGTCTTGCTTCAAGTATTTCTTCGATCTGGCGTATGGCTTCCATGGCTGCTTCACGAATAGCGTGGAAGAAAGTTTCTTGTGGTACACGTGAGATGAAAAAGTACTGCCCCATCATCTTTGGGCAAACTCCTTTCATACGGTGGAGGTGTACCTCCACATACCAAAGTTCCACTCCTTTTTGCATGAAGGGGTAGCCCTTGTAGACTGCATCTCCTTCAAGGTGAATATGCTTCATCATGTCCTTCAGGATCTTTGGGTAATCATGATCACTTGTCAGGGTCATGATCGTTTACGGGCCCTTGAGGAAAGACTCATAAAGGGTTGTCATCTGCATGTGTGGGATAAGAGGGGTACTCAGAACAAGGAATGTATCACCATGGGGAAAATTTAATTGTCTCTAGAAAAGTTTGGTGTTCAGATGTCCATGGGTTCAAGGTTTCGGGGTCTGGTTGAGATAGAAAGAGAAATCAAATACCCACCCATCAACAAACAAATCCTAGCTCAAAAGAAAAAGTATCGTTTGTAATGGGCCGTTCTACTATGGTTTCGTTTCTATGTCTTCATTTCTTCAGGTCTTCAATGCTCGGGAGTTTCCAATTTCTGATGCTTTTCCCATATGAAGGCCTTCTGCCATTCTTCCATAACTTATGTCTCTCAAGGTTGAAATAACTACAAGCCTACAAATATCGCATCTATCCAACCATTCAATAAACACAGAAATAATAGCAACCAAGCATTCATTTATTCAATCAATTCTACAGTATCGCCACCCACATACGTTGGTATGGTCAGATACTTAAATCTAGAAAGCGTTCATCTTTATTTCTCTCATGGTGGGCTACTACTAAGCTAATTTATCGGGAACTTGATCATTGTCCCCACTGGGGCTTCTTCTGTGTGGACTTGATCTCCTCCAATTTTTCTACTAGATTTCCCTGTCAACGCGGAGTTTCTTGTGACGACCCTGTATGTCCTGAAGTTGTTCCTTGAGCTTCTGGATCTCAATGTCCTTGGCATGAGACATGGTCCTGCTGCTTTTCAGTTCCTTACGCTTTCTTGGGATCTCGAGGTTCTCCTTCTCCAACTTGTCTACCTTCAGTCTCTGAGTCTCAACCTCTTCTCATAGTGCTTCATTGTCAAATAGGGCTTCCAGGAGCTCCATCTGAAGATTCTTGACGTATTGTTCTAGATCCTAATTATACACTAACAGTGGGGAGAACTTCATCTTTTGTGCTTCCGTCAAGGCAATAGTTGCTCCATCAAACTTCTGCCATCCAATCCTTCCAAAGAAGTGTGGGTTTAGTGCAGCACGATGACGATAGCATAAGCGTGCAATAGCATCATGGACGGCAGTGTTGATACCCATATCACAATCACCATTTATAGTTCCAAAGTTGATATCTGCAGTCTTGGGGTCTTCTTTACGGCCAAAAACTTGCGTCTTGACTCCCCATGATCTAGTCGTCCTCTAGTTGCCTTGATCTCAGGTATCGGTAGCTTCAGCAGCCTGACTAACTCCACAAGGAAGGGGCCTCCAAGAACCTTCTTGTAGTGTTCTCTTTTGTTCAGAATGTAGCTCTCCATCTATAGTTTGAAATAAGGAAGGTTCAGTAAAAGAAATCAGGTGTTACGAGAGTAGTACAAAACAAAGGTTATTCCTATTGGGGTCTTCATATTACTAAGTCATTTTGTAGGGTCAAGTCCTACAGTCAACATGTGCTCTGATACCATATCTGTAGCGACCCAACCTCAGACGGTCAAGCCTCTGTGTATCTGTGTCATCCCAAGATCAGTATGCTGGCACACACAGTACATCAATGTATATATCAAAGGGCAAGCACATGTATAAATAACGTAAAACTGATATATACCTTATAAGTCTCAGCGGAAACAATCAACGGGTGTGGAGTCCCATCAACGCCATCGGCAAGTTGAGTGTAGACCGTAACCCTGTACCGTACTCTTACTCGTTGGAAGAAACATATCTGCAACATGAGACGTTGCAGCCATATAGGTCAGTACATTGAATGTACCGGCAAGATCACTATAAGAAAAACAGATGATAAACTATGCTATATGCAATATGGCTTTGTGGCTGTGTATCTGAGTTTTGTTTGCATAAAAGCTGGTTTTTATTTTCCCTACATCAAACGAATTAACCGAAGTCTATACTACGGAGTTTTCTATCATGACATGGTTCCGCCAACCGATGTCTCATCACCCAAATCATCATAGGTTGCCCACAATTATGTTATCAGTCCGGTGTTGAGAGTTCCGAAATAGATCCAAGTCCAGAGGCTCAATTTGTCCGTAACCGGGGACATGGCTAATCGATTAGGTTTTAACCCTCTGTAGAAGTTTGTACACTTTACTCGCAAGATTCGATCCCTCTCTTTACATTCTCGCACTTCAGGATGTTTGAGAACAGGGCGATCAAAACATGGTCTTACGAAGAGTTCCTCTGACCACTGTCCGGTGCTCATCCAATCCTACCGTAGTTCTACATATGCTAGCACCGTCCCAGCCAGAGTCACAACTAAGGTCAACCAAGCCAGAGCCCATAGTGACTTGCGGTTGCACAGGTAAGCTTCCGGGCATGAAGTATTCTTCTGTCTCTTTGAGTCTGGGTGAAGCTTTCCGCAAGATGTCATGGCGCTTCTCCATGCATCCCGGCCAACCACTGGTTTCTCAAGGGTGCCCGTCAACCGTCCTTCACCCAGTAGTGTGTATTGAATTCTTGTTTCGAGTCTCGAAATCTTGAGGTCTTGGAGTCCTGAAGATGCAGTTCTTGCCGATGCCATCGTGAAGTTGTCGCCATTAACGTAGAGTCCTCCTTCTTCACACCACTCTCGTGCACTCATACAAAACCCATCTACTATAGTGTAGCATTAAAACTATATAAAGTCCCGGGCTTGATAACAGGAAGATGGGTTCCTATCTCATGCATTCTACTCAACTACAAGAAATCAATATCACTACTGGAGAGATTATTGAAAGGGTGCTACTACATGAAAATAAAACATAGGTATGAAAAACATGGTCAATGTGAACTTGCCTGGTATTACTTGATGAAGATAATAACGCTCTCGGAATCTTTGATAAACTATTCGTCACTCCGAGAAAATCTATATAGTCAAACATTATACTCACATAAGCAACAATTCTAGCAATCAATTCTATCAACCAAAATAACAATCAAAAATAAACAAGGAAAACAATAATGGGATAAAAGAAAAACAAATAAAAACCTAAAGGAAACTTGAAAAGAAAACTTCAAGAAAAAACTAGTAGAGACCAACTTACACCAATTCTATCACAACAGCACTAAATTACTCTAGTAACTTTTCTACATCAAAGAAAATATAATTCTAATGAAACAACAACAAAATTATTTACTAAAGAATTTACTAGCAAAAAGAACTAGTATGAAAACTATTGTAACTGACTAGTTAACACCAGAACAACTATAACAACTAGCAAAACACCAAGACAATAGTAAACAATACTAAAATAATTATCAAACTAATTTATTCCTAAATAACACAATCAATGACAACATATAATGAAGTGGCAAAAAATTACTTTTGAAAATAATGAAACTACTTTTATCAACTATCACTATGAACTAAACAAACAAATAATAAAACAGTAACTAAATACTAATAAGTAACTACAAAAATTTATCTATTGCAGTCTAACATAAACATATGACAACATGTAAAAATTTACAAAAATAATTAACTAAAAATAATTAAAAACCCTAATTATATGACTAAAACAATTACATAAGCAAAACGGTACTATTTTGCAACAAACCTAATTTAAAATAAACTAAAAATAAATAACTATATGCTACTGGATAAAAAACAATAACAAAACAGTAGCAAAAAGAATCAATCAAAAATCTACTCTAGAGTTTAAACTAGAGCCAAAACGGTGTTTGAAGCATATTTGAACTAAATTTAAACTACTCAAATTCAAAATTTCAAATCACTAACAGAAACTTCATAAAATTTGTGACACATTGCAATTGGAATCACTCGAAAACACCAAGTATGCTAAAAGATACAAGCAATCTAAGATTGAAACTTGTTTTGTTTTTAAAAACAGAAACGAAAATAACAAAAAAACAATCAGGCACTAGCTACGTAGCCTATTGCTGCTGGGCTAAACTGGTGGGCGATCGGTAGCTAAACTGCGCTCAGCCGATACTTAACAAAACCACACGTGCTAGTGAAACAATAATTGACCGGCTAAACCAATTAGATCTAAACCGTAAATAAGCCGAAGCTAAACCGATCTAGTAAAAAAACCTAACTATTCGATCTAATATAATCATGGCCGTATAATCTAGATCGGACGGACGAGGAGGGAGGGAGAGCTCACCGCGGTGGTGGTCGACGGTGAGTGCGTCGGGCGACGATGGTAGCGGCGCTCCGGTGATCTTCGGTGTCAGTGGGGTGGCCAGGGAGATGAAGCAGGCGACGATGAGTCCAACGGTGGTCGTGGCGTCGGTGGAGGTGGTCGGAGACGGTCGACGGCGAGCTTGAGGCGGCGGTGGCGTTCGGGTAGTCGGCGGCGGTGGCGTTCCAAGGGCGCAGGAGCTCGGGCGAGTCCTCGGGGAGGTATTGTGGACGGGGTCGAGGCGATTGGTGGAGGTGGTGGGGCTCGGGGACGACGGAGGGAGTGGCTAGGGCGACAATGGCGCGGTGGCGGAGGCGGAGCTCCGGCGAGAAATAGGCGGCGAGGGAGAGAGGTTCGGGGCGTCTTTAGGGGCGGAACGGAGAGGCGAGGGGGTATTTATAGAGGGGAGGCTAACTTGGGAGAGGGGGCGAATCGGGGAGAGGATCCTGCGATCTCCGGGATACGGCGGCGGTGGCGCGATCCTACTGCGGTGGTTGCGTGCGGAGGAGGTAGATGGTGGTGGGGTCCGGTGTCAGCGACCGCGGGAGGGGGAGAGCGGGTCGGGCAGCCGGGGCAAAGGGTTTTCGGGAGGGAAAGAGGCCTTAGGCCATTTCGGTGTGCTAGGACGGTGGCTAGCGCTGGGCTTCGGCCATTTCCTTTTTTAACAATTAGAAGGAAAAGAAAACAAACAAAATAAATTGAAATACTATATAGGCATATAATATATCAAAAGTTTCAGAAAAATAATTTCTAAAACATGAACACATTTTCAGAGGCAAATAAAATCTACAAAAATTCAAATAAAGCAAATAGTGGTACTGTTGCATTAAAACCCAACAGAAATCATTTTTTAAATACCAAAATGACTTCAAAATTATTTTCTCCTAATTTTCCATTGAAGGGGATCAATTTACCCTTATTTCCATTTATTTAATTTTAGGAGAAAAATAATTTGATTAAAAGTCAAATAACTCCTAAATGGTTTTTGAAATTTAAATTCAAACCACTTCCAAATCTTTTCTGTTTTTCCTCATTCAAATATATTTCAAATTTGCCCCTGGTTTGGAGTGTCATATTACTCCTCTCTTTATTTTGCAATGGGTCAGAGGAATTTGAAATTATTCAAATGGGAGGGATTCCAAATGGAATTTCAAAAGTTGTTTAACTCCCCACTCTCTTTCATTTAAACTTTCGAGAAGTCTTTTCATCTCCTCTCTTGAAAGTCCTTGAGTGGCATGAAGTTTTTGTTACTTTCAAATGAGGTTTCAAATCATTTCAGATGGAAACACTTTTGGGAAAGTCCTTTTATTCCCTCTCATTCAACTTTCAAAAAGTTTCAAATTGCACTCAATTTCACCCAATCATTCACACAACAATCAAAACTATTTATTTAATATAACATTCCAAATTTTAGAATTTTGGGATGTTACATGCACAAAGGTCGGCCTCTGCTACAGTAGCAGGCCAGGTAAGGTTTCTCTCTCTTTTGTTTCTGTTTTTCTATTTTCTGCTGTTGTTTTGAGCTTAGGAAAAATACCAAGGCATTTCCTAAAATCCTGAAAATATTCGTGGACACTTGCTGAATTATTTCAGTGGCCCACAAATAGTTCCAACATTATTTGAGCATTTAAATTATATATAGTATTTAAATGCCCAATGTCAAGTACAATAAGATTTAATTCAAAAATCCAGAATGGCCTTAGAAATATTTGCATCATTTTTGGTAGAGGTTTTCACCTTTATCAAAAATCATGAACTTTTCTAAAGGGCATTTTGGGTTCATTGAAAATACTTTTATTTGAACCTAGTTTTTGAAATTCATTTGCTGCTAGGGTTTATCAGTCCCCATTTCAAAGTTTCATAAAACTTAAACATGATGCAGGGAAGCTTATGCAGTGACAGGCAAGGTCTAAGCTAGGGTAAGCTAGGGTTGTGACATTGACCATGACCGAATAGCTACACTACAGAGTTATCATCAAGAGTGCATTACGAGGTATCACCCTCGGCACTCGATAGTAACTTTGCAAAGTTGTACAACTGAAGGGGGTGAGGTGCTGTGTCGGTCTCTGGTCATCGATCACGTTGATCGAGTCGTTGATGATGAAGCAGGGGCAACAAGGACAAGGTGGGGGTCACTGATGAATCACTAACCAACCTATACTAAGAAGTTTAGGGTAAGCAGGTAGGTAACAATAGCACGTACAAAAGCAGGCTATGCATCAGAATAGGAGCAATCAATTACAATAGCAAAATCTAATGCAAGCATGAGAGAATGGAATGGGCGATATCGGGATGATAAAAGGGGGGGCTTGCCCGGAAGCTCTGCTGAAAGGGAAGAAGGGTCGTTGTCGACGTAGTCGATCACAGCGGCATCAGCGGTGGTCTCGGCGTCTACCAGAGAGAAGACGGGGAAGAAATAGTAAATACAAGCAAATAGATGCATCACATGACAATAGGCAGCACTAGGCGTGTTCTAACGCGGTACTACGCGATATCGACGAAGGGGGAAAACATCCGGGAAAGTTTTCCCGAAGTTTGGCATTTTTGGACAGATGAAATGGAGGGGGAAGGTTGCATGTTCACTATGCTAGGGGCGTGTGACAGACGAACGGAGGGCGTATCTAGATTCGTCTCGAAATTCTGAGCAACTTTCATGTACAAGGTATTTTCATCCGAGTTACGAATATTTTTTTACGAATTTCTAAAGTTTTAGTAATATCCCGGAAATCACTGAAATTTTGCTAAGTCTGAGAATTCGCTAGTTTTAAACATCACTTAGCTGTTTTCAAAATGCTACAACTATTGTTCTGAACCTCCTATGATTTTGTGCCTTATATCACTTTTGAGCATTTTATGTGTAAGTGCATCTAGTGCCACCCCTAGTTGGTTTTGGAGTATTAACAAAAAACTTTGTTGAGGGACTAATGTGTTTGTGAGAATTGCAGGATAACACAGTGTAACACCTAAGATGCGGCTATATCTCCCACGTGTTGAGGCATGACTTAGAGGCATAACCGCATGTTCGTTTTGTCGCAAGAAGGGTCATCTTCATACAATCCCATGTACAAGAACAAGGATAGATAAATAGTTGGCTTACAATCGCCACGTCACACAATGATCAAATAATTCAGACATCATTCAGAGTACACACATAATCCGAATATGGACGAAACCAAATGAAAATAAGACAACCCCAAATGCTAAATCCTGATCGTCCCAATTGGGCACCACTACTGATCATCCGGAAAAGACACGTAGTAACAGCCAAGGTCCTCGTCGAACTCCCACTTGAGTTCGGTAGCATCACCTGCACTGGTATCATCAGCACCTGCAACTTTTTTGGTAGTATCTGTGAGTCACGAGGACTCAGCAGTCTCAAAACCCGCGAGATCAGGACTATTTAAGCTTATGGGTAGGATGTGGTTATGAGGTGGAGTTGCATCAAGCGCTAAGCAAATATGGTGGCTAACATACGAGTACAAGAGTAACAAGAGAAACTACACAATGGTAGCGAAGTTAGAAGTGATCAAGAAGTGATCCTGAAACTACTTACGCTCAAACATAACCCAACCGTGTTCACTTCCCGGACTCCGCTGAAAAGAGACCATCACAACTACACACGCGGTTGATGCATTTTAGTTCAGTCAAGTGTCAAGTTCTCTACAACTGGATATTAACAAATTCCCATCTGCCACATAACCGCGGGCACGGCTATCGAAAGTTTATACCCTGTAGGGGTGTCCCAACTTAGGCCATCACAAGCTCTCATGATCAACGAAGGATATTCCTTCTCCCGGAACAACCGATCAGACTCGGAATCCCAGTTACAAGACATTTCGACAATGGTAAAACAAGACCAGCAAGACCGCCCAAACGTGCCGACAAATCCCGATAGGAGCTGCACATATCTTGTTCTCAGGGCACACCGGATGAGACATCCTATGAGTAAAACCAACCTTCAAGTTTCCCCGAGGTGGCCCCGCAGTCTACTCGGTTCGGACCAACACTCAGAGGAGCACTGGCCCGGGGGTTGAATTAAGATGATCCTCGGGTTAATTACTCCCTATGCAAAATTTTAGTTGTTATTAAGAAAATGGTAAAACCAAGGTTGGGCCTTGCTGGAGGAGTTTTATTCAAAGCGAACTGTCAAGGGGGTCCCATAACCCCAACTGTGTGAGGAACGCAAAATCAAAGAACATAACACCGGTATGACAGAAACTAAGGCGGCAAGAGTGGAACAAAACACCGAGCGAAAGGCCAAGCCTTCCACCCTTTGACAAGTATATAGATGCATTAATTAAGATAAGAGGTATTGCGATATCCCAACATATCCATGTTCCAACGTGGAACAACCTGGAAGGCACCTACAACTAGCAACGTTATAAGAGGGGCTGAGCAAAAGCGGTAACATAGCCAAACAATGGTTTGCTAGGAAGGTGGGTTAGAGGCTTGACATGGCAACAAGGGAGGCATGATAAACAAGTGGTAGGTAGCACGACATAGCGATAGAACGAACAACTAGCAAGCAAAGATAGAAGTGATATCGGGGGTAATGATCATCTTACTTGCAAAGTTCTCAGGGTTGTCGAAAGCTTGCTCCTCGTAAACGTACTCAACAGGTTCCTTGTTCACGAACTCGTCTCCCAGCTCTACCCAAAGCAAGAACACAAGCAACGGAACAGCAATCAATCATGGTGCAATGCACAAGCAACATGATGCAAGACTTGGCATTGAATGAAAGATATGTGTGCAATGCATATGGGTACTCCGGAAGGGAAATGATGATCAAGGAATCAAGTTGGAAAACCAAGCATGCCGCTGGAAAGATGTGGTGATTTCGGTCAAAATCGATATAAGGATCACCGGAAATGGATGCACGGTTTGCAAATGACGAGAAAAACAAGAACGATGCAAAATTGCGCTTAACAGCATCATAGCACTTAAGATGCATCACGAAACTATGCTACAGCACACCAACATAGCAACAAAGCACATGGCAGTGAAGTACAAGTGAGGCTCTACAAATCATGAACACTGAGCTCCTACTGGAACTCACTAGAACAAGCCTAAAATAGCATGGAAAAATTCAAATGATAACAGCTTCACAGACTTGGTGAAAATACTAAACATGTCATAAATAGCATCAGGTAGCAATGTTTAGAGCTAGCAAACAACATGCTACAGGAACATATCATGGCAAAAAAAGGCATGGCATGCTAGTACTAAAGGCAAAGAACAAAACTCCCTTGCTAAACTTTAGCCAAAGATGCATAGACAAGATGGTAGCATCAATGCAAACATGGCAAGTGATATGATCAGTTTTGGACTTGGGAGAAAAAACATAGCATGGCAGAAACAGATTCATGATAGCAACTTTACAAGCTCATGCCACTCACCAAAAAGCATTTCATGGCATCACAAGGTAACCAACAGTAAGAAGACACAAATATGAAGCTAAACATGGCAAGAGCAAGTTCATAGGGTGCATGGTTCACTAGCAAAACACATGGCAAAAATGAACTTCATGTTAACAATCTACCAGCAAAAATATTTAGCAAAAGTAGAGCATGGTAATAATAAGCTAGAGTACTCCATAAATACATCTAGAGGCATTAATGGATATAGCATAACCATATCTTCAAAACACTCTTACTTAACTTGATCAAAATATGAATGGATCTACTTGAGGCAACAAGACAACACAGCAACATAATATGACAGGAAAGTACTTAGCAAAAATACTAAGTGACTGAAATCAGCAACATCATATAGCCTACTTTGCATGCTTGTGCTAGTCACCATAGAGCTCATAAAAATATAAGGCTTGCACCACTATAAATATGACATGAAGATGCTCCAAAAACATGTAGACATGATGCGCATAGGATCCACACACAAAATGCAATGAAAATGACAAATCAGCAAGTTATGATGAATTCCAGCAGACAACATCATATAGCACTTTTGCAATGAATATTAGGGCATCAATATGGATAGTAACATGCATGAAATCGACACTAACATGAAGAGCATCATGGGACGAACATTTCGATATATCATATGCGTAAATTGGAACTATATGCATGGAGATATGACATGTCAAAGTGATGCACATGAGATGGAAATTTCAGGGCTTAGAAGAAAATGCAACCTCCTGATCTAGTGTTTCTGGGCGCGGATTTCGAGGTGGCGGCAGATCTCGCCGGAGTTGGGGCGACGGTGGCCGGAGCTCGCGGGGGAGAGGTCACCGGCGAGGGGGGCGGATCCGGTGGCCGGAGTTTGAGCTGGCGACGAGGAGGCAGCGTCCCAAGATGGCGGCGGCGGACGCGGGCGCAGGAGGCGGCGGCATTGGTAGCGGCGGCGGCACGCGAGGGTGCGGCGGAGCGGTGAGGCGCGTAGCAGCCGGCGCTATGGCGGCAAAGCGGAGGCGGCGAGGCGGGTGAGCGGGAGGCGGGGCACGGCACGGGTGAGTAGGAGGCGGCGGTGACGGGGATCTAGGCCGGGAGGGCCGGATGCGGGCTCGCGGTGGGCCGGCGGCGGGTGGCTGTGGCCGATGCCATGTGGCGCTCTGCGGTTCATTGGGTGCGGCAGCGGACGCGTCTGGCACGGAGGAGGAGGGTGGAGCTAGGGTTTGGACGCGAATTTTGGAAGCGGGCAGGTGTTTATATAGGTAGAGAGAGCTAGGAGTGTCCAAATAAGGTGCGGTTTTCGCCCACATGATCGTGATCCAACGACGGAGAGCATGGAGGGGGTTTAGATGGGCTAATGGGCCGTTGTGGAGGGGTGCTGGGATTCAATGAGAGAGGGGCTTTTGCGGTTACCCGGTTAACCGTTGGGGCATCAAACGACCTCCAAATGGAACGAAATTTGACAGACGGCCTATCGGTGATGTACCAAGGCCACTCGACAAATCTCGGCCCATTCCGATAACGTTTTTCTCCTGCTCATGAAATGAGATCTGAGAGGTGCAACGGGTGCAAGCGGGAGTGTCGGATTCCAAAACGGACAATGGGGAAAATGACCGAATGCATGATACGAACATGAATGCAAATGAGATGCACATGATGACATGAGATGAAATGCATGACATGAATAAAATGCAAAACGAAGACAAAAACCCAACCACGAAGGATATAGCATATCACATAGCCGGAAATGGCAAGAGTTGGAGTTACAATTATGGAATGTTACATCTAGGGCGTTACACACAGGTAGTAGTCCCATATTGATTTGGTTTACCTACCAGAGATGACCCCTAAAAATATGTGAAGACATTGAAGACAATGGTGGTTTGTGAAATATTCACAGTAAAGATTATTACATGAGAAGACATTCACGTGAAGACTATGGAGTGCGAAGACATAGTTGTTTCGTAGTTCCTATCGTGAAATTGTCACGGCAGATGTCCTAGTGGAAGGACTTAGTTGTGGATCCATTGCGACGTAGTTAGCCTAAAGGGGTTAAAATGGGACAAAGGACGCGAGGAGTTTATACTGGTTCGGCCCCTTATGGTGAAGGTAAAAGCTTAATCTAGTTTGAGGTGGTATTGCTAGGGTTTCGATTACCAGGGAGCGAATACGCTTAGCCTGGCTTTCGATCTGTTGTTTTCTTGTCCTAAGCCGCTGCCGGGTCGTCCCCTTATATACACGGGTTGACGCCCCGCGGCTTACAGAGTCCCGGCCGGCTCATACAAACGTGTCCGTCCCGGTGACTTATCTTACATGCCTTACAATACAAGTCACATATACATGACGGTTTACACTTACGGGCCTTAAGACGCCTTTGGGTTGGGCCCTTTAACAAGCCTACTACATGAACATCCATCTTCAACATATTCATGGGCTTGGTTTATGAACCATCATTGGGATAACCCAGCCCCTCCTGGGCGGGTCATATCCAATAGTCATATCCCCAATATTAGGCCCCAGGTTGATTTGAACTTGTTCATGTCAATCTTCAACACTTAGAAAAAATCCTTCTTCATCTTCTTGTGAGATATTGTAACCCACCATGATGTCATCTCCTGAGATTGCGGTAACCCGCCGTGACATCACCTGTTACTAATATTACATACGACCCGAATCTTAATAAATCTTCTCTTTTAATGATCCTCCGAAATCAAGGCACTCGTGCCATCACATATCCATTTTCTTGTCTCCTCGATTCCCGTGCATGCCACTTATCCTTCCAGCCTTATAAATAGGGCCACATGTCCTCTTTTCACTCTCCCCCTTTGCCTTCTTGTCTTCATCTTCTTCCTCGCAACGCTCCAGCGCGCCCGAGCTCCACCGTCGTTGATCTTCGTCCAGTGCTTCTAATCCGGCCGCTGCATCACCCTGAACGAACCAGAACATCGCAGTGCCCCCTCCGCTGTTCATCAACGTTGGTAAGCATTAACTTTTCCTCTTAATAGATCTGCCTTAGGGTTTCCCTGTTCGTCGGCGTTCATCACCGTTCCTCCTTCTCTTTCCTAGATTGCATAGTTTTGATCTGAAAACGACACAAATCTTGTGCGGTAGCAGTTTTAGCACTTGTTTTTTTAATATCAGAATATATCCTCATTGCAACAGATCTCATCTGGGCATCCCCACTTTTCTGCTACCGCCACCTTAGGTTTAGATTTTATTTCATTTCTCTGAACTGACGCAGGTCCAATCTTATAGCTCCAATCCGTGAAACATGTTTGTCCCAACACTTAGTAAAATTCGCTCTTGTCAGATCTAAATGCCCAGTGCTTGTCATGGGGCTTACATCACCAGCTTATAATTACCCATATATCATTAGGCCACATTTAAGCCGCCACTCTGAATATACTGCCACGTCTTACTTCTGGCTTAATAAATCGATTTAAAACGGCAAAAACTTTTCTTTCTTGTAGGCATTTTCCTTCACAATGCCGCCAAAGACAGTCACTTCATGTAACTGGGTTCCTTCCATTGTCACTGAGAACATGCTCAATGACTTTGTCAAAATTGGCTATTACCATTAAAAAATGTCATGCATTGGCGCATCCCCAATCTAGACGGAGAACGACCTCAACCAAAGGATGATGAGGTCATTGTTTTCACTGACCACATGAACCGGGGCTTCTCACTGCCCGGCTCTAAAAAAATTCGAGATGTTCTGCACTTCTTTCAACTCCATCCTCAATACATCAGACCTAATACCGTGTCAAACATTTGCAACTTTCAAGTATTTTGCGAAGTATACCTTCAAGAGGATCCCAGTGTTGAACTTTTCAGAGAATATTTTTATTTGAACCGCCAAAACGAGTTCATGAACGGACCCAGTTTGGAACTTGGCGCAATCTCAATTCAACGAAGAAGAGATGCTATCTTCCCCTATGCTTGCTTGCCGAGTCATCCCAAGGATTGGGACTAGACATGGTTTTACTGCAAAGATACATCTCCAGCTGATGAGAATCCATTTCCGGGTTATCGTGTCGAGCGCCTGGACCCAAAGCATCTTCTTCCTGAAAATCTTACCATTGCCGAATGTGCAAACCTTGCCCCCACCATTTCAAAGGATAAGCTCTGTTGGGAAATGGGTTAACTGGCATTGATTTGGTTCGGTGCTGGGTTTCTTGGTGAATCATACCCTTGAGTCGCCGGCCCGGCTTAATGTGTACTTATACTGGTGGTATAAAGGATCCTCTGGGCCACAGTTCTGCGCGTTTAACTGACGAGGCAATCAATGAAATGCCCAAGTCCCTTCTAAATGAAGATCCGGTAGATTGCAGCAAAGTGGGTCTGAACCCTTTCTACAAACTTAACCCACCACCGGATGTGAGTCTCCAAACTCACTTACTTTTACCTCATTATGCAAATACTTTATTAACTCAACCTTTGACGACCTTCACAGGCTGAATCTGATTTTTGGAAAAAGAAATACGACCATGAAGCTGCCAAGAAGGCCAAGGCTGCCAAGAAAGCCGCCAAGAAAACCACTAAGAAAAATAAGAAGAAATCAAGCGCCTCCAGCATGTTTGAACTGAATGACAGCTCTGAGTCGGAGGTAGCCCTTGACTCCCTTGGCTCCTTTTTCAATTACCTTATTGACACTGATTATTCTCAGGATGACATAGGGACGGACAAGCAGTTGAAGAAGAGGTAACTATTATTTCGTCCGACTTAGAGCCTTTGCCAAGACAGAAAATTCGACGGGTAACCCGGAAAGTAAGATTTTCGCACCCCTTAGCTCATTTGGATCCTCACTTTCTTTTGAAGCAACAGCAGCACGAGAGCCAGCGACAAACTCGGACCAGCGGAGGTGAAGAGTTATCGTCCGGCTTACCAAATACTCCAGCTCCACGAAAACGGCAAAATGAGGTCTTTCCAAACTTAACTCTTTTTACCCCCTGGCGGGTCTCATTCATCAGCCACTTACTCCTTCTGATTCAAACTATCAACAGGTTTCCCGCTCTTCCTCCGGAGATTCATCTCAAACCCAGCTACCGGCTTTCAAGACTGCCCCTGGGTAACATCACTTTTTATTCTCTATCTCCTTATGCTCTTATACTTGTACTGATCTCTCATGAACCGTGCAGTGGAAAAGCAAAGCCTAACAAGAAGGAAAAGGTGACCAAGCCGGCTGAAGATCCCAAAGTTCCTGAGCCGGAACAACAAATTCCAGCATCTGATACCTCCATGGTACAACCTGACGAGCATGTCCTTGAGGGTCCACCAAAGATTCCTGACCTCTCCAGCGACCAGATAAAACTCAATCCTTTGAATATTGAATCATCCAGCCCACTTAAACCGTCAGAGACTCATACTAACGATGTCATGATCACTGGCACCGGCTTTACAGAACCGGGAAATCCAACTATCTTAGCTAAACACTCCGCTAAACAGGAATTCATTGAAAAGCAGAAAGTGAGATTTGATGTCACCCATTATTCCCAATTGAGTAGCAGTGAAGTACTCTCTGGCTACCTCAACCAAGTACCCACCAGCCGAGATCTTGAAATTGATATGGTGAAGCAGATGCATCAAAAATATGAGGTATGAATTCAGGTTTAAATACATCATGCATATCATGTCAGCCCCCAAGTATACTATGTATAATAGGATTGAATATGCTATAGACTTAGAATAGCAATGAGTATAAAGCATCTTTGATAAAAAAATCCTTCAAAAAGCCATCTTTCACTTAAACCGGATTTTAATGATCAACATTGCATCCATAGCCCCCAAGGGCCTGTTTAATCAGCATGAATAAACCAGTACTTATCAGTGTTTACAGATCAGAACTTACTCATGTAGCCCCCATGAGCCGGCTGTGGTTGTCCGTTGCACTGGAGGGTCATCATAAAGTAGTAATGAAATATGAACAAATATGCATTAGTCCCCAAGTGCTAAGTAATGTTGCTTGCAAAGTGCTTGGGACTTAGTCATATAAGCCGTTGTAGGAAGAATTCTTTGGTAGGCATTAGCCCCCAAGTGCCAAGTGTTGTTGCTTGCAAAAGGCTTGGGACTTATATTCCTGTAATTCGAATATGAATATCTTTGTAACTCTGTGTTTATACAGGACACCACTACTGAACTTCAATCACAATTGGCTGATGCAAAGATCCAGAAGGAGAATCAAGAATCTGAGACCCGGAAAGCGGATGCAAAATTCCAATTTAGCGTGGCTGAAACGGAAAAGCTGAAAACCAGTTTTGAAGCTGAAAGAAACGCCTGGGCTGAGGAAAAGACTGCTTTGACATGGCGGGCTGAAAAAGTTGAGGTGGCTCTTCAAGAGGTGACCAGTGAGCTTACCGGTTTAAAACACCGTGTATCCCAGAAGGTTTCTGCTATCTTTGGTGAGTCGCCTTGCCAGCTTCAACTTGAATCTCTTCGTTTGATATCTTAAATCACCACTGACTATTCCACAATTGTTATATAGGTCCGAGGAGCAGCAATCTTAGTCAAGATACGCTAGTGAAGCTGAAAGTCGTATATACGCTTGTTGAATAGCTATATACTGGAGCTCAGCGCATGCTAGCCACAATTTCACCAACAAATCAAGGACCCAATCTGCTGAGCGACATCTTGAAAAAATTGTCAATTTTGCCTGCAAGGATTCAAGATACCAAACAGTCATGTGCAAGAGCCGATGTCGTGATGGCCTTGAGCCATGCTAAGGCATGGGTACCAGAGCTAGACCCGAATGAGGTAGCTACTGGGTACCCAAGTTTGAAGGAAGATGGTACTACTTTTGATCAGAAGGACTTTGCTGCCTGCGTGAAAGAAATACGTCCTATGGTGACTCTGATTGCGGAAGATACAAATCTGTCAAAGTATCAGCCGGCTTATGACGCAAAAAATCAAAAGAAAACCACGTCGGCTTATAAAGTGATGGATCTGATTCCTCCAATTTGTAAGCACACTTTTGCCCCTGAAGTTGACCCGTCGAATCTTATTGATGATGAAGTTGAATTCCATGCCTTATGTGGCATTGATTGGTCATCACCAAACTTCCAGACGATGGAGGAGGACGAAAAACCGGAAAAGGATGATCCAGAAGCTTCAAGTCGCCAAGACCAAGAAGATTGATCCGCCAGGCGGTTCAAATACTTGAACTTTGGAAAACACTTGATCTTTTTCGCTCACTGAGTCATGTAATAGCCTAGTAAAGCTTTGATCTATCGTGCCATCATGTACGTTTCTGCTTTGTGCCACACCGTTTGATCCGCCATTTGAAGAGTGTATCACTTTATGCTTATGATAACGTCAATTTTGCAGATGAGATTTTATCATTACCCTGCACACAAGTAAATTACAATTGCCCTGGCGGTTTACCGCCGGGCGGGTCACAATGCCCAAATTAAACCATTGGGGACAAATAGTCCATAACCAGAGCCGATATGACCACAACTTTTATATAATATAATAGCATACCTGTGGTATTTACGTAAACTGCTAGCTTATCAACTCCATGCAGTTAGAGCTTTTAGAGCCATAACTCTAAGCATAAGATTATTATTCTTTGGCGACTTAGAGCATGCCATCCTGGCGGGTTGCAAAGACCCGAAGATGCTTCAAATATGAGACATAAATAGGGCAACTTGGCCCGATTTGTAAAAACCATGTGGTAAGAAAAAAGAGATGATATAAAGCCAAAATCAAAAATCAAAAAATCTGAGGCTTTTGCAGGCCGACGAGCCAAAGTTTCTTCTTCAATGAAACTAGCCTAATGGCCACTAGAAGGTCCGCGCTTTCTATGAGCCGGCTCTCACATGACCCAATCGACATTTGAACCCAGATAAGTGCAGGTCTTATTAAAAGATAGACTTATCAGGAGTACGTGGGGTTGGAGTAGCATTGTGCATCACAGGCCGATTTATCCAAGTCTCAAAGAAGGCGGCTTATGAGCCTGGGTCTATCCTGGCTATCTGTAAGTCGTGCTCTCACATGACAAACCGGTGTTTTAACCTTAACAAATTCAGGATCTTTGGTGAATACACCTTTTAAAAGATTGATCGTTAAGAGTTCGGCGGGTCAATCAGGATTACCTCATGAAGAAGCAGCTGGCATACAGGCAAAATGACCCGGAAGGGTTATGTCCTCTTTGGTGAATACACCTATGTTTGAATGAAATAACCCAGTCAAGAGGGTAATAATGCTATGTTCTCTTTGGTGAATACACCTATGTTTGAACAGGAAGCCCCCAAGTGATGTATTTGTGAGTTGTGCTCATCGAGTACCTATGTTTAAGCTGTGTTGTGCATCCAACTCTCTTTGGTCCCTATAATTTGGGCATGAAGCATCTTAAATGAGCAGGTAAAACAATGAAAAAGATTCAGCTTCGTAGAAGTGAAACGATGGAGGCCCTGAATTATCAGGGATGCCGGCTTTATTAAACTGTTTATAATATATACATTGTCAAACTATGTACATCATGAGAGCCGGTGGCTCAAGTATAGTAGGGCCGAAGATGATCAATATTCCACGGTCGACGGGTCTCCTCCTCCGATGTGCGGGAGTCCTTGTGGCCTCGAACGTCGATAAGATAGTATGACCCATTATGCAGATTCTTGCTGACCACAAAAGGTCCTGCCCAAGGTGGGGAAAATTTATGCATACCAGTTTGATCCTGGATAAGCCGGAGCACCAAGTCGCCTTCTTGAAAGGTTCTCGTTTTGACCCAACGGCTGTGATAACGACGTAGATCTTGTTGATAAATCGTTGAACAAGCCACCGCGAGATCACGCTCCTCATCTAACAGGTCAAGTGCATTCTGACATGCTATTTCATTATTAGCTTCAACATAAGCCGCCACATGGGGCGAATCATGATGGATGTCACTAGGGAGAATCGCCTCTGCTCCATAAACCATGAAGAAAGGTGTGTAGCCCGTAGATCTGTTGGGGGTTGTATTGATACTCCATAACACTGAAGGTAACTCCTCCACCCAACAGCCTGGTGTTCTTTGCAAAGGAACCATAAGCCAGGTTTTGATGCCTCGTAGAATCTCTTGATTAACTCATTCTGCTTGACCATTAGACTGGGGTGAGCCACGGAGGAAACATCAAGTCGAATATGCTCTCGTTGACAAAATTCTTTCATAGCACCCTTAGATAGATTAGTGCCATTATCCGTTATAATGCTGTGGGGAAAGCCAAAACGGAAGATCACCTTCTTGATGAATTGAACCGTTGTTGCTGCGTCACACTTGCTAACCGGCTCTGCTTCAACCCACTTAGTAAACGTATCAACTGCCACCAAAAGGTGGGTTTTCTTATCTTTGGACCTCTTGAAAGGCCCAACCATATCAAGCCCCCAAGTCGCAAACGGCCAAGTAACTGGAATCATCCTCAACTCTTGAGCCGGAACATGAGCTCGTCGTGAAAACTTCTGACAACCGTCACATTTACTGACCAAGTCCTCAACATCAGCATGAGTCGTCAACCAATAAAACCCATGACGAAAAGCCTTGGCTACGAGAGATTTAGAGCCAGCATGATGACCACAATCTCCTTCGTGAATCTCTCGCGGAATCTCGCGGCCTTCTTCAGGAGAGACGCAATGTTGAAACGCCCATGTGACACTGCGATGGTGCAACTCCCCATTGAAAATCGGCATTGACTTAGATCGTCGGGTTATCTGCCTGGCCAAAATCTCATCCTCAGGCAACTCACCCCAGGTCATGTAAGCCAAATACGGAACTGTCCAATCAGGAACGGTATGAAGAGCCGCCACCAATTGTGCTTTCGGGTCAGGAACAACAGGATCCTCCTCTATAGGTAATTTGACAGAAGGGTTAAGCAGAATATCCAGGAAAGTGTTAGGTGGCACCGGCTTATGCTGAGACCCTAACTGGCTTAAAGTATCAGCCTCCTCATTCTTCCTACGGTCAATATGCTCAACTTGGTAACCCTTGAAGTGACCCACAATGGCATCAACCTCTCGACGATAAGCCGCCATGAGTGGATCCTTTGAATCCCAAGTGCCAGAAACTTGCTGAGCTACCAGATCTGAGTCGCCGAAGCACCTTACCCAGCTTAAGTTCATCTCCTTAGCCATCCGAAGACCGTGGAGCAAGGCCTCATACTCAGCTGCATTGTTAGTACAAGGGAACATTAATCGGAGAACATAAGAAAATGTATCACCTCGTGGGGAAGTCAAGACAACTCCAGCCCCTGAGCCTTCCAACTGCCTGGATCCATCAAAGTGGATAGTCCAATATGTGTTATTCGGCTTCTCCTCAGGCGTCTGCAACTCTGTCCAATCATTGATAAAATCCACGAGTGCTTGTGACTTGATGGCCGTACGAGGCACATATTTTAAACCATGAGGTCCAAGCTCAATGGCCCACTTGGCTACCCGACCTGTGGCCTCTCTATTTTGGATGGTATCCCCCAAAGGAGCAGAACTAACCACAGTAATGGGACGACCCAGAAAATATTGCTTGAGCTTTCGACTTGCCATGAAAACCCCATAGACAAGCTTCTACCAATGTGAATACCTCTGCTTGGACTCAATAAGTACCTCGCTAATGTAGTAAACCGGCCGTTGAAACGGATACTCCTTGCCTGCCTCTTTCCTTTCCACCACAATGGCCACACTGACAGCGCGGCCATTGGCAGCCACATATAACAACAAAGGCTCCTTATCAATAGGAGCGGCAAGAACCAGTGGCTCAGCCAGTTGCTTCTTAAGCGCCTCAAATGCTTCATCGGCAGCATCACTCCAGACGAAATTATCTGTCTTCTTCATCATCTGGTACAGAGGGATAGCCTTTTCTCCTAAGCGGCTTATGAATCGGCTCAAGGCCGCTATCCGACCTGCCAAGCGTTGGACGTCATTAACACACTTTGGCTTAGCCAGGGAAGTAATAGCCTTGATTTTCTTCGGGTTAGCTTCGATACCTTGGTATGAAACCAAAAAAAACCCAAAAGCTTACCCGCCGGTACACCAGAAACACACTTGGCTGGGTTAAGCATCATTTTATAGACCCGGAGATTGTCAAATGTCTCCTTCAAATCATCAATCAGGGTATCCTTCTTCTTGGATTTCACCACAATGTCATCTACATAAGCATGAACATTACGCCCGGTCTCATTGTGAAGGCAATTTTGCACACACCGCTAGTAAGTCGCTTGGGCACTCTTGAGCCCGAAAGGCATGGACACATAGTAGAAGGCTCCAAATGGAGTAATGAAAGTTGTCTTCTCCTGGTCCTTAACTGCCATCTTGATCTGATGATAACCAGAATAAGCATCCAAAAAACTCAAACGCTCACAACCCGCTGTAGCATCAATGATTTGATCAATACGAGGGAGAGCAAACAGATCAGCCAGACAAGCCTTGTTTAAGTCCGTGTAATCCACACACATTCGCCAAGTGCCATTCTTCTTAAGCACCAACACCGGGTTAGCCAACCACTCAGGATGAAAAACTTCAACGATAAACCCGACCGCCAAGAGCCGGGCCACTTCTTCACCAATGGCCTTCTGCCTCTCCTCGTTAAAACGACGAAGGAATTGCTTGACCGGCTTAAACTTCGGATCAATATTAAGAGTGTGCTCAGCGAGTTCCCTCAGTACACCTGGCATGTCTGAAGGCTTCCATGCAAAGATGTCTCGGTTCTCATGGATGAACTCGATGAGCACGCTTTCCTATTTCGGATCCAGATTAGCACTGATGCTGAACTACTTAGATGAGTCGCCAGGAACAAAATCAACCACTTTAGTGTCATCTGCCGACTTAAACTTTAGCAAAGGATCATGCTATGTGGTTGGCTTTTTCAAGGACGTCATATCCACCGGGCCAACATTATCTTTGTAAAATTTCAGCTCCTCCATTGCACAAACAGACTCGGCATAAGCAGCATCGCCTTCTTCACACTCCAAAGCCACCTTGCGACTCCCATGCACTGTGATGGTGCCCTTGTAACCTGGCATCTTAAGCTGCAAGTAAACATAACAAGGCCTCGCCATGAATTTAGCATAAGCCGGCCACCCAAACAGAGCATGATAAGGGCTCTTGATTTTAACCACTTCGAAGGTCAGCGCCTCAGATCTGGAATCATACTCATCTCCAAAAGCAACCTCCAACGATATCTTACCCACCGGATATGCCGACTTCCCAGGCACCACCCGTGAAAAACACTGTTTGATGGCTTAAGATTTTTGTTGGTCAGTCCCATGCGACGGAAGGTTTCATAGTAAATTATATTAATGTTGTTGCCTCCATACATGAGCACCTTAGTAAACTTATAGCCCCCAACGTGAGGTGCCACCACTAGAGCGAGGTGACACGGATTGTCAACTCGGCGTGGGTGATCCTCACGACTCCACACTATAGGCTGCTCCGACTACCACAAGTAATGCGGTACCGCTGGCTCAACAGCATTCACTGGCCTTTTGTGAAGCTTCTGATCCCGCTTACATAAGCTAGTGGTGAAGACGTGGTATTGTCCACTTTTCAATTGCTTCTGATTGCTCGGATAACCCGACTGTTGTTGCTGCTGCTGACTCCCTTGATTATTCTGGTGGTTGTAACCACCTTGATTGCCTTGGCTTTGAAACCCAGAATTTGAACCGCCGCCTCCATGACCCGGACCATGAGGGCCAGACCCTGAACTGCCATTCAGACCATGGTTGTGCTAGAAAGACTCCCTGAATTGTCTCATGATACTGCAATCCTTCCACAGATGGGTAGATGGCTTCTCCTGTGTTCCGTGCTTCGGACATGGCTGATTCATTATTGCTTCAAGGTCAAATTTAGTCCCTTGAGCCGGCCTCCCTTTACGATGTTGGTTATAACTCCATGCACCGGTCCTAGCCACAAAATCATCAGCTTTGCGCTTACCGTTGCCGCCCTGATTGGCCGGGTTGTGTTGTTGTCCCCTCATACCGTTACTCTTCCTTCCCTTTCCCGATCTTTCATCCTCTGAGTCGGGGTCCTTGGTACTATCAGAGTCGGCATACTTGACTAGAGCCGCCATGAGCTCCCCCATGTCACTGCAATGACGCTTAAGCCACCTAAGCTTCTGCTTGAGTGGAAGGAACCAGCAATTTTTCTCCAACATTAAAACCGTTGAGCCGACGTTGATATTATCTGAAGAATGTAGGATAATCGAGACCTAGCGCACCCAGCTGGTTGTTGACTCGCCCTCAGCTTGAACACAAGAAACTAAATCCACGATCGACATAGGCTGCTTGCACGTATCTTTGAAATTTTGAATAAACCGGGCCTTCAGCTCTGCCCACGACCCAATGGAGTTGTTGGGAAGCCCTTTCAACCAAGTACGAGCCATCCCTTCCAGCATCATGGTGAAATACTTAGCATACGCAGCTTCACTAACATCCAGCATCTCCATAGCCATCTCATAACTCTCCACCCAAGCCTCAGGGGGCTGATCTGCTGTGTAATTAGGCACCTTATGAGGGCCCTTAAAGTCCTTGGGCAAACGCTTGTTACACAGAGCCGGCGTTAAACATGGCACTCCCCAAGTTCTAGAGGCCACACCTGCCTCTACCGAAGTCGTCGGGTAAACCGGTGCGTGCTGATGAGCCGCCAGCTCGGCCTCCCGGCGCACTCTGCCCTGATCCACCAAATTCTGTGCATTGGCACCATTGCATGCCGGGTCCTGCCCACGAGGTTGGTTACGACGCTGCTCAGTACTCGAAACTGCTGGCGAGTTAATGTGCCTGCTATAGCTCCGGCTTGGACGAGGGGTTGAGTGTACCCGATCACGAATGTAAGAGTAAGCCTGTTGTTGTACCAGCGCGGTATGAAGAAGTTCCCTGGCCCTTCAGGTTTCAACTGCTGTTGGAGACTCGCCCTCGACTGGCAAAGCCGCCAATCGCGTAGCAGCAGCAATCATATTGTCCAAAGGGTTAGAATAATGACCCGGCGGCGTCACCATGTGTTGAGGTGGGGTGTTATTCATATGCGGGGAAACCGTCACGCGCGGCTGAACCGGCACTCCACCCCCTGGCGCTTCAGTCATCTGGTTTACCATCGGCGGGTTACCGGATCCCGCTACAGGCGTGTTGAAGAGGTTTCTCGATTCATAAACCAAGGGCAGAGGACTATGGTGTTTTCTCCTCAAGACTTCGTTTGAAGCGTTCTGATTCAACGTGAACCGATATGAATCCGTTGTGCTTGGGCGTTTAAAACGGCCCGCTCTGCGGTCATCCTAGCATTTTTCGTCGCCGGCTCTACTTTGGCTTGCGCTATCTCATCACGCAGCTTAGCCACATCCACCTTATGTTGTTCCTGGTTGTCCGGGGTTACCTCCACCTCCATCAGAGTTGCCAGACTCTCCAACATATTTGTTAAAACTTGAGCCGGCGGGCGTGCTGATCCACCAGTACCTACTGCCGTTGTCGCCGCTGCGCTGGAAGTCATAGTCGTGGCGGCTGTCGAACCGAGAACCGGCTGGGTGCCAGCCATGAAGATCGCCACCTTGTTCGGCGGCTCATGGGGGTCCAGAATACTGTCACCATCGGAACAGCCCCCAAGCCATCTGTCTTGTAGTTGATATATTGAGTTGGTCTCGCCTGTGGACGATTCACCATAGGAGTAGATGTCCGTCTCACCGCCAGACACTGAGCCTTCCGATTCATCCCCATGGATAAATCTGACAAAGGCATGCTTCACGACGGGTTGAACCCGGGCGGGTCGTGCACACTGAGCCATCTCGATGATCTCGGTCCAGATGTCCGGCTCAAGGCCCGGTTCGCCGATCTAGCCGATGAAGACGTGGATTCCGCCGAAGGGGACCCGGTACCCGTACTCAATTGAGCCGGCCTCGGGGCCCCAGCCTGCGTCGTCGATGTAGAGCTTGCCGCGACGACTCTTGGTCATCCGGCACACAGCATACCCCTTGATTCCTTCAAAGCTTCCCTTCAAGAACTCAAAACCACCGTGCGTAGGCCCACGGTGGGCGCCAACTATCATGGACTTGTCACGGCAGATCTCCTAGTGGAAGGACTTAGTTGTGGAGCCATTGCGACGTAGTTAGCTTAAATGGGTACTAGAGAAATCATACCTTCAGAAGCACAGGCTGAAGAACAAAACATCATTTTTGCACCTAATCAACCCAAAGACACTGGTCAGCCTGAAGTTAATGCTGAAGATGAAGACAATGATCAGCAAGAGCAAAATCTTCGTCCAGTTCATCCTCGTGTTGCAAATGAAGTACAGAATGAGAAGATAATCGATAGCATCAATGCACCTGGTCCACTCACTCGATCAAGAGCAACATAGCTAGCAAATCTCGATGGACACTTTGCATTTGTCTCTATATCTGAACCCAAAAAAGTTGATGAAGCCTTCATGGAACCTGAATGGATTCAAGCTATGCAATAAGAGCTTCAATAGTTCGAGCTGAAGAATGTTAGGGAACTAGTAAAGCGTCTTGATCCTCGCAAGCACAACATCATAGGCACCAAATGGATCTATTGCAACAAACAAGATGAGCATGGTCAAGTCGTCAGAAACACAGCTCGTCTCGTTGCTCAAGGTTACACTCAAGTAGAAGGGATTGACTTCGATGAAATGTTTGCTCTGGTGGCTAGGCTTGAAGCCATTCGCATACTGCTAGCATATGCCAACCATCACAACATCCTTCTGTATCAAATGGATGTAAAGAGTGCCTTTCTCAATGGCAAAATTGAAGAAGAAGTGTATGTTGCACAACCACCTAGTTTTGAAGACCCAAAGCATCCTGACATGCTATACAAGCTCAACAAGGCACTGTATGGCCTCAAATAATCCCCTCGCGCTTGGTATGACACACTCAAAGACTTCCTGAAGAGCAAAGGCTTCAATCCTGGTTCCCTGGATCACACACTCTTCACAAAGACATATGATGGTGAACTGTTTGTGTGCCAAATCTATGTGGATGACATTATCTTCGGCTGCACTAACAAGAAATACAGTGATGAGTTTGGACATATGATGCAAGAGCAATATCAGATGTCCATGATGGGTAGGCTGAAATTCTTCCTCGGTCTTCAAATCCATCAGCAGAGCAACAACATCTTCATATCACAAGAAAAATACCTCAAAGATTGCCTGAAGAAGTTTGGAATGCAAGACTGCAAAGGATACACGACGCAAATGCCAACCAAAAGTCATCTGGGCCCCAACGACAATGGTAAAGAGTTCGATCAAAAGGTATACCTCTCCATGATTGGTTCTTTACTCTATTTATGTGCATCTAGGCCAGATATAATTCTTAGCGTTTGCATGTGTGCCCGATTCCAAGCGGCACCAAAGGAATTGCATCACTTAGCTGTGAAGCTAATTCTTCGATATTTGGCTTACACCCCAACACTAGGATTATGGTATCCAAAGGGCTCAGAGTATGATCTAGTTGGATTCTCAGATGCTGATTATGCTAGTGACAAGGTTGATCGCAAGTCCACATCAGGCACATGTCACTTTCTTGGATGATCTCTTGTCTATTGGACTTCAAAGAAGCAGAACTGTGTATCCCTCTCCACTGCTGAATCTGAATACATTGCTGCTGGATGTTGCTGCGCTCAGCTTCTATGGATGAAGCAAACTCTCAAGGACTATGGCATCCACCTGAAGCAAGTGCCATTCTACTGCGACAATGAAAGCACCATCAAGATAGCCAACAATCCAGTTTAGCACTCGAAGACAAAGCACATTCAGATCCGTCATCACTTTCTCAGAGATCATGTCATGAAGGAAGATATTGTTATCATTCACGTCAACACTGAAGAGCAACTGGCATATATCTTCACAAAGCCCTTGGATGAAAAAAGGTTTTGCAAGTTGCGGTGTGAGTTAACATCTTAGAATCCTCAAATGTCCTGTAAGTGGACACACATCCTAACGCTTATGCATGTTGATGACTTAGATGTGCAACACACGAAGTGACGTATATCTTCAATCAATAAAGACATACACTCTAAGTGTGAATACATTAACGCGGAATTTGACTTTGGATTGGCACAATAATTGTGCTCCATGTCTGGGTATAATACTTCCTATACGGTGGGTAACGCCACCACCAAAATCATTTTGAAATGTTTCTTTTGGCGTCATAATTGCATAGTCTTCGCATTTGGTTTGTCTTCAACATTGATTTGACCTCGAGGTTTATCTTCACAATGTTGAGTTGGTCTTATACTGGTATATATATATATGTGTGTGTGTGTGTGTGTGTGTGTATGTGTGTGTTATGTCCTCTACAGCATTCACTTATAGCTATGTCTTCACACTTGAATTTTTCTGATCTAAGTGAATATGATCGGACCCTAACCCCCTTATATACTTCTACCTCAAACTCTGTCTATCCAAGTCATATGCACTCTGTTGAAACCCGTTGAATGTCTTCTCTGAGTCCTTGTCAGCAGAAGACACACAGACAAACATTTAAATCTGTTTTAATGCCATATCCCTTTTGCCTGAATACCGAAGAAGCCGGAACGACCACCCGACAATCCAGGCGTGCGTGGGAACATGGAACAACTTCCAATAAGTTGCATGCATGCCACGTGTCCTTCAGATGTGAACCGCGAGGGGCGCCTGTGTAATTACACTATGCAGTCCCTTTCCTTATAAATACACACCCCGCGCGGTCATTATCTCTTCTTCCACCTCGCCACCTCGCTCAAACCCAAGCGCCTCCGCTAGCTCACGTCGACGCCGGAGACGAAGAGCTTGGCTGCCGCGACGTCTTCAACGCCGGCCTCACGCCGGTTGCGGACCTCGTCCTATCCACCGCCACTGTAGGTGTCTTCCGCCGCCAAGTTAGGGCGCGGGAGATTGAACTGCTCGGCTTCAAACTCTGCCTAGTCTAGCAGTTCGCCAGTGGTAAATAAACCTCACTTTTTACTACCTTTTGATCCGTCAAATCCATCCAGTTCGACCAAAAGTGGTTTCTACACTTCCAAATCTGGATCTGTCTTTATCTGCATCTCATATTATGCTAAGGGTATTCACTTATGCTTCATAATTAGTTAGATTCCTCACTTGTACTTATTTATGGATTCGTACAAATCTGGAACCAACTCTCTTCAAATAAGTGAATGTCTTCGCTCTATGAGGTCAATGTCTTCAAACTGATTTATCTTCAAAATCTTCTGAGAATGCATATGACCTCTTCCCCTTCCCTCGCACCTCTAATGCTGTCACAGGTACATGTCCGTGGGAGAATCCCTTGGTTCTCATAGTCTGCATTCATTTGCAGAGTTCTTACAGCATCACATTCACTCCCCTGAAGCCAGTTCTTGTCTGACCAGTAGACGAAAGCCTTTCACTGTTCTGAAGCAAATCAGTCTAAATATCATGGCCATAGAAAAGTCTGCTAGAAAAGGTGGCAGGCAGCGCAGAGGCAACACAGCTCTAGATCCGCCTCCGGATCTGTATGAATTGTACAAGTCGGATCCTGAGGAAAGTTACGGTCAACGCAAGACCCGAATCCAATGGATTCAAAGATATTGGGTTGAACAGTGGTTCAAGTATAACTTCGTAACCCCTGAATATGCAGAGAAGAATGCTATCAAGCGCCCATGGGGAGATATTCTGTACAGGAATCTGCAGCCAAAGTCAAATCCTAAATCCATTGCTCAAGGCTTCTACCCATGCATGGTCCATGGACCAAAGCCAGAGAATGCAGACCCATCATCATTATTATGGTGTCTTGACGACATTTTGTTCAAACGCAACTACCAATTTGCAAAGGAGTCAGCTGTGAAGAATAAGAAAGATCTTGGACTTAACTTCAACCCTAGTCCATCTGCTCCAAGACAGGATGGCACTCGTGATGCCAATTCGAATGTCATCGGCCCCTTCACCAGCTTCGATGGGCTCCTCTCCCACATTGCTGCTCAGAGGGCCACCGTGGAGCAATCAGCTGATGACGCAAACTCCGAAGATGCACCTGCTCCACCGAAGCAAAAGAAAAAGATGTCAAAAGCTTCAAAGCCCTCTACCACACCAAAAGCTTCGACTGTGAAGCCGTTGACCACTGCACCTCCTGAACCCAGTGTGCAGTCTGAAGATTTGTCTCGTATATCCAAGAAAACTGAGAAGACCAAGAAGACTAAGAAGCCCAAGAAAATTTCTAGGCATGAACTGACTCCTGCTGTTGTTCTACGCAACGAGGAAGACACCATTGATCTGTCGAGTGATGAAGATCTTGGTGATGATGCTCTAGAGATTCTTATGAAGAGCAAGAAAGAGGCGGAGATCTTCAACGATCTACCCCTCTTTGATGTTGACATTCTGAACAACTTCATCAATGAGTGGTTCGATGACCAAAGCATCAATATTGATGATCTTCAGCTGCCTGTGGACATAAGTGTCACGTTTCACGGAGCCATTGCTAATGAGTTGGCCCTGGCTTAGAAAATTGTTGAACTCAAGAACAAGATTGATTATGAGAAGGCTCATTTCAAGAAGAATATGACCAAGCTCAGTGTGGTTGATGTGCAGATCTTCAAGAAGATGTTGCATGACCTCAAGGACGAGTTTCACAAGAAGAGGGAAGAAGCCAAAGGCTCTCGTGAGCGCATGAAGTATTATGCGCAGAAGTGTGTTCAAGCCCACAATGAAGCTAAAAAGTGCAAGGCTCTTGGGCGTCCTGGCATCGACCCCAGAATGGCTGCCAAGCCAAAGAAGAAGTCTGCTGAAGCCCAAACTGAAGTCCCAAGGCAGGAAGAACCTCACATTGTCTTCCCTGCCAGCATGACAGGCTTGAAGCCTAAGGTCACCTCAGCGGCTTCAGAGCTGAAGAAAACAAGGGTAGCTGAAGCCGAAGACAGGAAACGCAAGCACAAAGATACATCTAATGATGCTCCCTCCAAGAAGAAATTGAAGACAAAGGCTTCAAAGTCTTCAAAGAAAGAGCATGTTGCAGCCCAAGAACCCCTCAATGTTGAACCCCTCTTTGTTTCTCCTCCTGCCTCGACCAATCAAGAGCATCGTCTTGTGATCCATGAGCCTGCTTCCACATAGGCTCATGCAAGTGAAGAAGTTCCAACTGCTGACCCCAACGCATCTAAAGACATTGGTCGTAAAGACAATGTTGATGATGATGTAGTCCTTCCTCAGCTCCAGCCCAGTCGATATCATTGCCTGTTCTTACGAACAGTGAACTTATCAGCATTGGTCGTCCTTTGATGCCAAATGCTCAGGATGGATCATGGGCCGAGCGCCCTCAGCAAGACACCCCAGTAAATGACGAGACACCAAGAACTCCAACTCCTCAAGTCACCACTCTAGTGCTTGACGACGACAACTACATGGTGCGGGCCACTGTCGGTGTCAAAACCGGCGGATCTCGGGTAGGGGGTCCCGAACTGTGCGTCTAGGATTGATGGTAACAAGAGACGGGGGACATGATGTTTACCCAGGTTCGGGCCCTCTCTATGGAGGTAATACCCTACGTCCTGCTTGATTGATCTTGATGAATATGAGTATTACAAGAGTTGATCTACCACGAGATCGTAATGGCTAAACCCTAGAAGCCTAGCCTGTATGACTATGGTAATGAATATATCCTTTCTGGACTAACCCCTCCGGTTTATATAGACACCGGGGGTATCTAGGGTTTACATAGAGTCAGTTACATAAGAAGGAATCTTCATAGTCGGTCGCCAAGCTTGCCTTCCACGCCAAGGAGAGTCTCCGGACACAGGTACAGTCTTCGGCCTTCATGTCTTCACAGCCCATCAGTCCGACCCATTGATAAAAGGTCGGACGCCCGAGGACCCCTTAGTCTAGGACTCCCTCAGTAGCCCCTAAACCTAGCTTCAATGACGAGGAGTCCGGCGCGCAGATTGTCTTCAGCATTGCAATACGGGTTCCCCCTTCCGAACTCCCAGTTGATCTTCAGATGTGATGATTGTATCCGGACTTGTATACACAACCACAGAGGACATAATATTTTACGAGTTCAACCCATCGACCACTTTTTGTTAATATAACACCACGCCTGCCCGGCCACTACTTAGGAACCGTTTTAGCCGGCCCATCGCCCAACGTCCCAAGATGCGGATTTATTGGCGCATCTTATCCAAGCGGAGATCGTGCCTCCCTTTTTTAAGGGATTCCTGTCAACCCAGACGTGGGTAACCCAACCGTCGCTGGGGTACAACTCCTTGGAAACAAGCAAGTTTTTGAGGCCCAAGAGGAGACGTTTGATATTTGCAGCCTTTATATAGGGGTACAGACCCGTCTTTTTCTTCTACGCTTGCCTCTTCCTTGACCCCTGCAACCCTGAGTTCCAACACCCGGGTTTCGGTCGCCACAAGCCTCAATCATGTCCAGATCCAGCCGTCAAGGCCGGTGGGTAGCTTCTTCTATCACTGAGGAAGATATCGCAAAGCTTCGGGCAGTGAGATACCTGACCACAGAAATCCTTCACCGGCTTCCTGCCGAGGGGTAGGTTATTCCCACCCCCAGATCCGGCGAGAGGGTCGTATGTCCCACTTCCTCCGCGGGTTAGGGTTCGCACTTAACCCCTTCGTCTGAGGGATCATGTTCTATTACTGGCTACATTTTCATGATCTGGCCCCGGACTCTATTCTTCTTATCTCGGCGTTCATCGTCACATGCGAAGCCTTCCTCTGAACTACTCTGCACTTTGGTTTGTGGCTCAAGACCTTCGATGTGAATCCACAAGTGGTAGAGGGAGAGCAGGCCAAGTGCGGCGGTGCTACAGTGAGCAAGCTTGCTAGCGCCGTTTGGCTGAAAGGATCCTTCGCCAAGTTTTCCGATCTGTGGCAGCAGGGATGGTTCTATATTACCGAGCCCCACAGCTCCAAGTGGGCAACTGCTCCTGCATTTCGATCCAGCCCCCCCCCCAACTCAGTTTGCATCGTGGATTAACAAGGGGCTAGATTGGGGATCAACGAATGATGTGAGAACTCTGCAGAGTCGCATCTGAAGCCTCATTGAGAGGGACATTGACATAGCCAACGTCGTTCAAGTAATGCTAGTTCGTCGGACCCTGTCGTGCCATCGACGGCCTCTCCACCTATGGGAGTTCAATCCAGAAGTGCCGCGGACTCTTCAGCACTTCCTCGACACAACGCACGAAGGAATGTGGAGATTATTCTTCGGGAAACGAAGGCAATGGCCGGACACCACCGAAGATGTCGGCCTAGACTGTAACCATCCGGATACTCCGGTAAGTATCCGTTTACCGAATACCTTATAGTCAGATACCCAGTGGCAAGATACCAACAGTATCATCCTTTTCATGGCTGGATAAAGAAGGTGGAACTGATTAGGTGTCCGGCTCCCCTTCCCGAATACTCAACTACTCCTGTGTTAACAAGGATGTTGGCCTCGGTGCCATACTAGGCACCGGCAGGGGAGGGCGAGAAGGCCCAAGATGACCTTGGTTCCGGAGGTAAGTCGGGAAATGAGTCCGGAGAAATCGACCTTTCCTCCCCGAAGACGGAGGCGAAAAAGGACCCAGTATCCCTTCTCCAAGCAGGAGAAAAAGGGCTGCTTCCGAAGATTGGGAGGGGCGGTCTTCCAAGAAGGGCAAGATGCCACCGTCAAGCGCCCTGGGTTTGGAAAGTCACGTTGTTAAACAGCTCCAACAAGGGGACAAGCCCTCGGCCAAACCTTAAGAGAATCTGGAGTACTTTGATAGTGTCCCGCTCCGTTGCTGTTACCGAAGATATATGTAACGCATTCATGCATTTTTACAGGTCGGCACAGAGTTTTTCTGGGCGATCCTCTTCTTCGGGGAGTCTCCTCCCAGAGATGATGGAGAGCGAGACGCCTCCTCCAACCTCCTCGCCCAACAAGGCGGATGACTCTGAAGTGTCATCACGGAGGGTCCCTTTTGACCAACAAGTTACGCAGGGGACAGAAGAGGCAGTACCCAAAGATGGACCACCGACCATTCGGGATTCTAGGGCTGATGATAACAAAGGTCCTGGACTGACTGGTTCGCAGCCAACAGTGGTTCTCGATACGGGTGAACAGATTCGTTCAAAGGATGATTGTGCTCCTGGCACAGCTTCAGGAAACCCAAAGACTCTGGATATTGCGCGACATGTTGCAGAAAGCATCTGTCTCGGGGGAACAGCTTACCTTGATGGGTACAGTGATTGAGAAGATTTCGTCCGTGAAGAGCCGATTAAATGAAGCCTTCATGAGCCTACAAAAGGGCTTCGAGGTTTGTGACATAATGTTTTCAGCTATGTTTCATTTGCAAAGATGCGCCTCTGTATAGGTAGTTGCCCCTGATACTCGGGTTGGCTTCCACTAGGAAGCAAAGGAAGGATCGAAAAGGATTGTTTGAGGACTAACCTGATGAACTTTGAACACAGGCTGCTTCCCCCTTGGCCACTTCCCGGACTATGGAGATTGCCGATTTGCAGTGAAAGCTTGATGTGGCGGGGGATGATCTTGCTTTAATCAATATGCGTCTGGACGAGTCGCAAGGTATGTATTCGGGGCAATCCTCATACATTTTTGTGGTATAAGCATGATGCTGAGATTTGGCTGCACATGGTGCTGCCGCCGTTGAAGTTCTTCGAGCGGAGCTGACCCGGGCCAAGTAGCAGGCCCAGCGTAGCAATGCTGCTGCCGAAAAGGCATCGGCTGAATTAAAAGCTAAACAAGCAACACGGCGCCAAGATGAGGAGAACATATCCACGATGACGCTCGAACTGGAGAATGCTACCGGCCGCTATGAATTTCTGGAGAAGGAGAGTAAAGCCTTAACGCCTGATCTGGACAAGGCCTTACAAGAGGCGAGAGAAGCGCGGTCGGAATGCAGAGTAGCCCGTGAGGAGGTTCGACAGGCGAGGGAGATTGCGGCTGGAAAGCCCTTTCTGTTGCAAACTAAGTTCGGTGACCCGAACTATGCCCAGCTTAACCAAGTATGGAGTTCTCCGGATGAGTTCTTGGACTTGCCGAAGAGTTATGCTGATGCGGCGCAGTATTACCAATCGCGAGATGGATATGCAATGGAGAAGCTTTTTTGGTTGCAGTTTGGCGCATCAAAGCGCCCTCTGTTGCTCAATGAACAGATGTCCCAATGGGCCGAACTTCATAGGATATCCGGCGCTACCATGAAGGATGTCGTAATCCGGTTGTGGCCAACCGAGCCTGTTCCGAATAGATATTTCAGTTTGGTGCAAAGGCTTGTTGACGCGGTACCGCGTATAGACGCTGTGAAGTGATCAACGTGCGTTGAGGGTGCACAGATGGCTTTTGCCCGAGTCAAGACGTTCTGGGGGAATATGAAGGCCATCGATGTTGCGACGAAGGGTCCACCCAAAGGAAAGAACCATCCGGAACCGGAGCATTATTTTGACGACGTCCTAGAGGCCACCCGCTTTATAGAGGGTCAGTGCTCAAAAGACATAATGTTCGAGTGATGTGTATGAAAATTGTGAAAGACAATTTTATAGTCAATCTATTTATGTTTTGCTTGAAAGCTTGAATTCTTCCTGTGCGGTCGTTTTGATATAATCTGAAAGTTTTCTAGTCGTCGGCTTCAGCCCCCTCATAGGAAGTACGGGGGTGTTCGGAAAAGCATTTAATCACTCTTTATCCAACGTCTTGGTCCATGAAGGAGGTGATAATGCGGCGAACCAGGCAATCGGACTATAAGGCATTAACACTTCCACTTAGCCATAGGAGTTCTATGGTGGGGCTACGACATAGCCCCTGGTATGTATGCGGCGTATGGTGCCTTACATATTTGATCTAAAAAAGATCCCTCGTGTGACACAGAGAATCGCTAAAGATTCCAATAAGTCGTCAAGTGGTTGACCAGCTCACGCCGCATCATGAAAGTTAGTTTTCGGCTTTCTCTACTGAGGTGCTCGTCCAGTTTAGACCAGGGCACAATCGCAGTAGTTCTCCCTTTACTACCCTAGCCGATAGAGCGGAACATAGGGTAGCAAGCACAGCAGCCGGGCAACCCAACTATTGACCCAAGACATCAGAGCTGATGCATATAAGGCCAAACTTGCGACGCCGAAGTATGCTATAGAGTTGTTCGGACTTTTACTGGCAACTCATTTGTTCCCACACCGAGCCCCTGGTAGGTTATGGCAAGGTGTTTCAGTGAAATAACCGTACGGGCCATATTTGTCGGGAAAACAATACGAATGATTAGTTCGGATATTGTTGACTGGTAACTGAGCGATATGCCAATGATTACTTATGATATATATATATATACGCCATCCGCCCAGCTATTTGACATGCTCGGGGTTGGAGGCAGAGGAATAGGCATAGTATAGGCTCAAGAAATAGGGAGTGCGGTCTACAAAAAGTTGTTTAGGACCTCCTGTTGCACGTCTGCGTCGTCAGTCCTCGGTGGGGGGAATCCTTGATGGAAATAGCCCCTTGGGTGAGTGTACGGATCCGGACTCCGATAGAGCCAGTTTCAGATGTTTATCATGTTCGTCACCTATTTTTAAAGGATAGCGAAGGAAGAAATAAAAAAGTAAGTAATAAAAGAAAGTTACTGGAGTGCTTGCAGGCTTGTCTGTATTGTGCTTCCGCTAATGCCCATGATATCTTGAGTGCATAATGATGTATGCGCGGTACAAATTTTGTAGGTGTGTGGAGTGGGAGGTGGAAGCCGGGTTGCTATTTCCGTTCTAGGAGTAGATGATCCTCGGGTGGAGATTGCTTCTGACCCCCGGTGTTTCATTGGTGAACCTTTCCGTCATCCCTGTCGCTTGGTGGCCTCCTCCCCCTGTGTTTGGCGTTGAGCTTGCCGGCCTGTTTAAAGACCTAGTAGTTTCTATTGGTATGATTAGCTGGTTTATCGGGGTGGCCATGAATCTGGCATGGTCGGCCCAATATCCTGTCCAGGTTGGATGGTTCGTCTCGATTTGCCTTGAATGGCTTCTTCCGCTGACCGGGCTTGGGGTTGCTGAATCCGGCGTAGACCGCTGTGTCGCCTGATCTTTCATTATCACTGCGACTGTTGTTTTTGCTTCCTCGTGGCTTGTCGTTGCCGTCTCGGATTTTGGAGGTGCCCTGGTTGCTGGCGCTATTGCTTCTACGAGGGAGCCAGCTGTCTTCTCCCACGCAAAAGCGGGTCATTAGAGAAATGAGGGTTGTCATGGATTTAGGTCCTTCTTGGCCGAGGTGGCGCGCAAGCCATTCGTCCCGGACGTCGTGTCTGAAAGCCGCAAGGGCTTCCGCGTCTGGACAGTCGACGATTTGGTTCTTTTTTACTAAGAACCGAGTCCATAGCTCCCTAGCTGATTCTCCAGGCTATTGGACAATTTGACTTAGGTCATCGGCATCCGGTGGCCGGACATATGTTCCTCGGAAGTTATCGAGGAAGGCCTCTTCCAAGTCCTCCCAGCTGCCTATGGAATTTTCAGGCAGGCTGTTTAACCAGTACTGAGCTGGCCCTTTTAGTTTTAGTGGGAGGTATTTAATGGCGTGGAGGTCGTCCCCATGGGCCATATGGATGTGGAGGATGAAATCTTCTATCCATACCGGGGGATCGGTTGCCCCGTCATATGATTCAATATTGACGGGTTTGAATCCTTCAGGGAATTCATGATCCATTACTTCATCAATGAAGCAAAGTGGGTGTGCGGCACCTCTAGCTAGGCCACACTGCGACGTAACTCCGAAGGAGTCCCTTAGCGGTTTTCGGCTCGGGCGTGGCAAGGTTTGACACGTCCGAATAGGTAGCCGTCGTCGCGTGTCGAAGCATGCTTTCGTGATCCGTAGATCGGTCTTGCGTGTCCTGCTCTATTGTCCAATTCTCACTGTAGGTCGTCTGGGTAATCGTGACCTGCGTTGTTCCTGCCTTTATGGTGGGGTGGGGCGGTCTGGTGTTCGGCTTGAGTTGCCTCTTTATCCGGACAGAGTTGCCGGCGACCTGCCGCATTGTGACGATGGTATGGGCTCCAACGCCCCTTCATCGGACTGTTATAGCAATGTGTGCTTTGGGTAGCCTTTGGCTAGGCTACTAAGGCTGTATTCTTCGGAGACCAGGACTTCGGTCCATCTGTCATTGAGTAGGTCTTGGTCAGCTTGAAGCTGTTGTTGCTTCTTTTTCAGGCTCCTTGCCGTAGCTATCAGCCTGCGCTTGAAGCGCTCTTGTTCGAGTGGATCTTCGGGTACGATGAAGTCTTCGTCGCCGAGGCTTACTGTAACGCCCCGAGACCGTTGCGCCAGGTGTCTTCCTATTTTTCGTTGTCGTTGTGTGTTTGATCTGTTTGTTGCCATGATCGCGATGAGTGCCATTGTCATATTTTGCTTCTTGCATCATGTTCATCATTTGATTATATTGCATTGCCATGCCCATCTTTGTCATGTTGCATTTGTGCCTCTTGTCATTTTTGCATTCTCATAATCATCATGTGCACTGTCATATTCATGCATGTTACATTGTTGCATGCTCCATGTATAATCATGCATCATCACCTCCTCATTCCTTCTTCTTTCCTTCATTTTGGAAAGTGACCTTTCCCCCCTCCTCCATAAATGTTCATTCTTTTCCTGATGCTAGTTCACCATGCCTAAACCCTCTCTGCCAATTTTCAGCTCTTGTGGACTTGTTTTGGTTGGAATCAAAATTGCCTCAAGTTTGAATTTAGTTCAAACTTGCGATAATTTTCTTTCTCTAAAAATGCCCAAACCATTTATTTCAATTAGTGCATAATTCCAGCGTCGCGGGGATATTATTATATCTCTCCTACACCCCTCTTTTATCCCTGTGTTTTTCTGTTTATTTTCTGCCTGAGGAAAATGAGAAAGAAAAGAGAAAGCAGCAAGAGCGGCCTACCTGGGCCTCCTTCTACCAGGCCGGTCCAGCAGCAGACCCAGCAGCAGCCTCAACGCAGTCCCCTCGCTCTCTCCCGTGGTGAATCCACGCTGGACACCCATCCGGACCCACCTGCAGCGACCGTTTCCTTCGCCTTTTTCTTCCTCCTCTCGCCACCTCCCCCTCACAGTAAAAGCAGAGGAGGAGCACACATGGCCACAGTGGACGCCCGAGCTCCACGTCCACCCCTCCCCCTTCCTATTTAACCCTCGCTGCGATCCCTAGGGTTCCCTCTCTCCTCCTCTTTCCCTCCTCCGCGCCGCCGCTCCAGGGAGGCTCTCCCTCACGTCTCCTTGCTCTTGCCTCGAGTAGCACCCGAACGCCATGGCGGGCCAGGCAAGGAGCTCGCTGCCGGCCTGACGCCTCCCTTCGACCTCCACGACGCCCGCAAGAACCGCAGCGAACCGCAGTGAGCCCAAGACCGCCTCCACGACGTCCTCTTCTTCCCCTTCGTCTTCTTCTTCCCGGATCAGAGCATTCTCCAAGTCCCTCTTCTTCCCCTGCGTCCTCTACTTCACGCCGGGAGCCAACCCGCGCGCCACAAGGATCTTCTTCCCCGACGTCGTCTTCTTCGACTACAAGCAGGCCAGGAGCCAGACAGGCCCAAGGCCGACGCGATCGTTTTCCTCTACGACCTCTTCTTCCCTACGTTCTCTGCTTCACGAACACAGGCGATCTGCGGGTCCCCAAGCCATCTTCACTGCTTCTCCGACCGCCCTGCCAACGAATCTGAGCCCCTCGTGAGCTCCTCCCGCAAACCCCTCCTTTACCTTTCATATTCGTGCATGTAGGCGTCGCTCCGGTCGAGTTTGTGCACGACCACCATGAGCGAGGTTGTGGAGCTTCTGTTGTTTTATTTCACGAGCCCGTGGTCTGTTCCTGCGCGAGCACACCCACACCTCATGCGCAGCTCGCTTCCCGCACGCCCTCCGCTACTCTGCCTCGCAAGCCGCCGCTGCTACTGGCCGCAAGCGCTCGCCGGAGTTCTGGATCCTCCGGGCGTCCATGGAGTTCCAGGACTGAGCCTCAATTCATAAGTAGCCGTGCCCCTGCATTCTGGGCACACACAGAGCTTCAGCCTAGTGGCTAGAGGCACTCGAGTATAACCAGGGGATCTGGGGTTTGAATCCCTGATACACCGATTTTTCCTTTCCCCTCTGTTCTATTTAAATTTTGCACACCTACTCAGCCGCTTGGGCCTCCTTCACTCCCGGGCCGCTGCACTGTGTTGCTCTGGCCCGTGTATATTTTTCCCTCTGCCCAATGTTTTTACCATTTCCGGTGCACTGCATATTTACAGATTGGACCCTATACTTCATGCATATCATATCTCACAAACCGTGCATCGAATTAAAACAAACTTAACATGAAAGATGCTTAGAATTGCATCTAGTTTCATAATATGTCATTTTCATCCATGTTTAAAATATTTAAAATGATGTTTGGTTAAATTTACTCCTATGCCATGTTAAAATGATTTAATTCATAACTATTCAACCGTAGCTCCAAATCTAACAAACTTTATATGTAAATGGGGTAGAAAAATGCCTAGTTTAACATGGTGGCCTTACTTTGCATGTTTAACAACTCTAAAATTATGTTTAGGTCAGAACAGTACCAAACCTAATATATGCATATGAGGAGTTTCCAGAATTGTTGTTCGTTGCTTCCGGTCTCATTTAAACTTGACTAGATAGGTAGTTTTACTTTGCTTCACTCTCTTGCCATGCTAACAACATTTAACATTGTTGAGTACCTAAACGAGAGAGAACAAAATAATTCATGTGGTGTTCCGTCAATATGCAACTCGTTGCATATTGAGCTCCACTTAACTTGTAGTGTTGTTTGTGCATTTTGCCATGCCATGTTCCATTAAAACCGGACATGCATCTTTCTTGGTTGTGCATCATACCATGTTCATGTGTTGGTTATTTACTATGTTGTGTGCTTCTTTCCGGTGTTTGCTTCTTCGGGTTGGTCTCGATAACGTTGCATTTGTGAGGAACCGTTCGACTACGTCCGTTTGTCTTCTTCATGGACTCGTTCTTCTTCCTTGCGGGATTTCAGGCAAGATGATCATACCCTCGAAATCACTACTATCTTTGCTTTGCTAGATGCTCGCTCTTTTTCCATGCCAATGCTACGATACCTACCACTACCACTTGCTTATCATGCCTCCTATATTGTTGAACCAAGCCTCTAACCCACCTTGTCCTAGCAAACCGTTGATTGGCTATGTTACTGCTTTGCTCAGCCCCTCTTATAGCGTTGTTAGTTGCAGGTGAAGATTGGAGTTTTGTTCCTTGTTGGAACATGGAGATGTTGTTCCTTGTTCGAACATGTTTACTTGTTGGGATATCACAATATATCTTATTTAATTAATGCATCTATATACTTGGTAAATGGTGGAAGGCTCGGCCTTATGCCTGGTGTTTTGTTCCACTCTTGCCGCCCTAGTTTCCGTCATATCGGTGTTATGTTCCCGGATTTTGCGTCCCTTACGCGGTTGGGCTATTATGGGAACCCCTTGACAGTTCGCCTTAAGTAAATCTCTTCCAGCAATGCCCAACATTGGTTTTACCATTCGCCACCTAGCCTTTTTTCCCCTTGGGTTTCGCGGACTCAAGGGTCATCATTATTTTACCCCCCCCCCCGGGCCAGTGCTCCTCTGAGTGTTGGTCCAACCTGTCAGCTGCCGGTGACCACCAGGGGCAACTCTGGGCTGGCCTACCCGTACCTAAGACAATCTGAGTGTGCCCTGAGAAAGAGATATGTGCAGCTCCTATCGGGATTTGTCGGCACATTCGGGCGGTGTTGCTGGTTTAGTTTTACCCTGTCGAAATGTCTTGTTGTACCGGGATACCGAGTCTGATCGGAACGTCTCGGGAGGAGGTCTATTCCTTCATTGACCGTGAGAGCTTGTGATGGGCTAAGTTGGGACACCCCTGCAGGGATTTGAACTTTCGAAAGCCGTGCCCGCGGTTATGGGCAGATGGGAATTTGTTAATGTCCGGTTGTAGATAACTTGAACCTTAACTTAATTAAAATGCATCAACTGCGTGTGTAACCGTGATGGTCTCTTCTCGGCGGAGTCCGGGAAGTGAACACGGTTGTTGGAGTTATGCTTGACGTAGGTTGTTTTAGGATCACTTCTTGATCATACTTTCTCGAACGTGCTTTGCCTTCTCTTCTCGCTCTCATTTGCGTATGTTAGCCACCATATATGCTAGTCGCTTGCTGCAGCTCCACCTCATACCTTTACCTTACCCATAAGCTTAAATAGTCTTGATCGTGAGGGTGCGAGATTGCTGAGTCCCCGTGGCTCACAGATACTTCCAAAACCAGCTTGCAGGTGCCGATGAGTCCGTGCAGATGACGCACCCAAGCTCAGGAGGAGCTCGATGAAGATCTTGTCCTTTGTGTTGTTTCGTTCTAGTTGATCAGTAGTGGAGCCCAGTTGGGGTCGTTCGGGGACCTTTGTCGCATTTGGGGTTCTTCTTTTATTTTGGGTTCCGGAGTCGGACCTTGATTGTTTTTGGTTGATGTAATGCTTTATTCATGTAATTGTGTGAAGTGGCGATTGTAAGCCAACTATGTATCTCTTTCCCTTATGTATTACTGTTGGGTTTCGTAGTAATTTCAAAAAAATTCCTACGCACACGCAAGATCATGGTGATGCATAGAAACGAGAGGGGGAGAGTGTGATCTACGTACCCTTGTAGATCGACAACGGAAGCGTTTGGTTGATGTAGTCGTACGTCTCCACGGCCCGACCGATCAAGCACCGAAACTACGGCAGCTCCGAGTTCTAGCACACGTTCAGCTCGATGACGATCCCCGGACTCCAATCCAGCAAAGTGTCGGGGAAGAGTTCCGTCAGCACGACGGCGTGGTGATGATCTTGATGCACTACCATCGCAGGGCTTTGCCTAAGCACCACTACAATATTATCAAGGACTATGGTGGAAGGGGGCACCACACACGGCTAAGAATATGATCACGTGGATCAACTTGTGTGTCTAGGGGTGCCCCCTGCTCCCGTATATAAAGGAGCAAGGGAAGGAGGCCAGCCGGCCCTATAGGCGCGCCAAGGAGGAGTCCTCCTCCTAGTAGGAGTAGGACTCCTACTAGGAGGGGGAAAGAA
This sequence comes from Triticum urartu, assembly GCF_056163025.1. Classification (NCBI taxonomy): domain Eukaryota; kingdom Viridiplantae; phylum Streptophyta; class Magnoliopsida; order Poales; family Poaceae; genus Triticum; species Triticum urartu. The sequence goes on from NC_141878.1 coordinate 234,506,941, forward strand.
GTGGGGAGGGAGAGGGAAAGGGGGGCGCCCCCCCCCCCTCTCCTAGTCCAATTCGGACCAGGGGGGAGGAGGCGCGCGGCCCACCTTTGGCTGCCCCTCTCTCTCTCTCCACTAAGGCCCATATGGCCCATTACTTCTCCCAGGGGGGTTCCGGTAACCCTCCGGCTCTCCGGTTTTCTCCGAAATCACCCGGAACACTTCCGGTGTCCGAATATAGCCGTCCAATATATCAATCTTTATGTCTCGACCATTTCGAGACTCCTGTCATGTCCGTGATCACATCCGGGACTCCGAACTAACTTCGTTACATCAAAACTGATAAACTCATAATATAACTGTCATCGAAACCTTAAGCGTGCGGACCCTACGGGTTCGAGAACAATGTAGACATGACCGAGACACGTCTCCGGTCAATAACCAATAGCGGAACCTGGATGCTCATATTGGCTCCTACATATTCTACGAAGATCTTAATCGGTCAGACCGCATGACAACATACGTTGTTCCCTTTGTCATCGGTATGTTACTTGCCCGAGATTCGATCGTCGGTATCTCAATACCTAGTTCAATCTCGTTACTGGAAAGTGTCTTTACTCGTTCCGTAATACATCATCTCGCAACTAACTCATTAGTTGCAATGCTTGCAAGGCTTATGTGATGTGCATTACCGAGAGGGCCCAGAGATACCTCTCCGACAATCGGAGTGACAAATCATAATCTCGAAATACGCCAACCCAACATGTACCTTTGGAGACACCTGTAGAGCACCTTTATAATCACCCATTTATGTTGTGACGTTTGGTAGCACACAAAGTGTTCCTCCGGCAAATGGGAGTTGCATAATCTCATAGTCATAGGAACATGTATAAGTCATGAAGAAAGCAATAGCAACATACTAAACGATCGGGTGCTAAGCTAATGGAATGGGTCATGTCAATCAGATCATTCACCTAATGATGTGATCCCGTTAATCAAATAACAACTCTTTGTTCATGGTTAGGAAACATAACCATCTTTGATTAACGAGCTAGTCAAGTAGAGGCATACTAGTGACACTCTGTTTGTCTATGTATTCACACATGTATTATGTTTCCGGTTAATACAATTCTAGCATGAATAATAAACATTCATCATGATATAAGGAAATAAATAATAACTTTATTATTGCCTCTAGGGCATATTTCCTTCAGTCTCCCACTTGCACTAGAGTCAATAATCTAGATTACACGGTAATGATTCTAACACCCATGGAGCTTTGGTGTTGATCATGTTTTGCTCGTGGAAGAGGCTTAGTCAACGGGTCTGCAACATTCAGATCCGTATGTATCTTGCAAATCTCTATGTCTCCCACCTGGACTAGATCCCGGATGGAATTGAAGCGTCTCTTGATGTGCTTGGTTCTCTTGTGCAATCTGGATTCCTTTGCCAAGGCAATTGCACCAGTATTGTCACAAAAGATTTTCATTGGACCCGATGCACTAGGTACGACACCTAGATCGGATATGAACTCCTTCATCCAGACTCCATTTGCTGCTTCCGAAGCAGCTATGTACTCCGCTTCACATGTAGATCCCGCTACAACGCTTTGTTTAGAACTGCACCAACTTACAGCTCCACCGTTTAATGTAAACACGTATCCGGTTTGCGATTTAGAATCGTCCGGATCGGTGTCAAAGCTTGCATCAACGTAACCTTTTATGATGAGCTCTTTGTCACCTCCATATATGAGAAACATATCCTTAGTCCTTTTTAGGTATTTCAGGATGTTCTTGACCGCTGTCCAGTGATCCACTCCTGGATCACTTTGGTACCTCCCTGCTAGACTTATAGCAAGGCACACATCAGGCCTGGTACACAGCATTGCATACATGATAGATCCTATGGCTGAAGCATAGGGAACATCTTTCATTTTCTCTCTATCTTCTGCAGTGGTCGGGCATTGAGTCTTACTCAACTTCACACCTTGTAACACAGGCAAGAACCCTTTCTTTGCTTGATCCATTTTGAAGTTCTTCAAAACTTTGTCAAGGTATGTGCTTTGTGAAAGTCCAATTAAGCGTTTTGATCTATCTCTATAGATCTTAATGCCTAATATGTAAGCAGCTTCACCGAGGTCTTTCATTGAAAAACTCTTATTCAAGTATCCCTTTATGCTATCCAGAAATTTTATATCATTTCCAATTAGTTATATGTCATCCACATATAATATCAGAAATGCTACAGAGCTCCCACTCACTTTCTTGTAAATACAGGCTTCTCCAAAAGTCTGTATAAAACCAAATGCTTTGATCACACTATCAAAGCGTTTATTCCAACTCCGAGAGGCTTGCACCAGTCCATAAATTGATCGCTGGAGCTTGCACACTTTGTTAGCTCCCTTTGGATCGACAAAACCTTCTGGTTGCATCATATACAACTCTTCTTCCAGAAATCCATTCAGGAATGCAGTTTTGACATCCATCTGCCAAATTTCATAATCATAAAATGCGGCAATTGCTAACATGATTTGGACAGACTTAAGCATCGCTACGGGTGAGAAGGTCTCATCGTAGTCAATCCCTTGAACTTGCCGAAAACCTTTTGCGACAAGTTGAGCTTTGTAGACAGTAATATTACCGTCAGCGTCAGTCTTCTTCTTGAAGATCCATTTATTCTCAATTGCTTGCCGATCATCGGGCAAATCAACCAAAGTCCATACTTTGTTCTCATACATGGATCCCATCTCAGATTTCATGGCTTCAAGCCATTTTGCGGAATCTGGGCTCACCATCGCTTCTTCATAGTTCGTAGGTTCATCATGATCTAGTAGCATGACTTCCAGAACAGGATTACCGTACCACTCTGGTGCGGATCTCACTCTGGTTGATCTACGAGGTTCAGTAGTATCTTGTTCTGAAGTTTCATGATTATCATCATTAGCTTCCTCACTAACTGGTGTAGGTGTCACTGAAACAGTTTTCTGTGATGCACTACTTTCCAATAAGGGAGCAGGTACAGTTACCTCGTCAAGTTCTACTTTCCTCCCACTCACTTCTTTCGAGAGAAACTCCTCCAGAAAGTTTCCGAATTTAGCAACAAAAGTCTTGCCTTCGGATCTGTGATAGAAGGTGTATCCAATAGTTTCCTTTGGATATCCTATGAAGACACATTTCTCCGATTTGGGTTCGAGCTTATCAGGTTGAAGCTTTTTCACATAAGCATCGCAGCCCCAAACTTTCAGAAACGACAACTTTGGTTTCTTGCCAAACCACAGTTCATAAGGCATCGTCTCAACGGATTTTGATGGTGCCCTATTTAACGTGAATGCGGCCGTCTCTAGAGCGTATCCCCAAAACGATAGCAGTAAATCAGTAAGAGACATCATAGATCGCACCATATCTAGTAAAGTACGATTACGACGTTCGGACACACCATTACGTTGTGGTGTTCTGGGTGGCGTGAGTTGCGAAACTATTCCGCATTGTTTCAAATGTACACCAAACTCGTAACTCAAATATTCTCCTCCACGATCAGATTGTAGAAACTTTATTTTCTTGTTACGATGATTTTCAACTTCACTCTGAAATTCTTTGAACTTTTCAAACGTTTCAGACTTATGTTTCATTAAGTAGATATACCCATATCTGCTTAAGTCATCTGTGAAGGTGAGAAAATAACGATATCCGCCACGAGCCTCACTATTCATCGGACCACATACATCTGTATGTATGATTTCTAACAAATCTGTTGCTCTCTCCATAGTACCGGAGAACGGTGTTTTAGTCATCTTGCCCATGAGGCACGGTTCGTAAGTACCAAGTGATTCATAATCAAGTGGTTCCAAAAGTCCATCAGTATGGAGTTTCTTCATGCGCTTTACACCGATATGACCTAAACGGCAGTGCCACAAATAAGTTGCACTATCATTATCAACTCTGCATCTTTTGGCTTCAACACTATGAATATGTGTGTCACTACTATCGAGATTCAATAAAAATAGACCACTCTTTAAGGGTGCATGACCATAAAAGATATTACTCATATAAATAGAACAACCATTATTCTCAGATTTAAATGAATAACCGTCTCGCATCAAACAAGATCCAGATATAATGTTCATGCTTAACGCTGGCACCAAATAACAATTATTTAGGTCTAATATTAATCCCGAAGGTAGATGTAGAGGTAGCGTGCCGACTGCGATCACATCGACTTTGGAACCGTTTCCCACGCGCATCGTCACCTCGTCCTTAGCCAATCTTCGCTTAATCCGTAGTCCCTGTTTTGAGTTGCAAATATTAGCAACAGAACCAGTATCAAATACCCAGGTGCTACTGCGAGCATTAGTAAGGTACACATCAATAACATGTATATCACATATACCTTTGTTCACCTTGCCATCCTTCTTATCCGCCAAATACTTGGGGCAGTTCCGTTTCCAGTGACCAGTCTGCTTGCAGTAGAAGCACTCAGTTTCAGGCTTAGGTCCAGGTTTGGGTTTCTTCTCTTGAGTAGCAACTTGCTTGCCGTTCTTTTTGAAGTTCCCCTTCTTCTTCCCTTTGCCCTTTTTCTTGAAACTAGTGGTCTTGTTGACCATCAACACTTGATGCTCCTTTTTGATTTCTACCTTCGCAGCTTTCAGCATTGCGAAGAGCTCGGGAATAGTCTTATTCATCCCTTGCATATTATAGTTCATCACGAAGCTCTTGTAGCTTGGTGGCAGTGATTGGAGAATTCTGTCAATGACGCAATCATCTGGAAGATTAACTCCCAATTGAATCAAGTGATTATTATACCCAGACATTTTGAGTATATGCTCACTGACAGAACTATTCTCCTCTATCTTGCAGCTATAGAACTTATTGGAGACTTCATATCTCTCAATCTGGGCATTTGCTTGAAATATTAACTTCAACTCCTAGAACATCTCATATGCTCCATGACGTTCAAAACGTCGTTGAAGTCTCGATTCTAAGCCGTAAAGCATGGCACACTGAACTATCGAGTAGTCATCAGCTTTTCTCTGCCAGACGTTCATAACATCTGGTGTTGCTCCAGCAGCAGGCCGGCACCCAGCGGTGCTTCCAGGACGTAATTCTTCTGTGCAGCAATGAGGATAATCCTCAAGTTACGGACCCAGTCCGTGTAATTGCTACCATCATCTTTCAACTTTGCTTTCTCAAGGAACGCATTAAAATTCAATGGAACAACAGCATGAGCCATCTATCTACAACCAAGCATAAACAAGCAAGATACTATCAGGTACTAAGTTTCATGATAAATTTAGGTTCAATTAATTTACTTAAAGAACTCCCACTTAGATAGACATCCCTCTAATCCTCTAAGTGATTACGTGATCCAAATCAACTAAACCATGTCCGATCATCACGTGAGATGGAGTAGTTTCTTTGGTGAACATCACTATGTTGATCATATCTACTATATGATTCACGCTCGACCTTTCGGTCTCCGTGTTCCGAGGCCATATCTGTATATGCTTGGCTCGTCAAGTATAACCTGAGTATTCCACGTGTGCAACTGTTTTGCACCCGTTGTATTTGAACGTAGAGCCTATCACACCCGATCATCACGTGGTGTCTCAGCACGAAGAACTTTCGCAACGGTGCATACTCAGGGAGAACACTTCTTGATAATTAGTGAGAGATCATCTTATAATGCTACCGTCAATCAAAGCAAGATAAGATGCATAAAAGATAAACATCACATGCAATCAATATAAGTGATATGATATGGCCATCATCATCTTGTGCTTGTGATCTCCATCTTTGAAGCACCATCGTGATCACCATCGTCACTGGCGCGACACCTTGATCTCCATCGTAGCATTGTTGTCGTCTCGCCAATCTTATGCTTCCATGACTATCGCTACCGCTTAGTGATAAAGTAAAGCATTACAGCGCGATTGCATTGCATACAATAAAGCGACAACCATATGGCTCCTGCCAGTTGCCGATAACTCGGTTACAAAACATGATCATCTCATACAATAAAATTTTAGCATCATGTCTTGACCATATCACATCACAACATGCCCTGCAAAAACAAGTTAGACGTCCTCTACTTTGTTGTTGCAAGTTTTACGTGGCTGCTATGGGCTTAAGCAAGAACCAATCTTACCTACGCATCAAAACCACAACGATAGTTTGTCAAGTTGGTGCTGTTTTAACCTTCGCAAGGACCGGGCGTAGCCACACTCGGTTCAACTAAAGTTGGAGAAATTGTCACCCGCAAGCCACCTATGTGCAAAGCACGTCGGGAGAACCGGTCTCGCGTAAGCGTACGCGTAATGTCGGTCCAGGCCGCTTCGTCCAACAATACTGCCGAACCAAAGTATGACATGCTGGTAAGCAGTATGACTTATATCGCCCACAACTCACTTGTGTTCTACTCGTGCATATAACATCAACATATAAAACCTAGGCTCGGATGCCACTGTTGGGTTTCGTAGTAATTTCAAAAAAAATCCTACGCACATGCAAGATCATGGTGATGCATAGCAACGAGAGGGGGAGAGTGTGATCTACGTACCCTTGTAGATCGACAACGGAAGCGTTTGGTTGATGTAGTTGTACGTCTCCACGGCCCGACCGATCATGCACCGAAACTATGGCACCTCCGAGTTCTAGCACACGTTTAGCTCGATGACGATCCCCGGACTCCGATCCAGCAAAGTGTCGGGGAAGAGTTCCGTCAGTACGACGGTGTGGTGACGATCTTGATGCACTACCGTCGCAGGGCTTCGCCTAAGCACCGCTACAATATTATCGAGGACTATGGTGGAAGGGGGCACCGCACACGGCTAAGAATATGATCACGTGGATCAACTTGTGTGTCTAGGGGTGCCCCCTGCCCCCGTATATAAAGGAGCAAGGGGAGGAGGCCGGCTGGCCCTATAGGCGCGCCAAGGAGGAGTCCTCCTCCTAGTAGGAGTAGGACTCCTACTAGGAGGGGGAAAGAAGTGGGGAGGGAGAGGGAAAGGGGGGCGCCGCCCCCCCTCTCCTAGTCCAATTCAGACCAGAGGGGAGGAGGCGCGCGGCCCACCTTTGGCTGCCCCTCTCTCTCTCCACTAAGGCCCATATGGCCCATTACTTCTCCCAGGGGGTTCCGGTAACCCTCCGGCTCTCCGGTTTTCTCCGAAATCACCCGGAACACTTCCGGTGTCCGAATATAGCCATCCAATATATCAATCTTTATGTCTCGACCATTTTGAGACTCCTGTCATGTCCGTGATCACATCCGGGACTCCGAACTAACTTCGGTACATCAAAACTGATAAACTCATAATATAACTGTCATCGAAACCTTAAGCGTGCGGACCCTACGGGTTCGAGAACAATGTAGACATGACCGAGACACGTCTCCGGTCAATAACCAATAGCGGAACCTGGATGCTCATATTGGCTCCTACATATTCTACGAAGATCTTAATCGGTCAGACCGCATGACAACATACGTTGTTCCCTTTGTCATCGGTATGTTACTTGCCCGAGATTCGATCGTCGGTATCTCAATACCTAGTTCAATCTCGTTACCGGCAAGTCTCTTTACTCGTTTCATAATACATCATCTCGCAACTAACTCATTAGTTGCAATGCTTGCAAGGCTTATGTGATGTGCATTACCGAGAGGGCCCAGAGATACCTCTTCGACAATCGAAGTGACAAATCCTAATCTCGAAATACGCCAACCCAACATGTACCTTTGGAGACACCTGTAGAGCACCTTTATAATCACCCATTTACGTTGTGACGTTTGGTAGCACACAAAGTGTTCCTCCGGCAAACGGGAGTTGCATAATCTCATAGTCATAGGAACATGTATAAGTCATGAAGAAAGCAATAGCAACATACTAAACGATCGGGTGCTAAGCTAATGGAATGGGTCATGTCAATCAGATCATTCACCTAATGATGTGATCCCGTTAATCAAATAACAACTCTTTGTTCATGGTTAGGAAACATAACCATCTTTGATTAACGAGCTAGTCAAGTAGAGGCATACTAGTGACACTCTGTTTGTCTATGTATTCACACATGTATTATGTTTCCGGTTAATACAATTCTAGCATGAATAATAAACATTCATCATGATATAAGGAAATAAATAATAACTTTATTATTGCCTCTAGGGCATATTTCCTTCAATTACATAGGTTGTGTGAAGATTACCTCACTTGCGACATTGCTTTCAATGCGGTTATGCCTCTAAGTCGTGCTTCGACACGTGGGAGATATATCCGCATCAAGGGCGTTTCAAGTTGGTAATCAGAGCCTTCCCCGACCTTAGGAGCCCCATTGCTTGCCCGTTTTTAGCGGCCGAGTTGTGTCTAGAAAAATGTTTTGAGTCATTTAGGAATTATATATCGGAGAGTTTAGGAATTCTTTTTACTTCCCAGTCTCCTCATCGCTCTGGTAAGGCATCCTGACGTAGAGTTTTGACTCTTCTCTTCTCAAATTTCACTAAAAAAAATTTAGGATCACGCGGGTATCTTGGAATCGTTCCGATGGTTTTGTGACGAGAACATTGTCTTGGTGCCTCCTGTCAGGGGTTTTGTGGAAGTGTCCCGGGGAGTTGAGCTCTGAGGTGTTGTCGTCATAATTTTATCGTTGCAGTTCCGGAATACCTGAGTTTAGTACGCCGACATCGAAAATCTCTTTTATGAAGTTCGTTGGTGAGATAACCTCGACGCCACCCAGTACTGGGGCGGGAGTTCGGGAGTATTGCCATAACTTGTATAACGGATGCTTTTCGAAGGTTGAGGTAGATGATTTCCGAAGGTTTCTTGGTTATGTGTTGAAGGATGGATACAGCTGGATGTAGGATTTGCTAGTTTGGGTGAGATATTATGCTTCCCCTGTATCCCCAACACCTGATTGCATAACTGGAAAATTTCGGGAGTTTCATAGGTGGGAATTCAAGTAGCTCTTAGGATATCTTTCCGACAGATGTATGATATGAAATTGGGGTTCGACATCTAGTGGTCCGCCTATTCACGGTCGGTTTTACAGTGGTCTCGTTGTGTCTTAAAGAGTCCTTGGCTATGCCGACTCGGGGGCGCTTCGTATGTCATGTGCACTGCCTTGTACATGATGGTGTTGTACGATCGAGCCCGTGTAGGCCCCACCACGAAAACTTCGGGCGAAATCTCTATCATATGTTTGTTCCGGCTTATTTTGCAAGCCAATCCATTGTTTTGTTTTGAGTTGTGGTATTCGAGTTGCTTCAGAGACAAATGTGGATTCCATCCCTTTTCTAAGCGGTGTTCTCATATTCCTATGTGAATACTAATCCTTCTTGATCATCAAGATTGTTTTTGTCAATCCCTTTTAACCGGTGTGTCTCTCCTCAAGTAGATCCAATCATTTCAACATCCGCAAGATCCAATCTCAGTTCTTCTCTACGGTGTTTGTTTCATCCGTCTCCAAGTTGCCTTTGTTTTTCCCGCCCACCCACCCTTTTTCCTCAAGGACTCATATTTCTTAATCAACTATTCATTTTATCGATGGAAGTCTCTCCATTCTTATCCGATGTTTCTCATGAAGATTCTAACGGAGCCTCAAGTTCATCATTATTCATTCTCTTTCTTCTCCGGTGAAACCAATTCAAGCTTTCTTGATCATATCCTTTCCTCATTTTAAATACCCTATCATGCCGGTGCTCCTCATATTCATTCATTTCTCACTATTCATTTGTTCCAGAGTGCTCAAGATATCTCGAAGATTTGTGTTTTCCACTCTGCATTCATTCAAGATCTTTCGAGGTTGTTATCTCGTTCATGCCATTTAATTCAACCGGTGCAACCTCTCTTTTAAATCGTTCTACGGTGTTTCTTTTGAGTGGGCCCTAACCCACAGGTCTTTTCCCAGGATCTTACCTGACTATTCTTATTTTTCCCGGAGCTATCCTAAATTCTTTTCGAAGTTTGACGTAAGAATGAGTTATCATCAGTCAAATGTATTTCTCCAAGATCTTTCAAATTCTTTTCATTGTGGTTCAACCTTTCTAGTCTTCATCCCGGAGTATCTCAACAATCCATGGTGGTCTTTATCATCGTCATTCTCTGCAGTTGAAGACCGAAGAAGATTTTCCTCTAAATCTTGCTCCTTTCTCTTCAAGATTTATGACTCTAGCATCGTGCCATCCCCTCATAATTGTTTTGATCGTGAGTATTCTTTTCACCTATCCGGAGCAATTCAAGAGTCTTCTCAGTTTGTTATCCGGAGTCCATCAATTCAGGTTTATTCATTCCCAGCTGTCAGTTATCATTCTCCTATTTTTACCGGTCCTTCGTTCTAGTGATCTTTAATCGGCTCGTGATCTCTTCGTTCTCATGTTTCTAAATCCTCTCAATCTCTGTTCATTTTATAATTCTTCCCGGTGTTTCTTTATCTTTTCTTCGTTCCTTTTCAATTCTTACGGTGGTTCGTGCAAGATCTCTCTTCCATGTTTATCATATCAATTCATTCGTTCTTTCCAATCCCGACCGGTGGTTCGTTGAAGACCTTTCTCAAGTTTGCGCCATATCTCTCTAAAGCCTTTCTAAGAGAGTAAGTAGTATGCCAAATCCATTGTTTGTCATCAATTTAATTGGTGAAGGATACGCATAACACAATTCTTACTTTTTCCTCACTCAAGTGATTAATTCCTTATTCCGGAGGTTCATCAAATTCTCGATTCAAGTTGTCCATCTTTCTTTTCCGGAGCCTAAAGCTATTTCAATTATCATTCCAAAGATCCATCAAACCATTGCAAGGATTCACCTTGTGTTTTCAACTTCCCTTTCCTTCCGTTTGATCATTCTTTTGTTTACCGGAGTTCTTCAGGGAGGCTCTACATGTTGGTTCATCAAGGACATAATTCCTTCTCGAAGTGTCCATCGAGATTATTTTTAGAGGAGCTCAAGCATTCTTCATCTTGCAATCTGGAGTGCAATTCTTTCAACCGTACCATTCGAGGTGGTATTATGTCATTCTTGATAATTTGAGTTCATGTTTTCATGATTCACATGTTGTCAAGAATGAGATATTTTAAGTCCATCAATCTCTTCATTGAAATTATCTTGGGCTATATTTCACCTAAAGCCTTCCCTAAGGTTTGTTGCTACTTATGGTGCTCACAAATGACCCAAGTTCTTCATCTATCCTCCCGGTGAAATAAGTTTCTCATCTTGTTCATTCCAATCCAATTCTTTTTCCGTGAGTGGCAGGTTGTCACCTCATAATTTGAGATGTATTCCATAAGACCATATCAAGCTTATTCTTTTCATTGTTGGTTTTCCAACAACTCCGTTCTAGCATTTGTTGTAACCGTGCTCTCTCAAGATATTGTTTCCCCTTTGTTTCGGAGGCATTGTGATGTTGCTCTCCTCAACACATCTTCTCGGTTTGTCAGGACCATGTTTTGATCGTGCTTATCCTTTTAACCGGAGGTTGTGTGTTGATGATTTCATCAAGTATCCTCTCATATTATCAAGTTCTTATTCAATTCCTGTTATTTTCAACCGGAGTGCTGCCCGAAGTTGTTCTTCCTTGTTCTTTTTCCCTAACGGAGTGTTTTTCAACTCCGTTCATCTCCGTTGCTTTCTTTCTGTCTTTTGTTCAAACTTTCAAGGTTCGTGGTTTCACTCGTTTGTCAAAGAAGCAACTTAATTTTTCCTCTTCTCTTTCTCTTCTGTTTGTCCCTCCGGTGCCATTCTAGATCTCGGGACGAGATCCTCTCGTAGTGGTGGAGTGTTGTAACGCCCCGAGACCATTGCGCCAGGTGTCTTCCTGTTTTTCGTTGTCGTTGTGTGTTTGATCTGTTTGTTGCCATGATCGCGATGAGTCCCATTGTCATATTTTGCTTCTTGCATCATGTTCATCATTTGATTATATTGCATTGCCATGCCCATCTTTGTCATGTTGCATTTGTGCCTCTTGTCATTTTTGCATTCTCATAATCATCATGTGCACTGTCATATTCATGCATGTTACATTGTTGCATGCTCCATGTATAATCATGCATCATCACCTCCTCCTTCCTTCTTCTTTCCTTCATTTTGGCAAGTGACCTTTCCCCCCTCCTCCATAAATGTTCATTCTTTTCCTGATGCTAGTTCACCATGCCTAAACCCTCTCTGCCAATTTTCAGCTCTTGTGGACTTGTTTTGGTTGGAATCAAAATTGCCTCAAGTTTGAATTTAGTTCAAACTTGCGATAATTTTCTTTCTCTAAAAATGCCCAAACCATTTATTTCAATTAGTGCATAATTCCAGCGTCGCGGGGATATTATTATATCTCTCCTACACCCCTCTTTTATCCCTGTGTTTTTCTGTTTATTTTCTGCCTGAGGAAAATGAGAAAGAAAAGAGAAAGCAGCAAGAGCGGCCTACCTGGGCCTCCTTCTACCAGGCCGGTCCAGCAGCAGACCCAGCAGCAGCCTCAACGCAGTCCCCTCGCTCTCTCCCGTGGTGAATCCACGCTGGACACCCATCCGGACCCACCTGCAGCGACCGTTTCCTTCGCCTTTTTCTTCCTCCTCTCGCCACCTCCCCCTCACAGTAAAAGCAGAGGAGGAGCACACATGGCCACAGTGGACGCCCGAGCTCCACGTCCGCCCTTCCCCCTTCCTATTTAACCCTCGCTGCGATCCCTAGGGTTCCCTCTCTCCTCCTCTTTCCCTCCTCCGCGCCGCCGCTCCAGGGAGGCTCTCCCTCACGTCTCCTTGCTCCTGCCTCGAGTAGCACCCGAACGCCATGGCGGGCCAGGCAAGGAGCTCGCTGCCGGCCTGACGCCTCCCTTCGACCTCCACGACGCCCGCGAGAACCGCAGCGAGCCCAAGACCGCCTCCACGACGTCCTCTTCTTCCCCTTCGTCTTCTTCTTCCCGGATCAGAGCATTCGCCAAGTCCCTCTTCTTCCCCTGCGTCCTCCACTTCACGCCGGGAGCCAACGCGCGCGCCATGAGGATCTTCTTCCCCGACGTCGTCTTCTTCGACTACAAGCAGGCCAGGAGCCAGACAGGCCCAAGGCCGACGCGATCGTTTTCCTCTACGACCTCTTCTTCCCTGCATTCTCTGCTTCACGAACACAGGCGATATGCGGGTCCCCAAGCCATCTTCACTGCTTCTCCGACCGCCCTGCCAACGAATTCGAGCCCCTCGTGAGCTCCTCCCACAAACCCCTCCTTTACCTCTCACATCCGTGCATGTAGGCGTCCCTCCGGTCGAGTTTGTGCACGACCACCATGAGCGAGGTTGTGGAGCTTCTGTTGTTTTATTTCGCGAGCCCGTGGTATGTTCCTGCACGAGCACACCCACACCTCATGCGCAGCTCGCTTCCCGCACGCCCTCCGCTACTCTGCCTCGCAAGCCGCCGCTGCTACTGGCCGCAAGCGCTCGCCGGAGTTCTGGATCCTTCGGGCGTCCATGGAGTTCCAGGACTGAGCCTCAATTCATAAGTAGCCGTGCCCCTGCATTCTGGGCACACACAAAGCTTCAGCCTAGTGGCTAGAGGCACTCGATTATAACCAGGGGATTTTGGGTTCGAATCCCTGATACACCGATTTTTCCTTTCCCCTCTGTTCTATTTAAATTTTGCACACCCACTCAGCCGCTTGGGCCTCCTTCACTCCCGGGCCGCTGCACTGTGTTGCTCTGGCCCGTGTATATTTTTCCCTCTGCCCAATGTTTTTACCATTTCCGGTGCACTGCATATTTACAGATTGGACCCTATACTTCATGCATATCATATCTCACAAACCGTGCATCGGATTAAAACAAACTTAACATGAAAGATGCTTAGAATTGCATCTAGTTTCATAATATGTCATTTTCATCCATGTTTAAAATATTTAAAATGATGTTTGGTTAAATTTACTCCTATGCCATGTTAAAATGATTTAATTCATAACTATTCAACCATAGCTCCAAATCTAACAAACTTTATATGTAAATGGGGTAGAAAAATGCCTAGTTTAACATGGTGGCCTTACTTTGCATGTTTAACAACTCTAAAATTATGTTTAGGGCAGAACAGTACCAAACCTAATATATGCATATGAGGAGTTTCCGGAATTGTTGTTCGTTGCTTCCGGCCTCATTTAAACTTGACTAGATAGGTAGTTTTACTTTGCTTCACTCTCTTGCCATGCTAACAACATTTAACATTGTTGAGTACCTAAACGAGAGAGAACAAAATAATTCATGTGGTGTTCCGTCAATATGCAACTCGTTGCATATTGAGCTCCACTTAACTTGTAGTGTTGTTTGTGCATTTTGCCATGCCATGTTTCATTAAAACCGGAAATGCATCTTTCTTGGTTGTGCATCATACCATGTTCATGTGTTGGTTGTTTACTATGTTGTGTTCTTCTTTCCGGTGTTTGCTTCTTCGGGTTGGTCTCGATAACGTCGCATTTGTGAGGAACCGTTCGACTACGTCCGTTTGTCTTCTTCATGGACTCGTTCTTCTTCCTTGCGGGATTTCAGCAAGATGATCATACCCTCGAAATCACTACTATCTTTGCTTTGCTAGATGCTCGCTCTTTTGCCATGCCAATGCTACGATACCTACCACTACCACTTGCTTATCATGCCTCCTATATTGTTGAACCAAGCCTCTAACCCACCTTGTCCTAGCAAACCGTTGATTGGCTATGTTACTGCTTTGCTCAGCCCCTCTTATAGCGTTGTTAGTTGCAGGTGAAGATTGGAGTTTTGTTCCTTGTTGGAACATGGAGATGTTGTTCCTTGTTGGAACATGTTTACTTGTTGGGATATCACAATATATCTTATTTAATTAATGCATCTATATACTTGGTAAATGGTGGAAGGCTCGGCCTTATGCCTGGTGTTTTGTTCCACTCTTGCCGCCCTAGTTTCCGTCATATCGGTGTTATTTTCCCGGATTCTGCGTCCCTTACGCGGTTGGGCTATTATGGGAACCCCTTGACAGTTCGCCTTAAGTAAAGCTCTTCCAGCAATGCCCAACATTGGTTTTACCATTCGCCACCTAGCCTTTTTTTCCCTTGGGTTTCGCGGACTCAAGGGTCATCATTATTTTACCCCCCCCCCCCCCGGGCCAGTGCTCCTCTGAGTGTTGGTCCAACCTGTCAGCTGCCGGTAACCACCAGGGGCAACTCTGGGCTGGCCTACCCGTACCTAAGACAATCTGAGTGTGCCCTGAGAAAGAGATATGTGCAGCTCCTATCGGGATTTGTCGGCACATTCGGGCGGTGTTGCTGGTTTAGTTTTACCCTGTCGAAATGTCTTGTTGTACCGGGATACCGAGTCTGATCGGAACGTCTCGGGAGGAGGTCTATTCCTTCGTTGACCGTGAGAGCTTGTGATGGGCTAAGTTGGGACACCCCTGCAGGGATTTGAACTTTCGAAAGCCGTGCCCGCGGTTATGGGCAGATGGGAATTTGTTAATGTCCGGTTGTAGATAACTTGAACCTTAACTTAATTAAAATGCATCAACTGCGTGTGTAACCGTGATGGTCTCTTCTCGGCGGAGTCCGGGAAGTGAACACGGTTGTTGGAGTTATGCTTGATGTAGGTTGTTTTAGGATCACTTCTTGATCATACTTTCTTGAACATGCTTTGCCTTCTCTTCTCGCTCTCATTTGCGTATGTTAGCCACCATATATGCTAGTCGCTTGCTGCAGCTCCACCTCATACCTTTACCTTACCCATAAGCTTAAATAGTCTTGATCACGAGGGTGCGAGATTGCTGAGTCCCCGTGGCTCACAGATACTTCCAAAACCAGCTTGCAGGTGCCGATGAGTCCGTGCAGATGACTCAACCAAGCTCAGGAGGAGCTCGATGAAGATCTTGTCCTTTGTGTTGTTTCGTTCTAGTTGATCAGTAGTGGAGCCCATTTGGGGTCGTTCGGGGACCTTTGTCGCATTTGGGGTTCTTCTTTTATTTTGGGTTCCGGAGTCGGACCTTGATTGTTTTTGGTTGATGTAATGCTTTATTCATGTAATTGTGTGAAGTGGCGATTGTAAGCCAACTATGTATCTCTTTCCCTTATGTATTACATGGGTTGTGTGAAGATTACCTCACTTGCGACATTGCTTTCAATGCGGTTATGCCTCTAAGTCGTGCTTCGACACATGGGAGATATAGCCGCATCGAGGGCGTTTCACTTACCTCATCTTCGGAGAGCGGAAGGTAGTTGTCGTCCTCCGAACCGTCGCTGGGCATGGCCTGTTCGTCGGGGCTGGCTTGCCCGTTTTCCTGTTCCTCTTGCTCGGGTGTTGCTCCCATAGGGTCTTCATTGCTTTCGGCACCGTCCGGAGTACTATTTTCTCTAGTGCCATTGTTGTTGCAGCGTGACTTCAGGCGGCGTTTGGGGCGCCGGAACTTAGACTGTGACTCAGGATTTTTAACTGGATCTCCCTTGTCTTTGCCGCGAGGCTTTTTAAGTGTATCGATCATGTACACGTCATGTGAAGGGGTGGCCATCTCGCACCTGATGACTGGCGGGTCTTGGCCTTGCTCCTTATCGGCATCGTCATCTATACCATCAATGTTTGCAGAGCCAGAAGCGGGCATGTCGGTTAAGTCCTCGACAGTGGCTATGAAGTGGGTGGCGGGTGGGAAGCGAAATTCTCCATTATCAGCCTCTAGCTCGAACTGGACATAGTTTGGCCGTGATTCCCCCATCAGGATAGGTTTTTCAACGAAATTAGCACGTCGCCAAAGGGCGAGTGCTGGAAGACATCTGCGACGCTGAACTTGATGATTGATAACCGATCCAACTCGGTGTCCGAGGGCGCGCAAGGTTCGGAACTTATAGCCGGAAACGAGTCCGAAATTCCGTTGACGCTGATATTGCCTGGTGTTGAGTTTGCGTGCGGCTCCAACGCTGCGGACTCTATGGCTTCGGATGGTGCAAACTGCTCCGGTTCTAAGGTCGTAGCAGTTACCGGAACCATCTCCAGAACCTGGTCCGATGACCGATTTAGGTCATGTTCATCGGAGCGAGGGGGAGCAATCACCGCGGTCTCAAATCCATTGAAGATCAAGTCTCCACGGATATCCGCGACATAGTTCAAGCTTCCAAATCTGACCTGATGGCCAGGGGCGTAGCTATCAATCTACTCCAGATGGCCAAGCGAGTTGGCCCGGAGTACGAAGCCGCCGAATATGAAAATTTGTCCGGGGAGGAAGGTTTCTCCTTGGACGGCGTCACTATAGACGATCAGAGGGGCCATCGAACCTCTCGTTGACGAAACAGTGGAACTCACAATGAAAGCACAAATGTCGGTGTCAAAACCGGTGGATCTCAGGTAGGGGGTCTCGAACTGTGCATCTAGGATTGATGGTAACAGGAGACGGGGGACATGATGTTTACCCAGGTTTGGCCCTCTCTATGGAGGTAATACCCTACGTCCTGCTTGATTGATCTTGATGAATATGAGTATTACAAGAGTTGATCTACCACGAGATCGTAATGGCTAAACTCTAGAAGCCTAGCCTGTATGACTATGGTAATGAATATATCCTTTCCGGACTAACCCCTCCGGTTTATATAGACACCGGGGGGTCTAGGGTTTACACAGAGTCGGTTACATAATAAGGAATCTTCATAGTCGGTCGCCAAGCTTGCCTTCCATGCCAAGGAGAGTCCAATCCGGACACAGGTATAGTCTTTGGCCTTCATGTCTTCACAGCCCATCAGTCTGACCCATGGATAACAGGCCGAACGCCCGAGGACCCCTTAGTCCAGGACTCCCTCAACCACTCCTTCACCAAAGGTGTCGCCCACATGTCGCAGGCTTTGCAAGGGCCCCAGGTCACAGGTCACCATGTCGTGCATTCCAGAAGGGGAAGTGCAACAAAGCTCAGTTGCACGTCAAGTGTTTCCTGAAGCCACCCCTACTGTGAATGTCTCTGAGACTGAAGCCAAAGTGGCTGAAGACATTCCGGCTGCATCAGCCGACGAAGACGAAGAAAAGAGAGAAGATGAAAGAGTTGCCACACCCCCAGCTACTGACCAAGTCATTCTCGAGGAGAATGTGATTGTGCCCGACCCTCCTGTTATTGAACAAGTGGAGGTAGATAACACTGAGGCTACCACCAATAATGCCACTGAAGCCAATGACACAGTCACGGCTGAAGACAATGTGGAGCCTGCAGCGAATGAGAATGATGAAGACACTATTCCTCCTCGAAGGCCTCACACCATGGAACAAGCATTCAATCGAGGTGAATTGGTAACTGTCAAATGGCCGATTATGGTTCCACCTACTGCTCCCGGGCCATAATATGATTATTATGTGGACCATAGGCCTCAAGTGCAGAAGCCAAAGCCCAGATTGTCAAGGCTTCCAAGTGCTGCCACAACCCAGGAATCATTCTGTGTGCAAAGCTTTAGGGCACACAACACCTTCTTTGATAGTGCCAAGAACCCATACAAGAAGCCCAAGATCTCCTCTGATAGATTTTGGAGCCATCTGCAGCGAAGCTATTACTCATGCATCCTCTACAACCAAGACCGGATTTATCCGCATCAGCGTCTGTACTGCGATGCTATAGCTGGGCTGCCTTGTCTTGAAGAAGCTCTTGACTGCTTTGGATATATTTGTCTTCTGCCATTTGTGATAGACAAAGAGCACTGGAATGAAGAGCTTCTGTTGCAGTTCTATGCCACACTTCATATTCGCGGCTACAACAAGGATCCGAAGACATGGGTCCTTGAGTGGATGTCAGGTGATGTAAATCACAAAGCCAAAGCTCAAGACATTATCGAGCTTACCTCCCTGCCCACTCCAGGTGAGTTATACGAGCCTGGTTATCAGCGTCATCGAGATGAACTGCAGTGTATCTTTCAAAGGCCCAAACCAAATATGAGTCAGATGCTCAGGATGATGAAGCCATTACCTCAAGATGTTGAATAGCCAAAGGAATTCTTCGTGAAGGACCAAGAGTACTTGCCACGCACCGTCTACCACATACTGAGGCGTACTCTATGGCCAATCAAGGGACACTCTTCTGAAGCTAAACTTGAAGGAGCCATGAAGACTTTGGTATTCTATATCATCAATGGCATCAAAGTCAACACCCAGGACTTCTTCATCGGACAACTTGCTACTTCTGGGATTGATCTGTTTGGCCTGAAGTTCTATGCTCCATGGGTGATGCACTTGATTAAGCTTCACTCTACCATTGATTATCAGCCCTCAGCATGCAACCATGTCATTTTTCTGCCAAAGGTTGATATGTCAGTTGAAGCCATCTACCCTGAGCCTACCAATTAACCACTCCATCTTCACAATGTTGAACATCAAAGTTTCTCGTAGCCAATCGAAGGAATTCTTGTCCCCAATGCTGCAACCCCCACTTATCCTCTGGCTGGAAATATGAGAGTGCCACACCGCGCTAACATTGAAACCACTGCAAATACAGTTGCCCAAAGGCCTCGGAAGCATTCTCGTGTACTCAATGAACAAGAGCTTCGTGTGGCATTGCATCAGAAGCAGGATAAGCACCATGACTGGCTAAAGCGTCAGATGCAGAGTCTCTTGGTGGATGTCAATCACACTCGCAACTTGGCCACCAAGAACTCATTCGTTGCACATGAAGCCTGTAGGCGGTCCTGGAAGAGCCTCACCATGCTCTGCTCTAAAGACGAACTTCGTGGCGATGGCTTCACCGAGAGCTTCAAGTTTGACTCCACGCCTCCTCAAGATGCAAGTTGGCGTCGCACTCCATATATTGAAGAATCTGACTATTCATCTTTGACTGCAATTGTTGTTGCGAGAGTCATTGATGAAGAAGACGATGCCACTTCACCAACCATTGCTGCACTGCATATCGACACTGCATCAGGCCCGTCTACACCACCTAACTCCAACGTCGACCCTGCTCCATCATCTACTCCATCTAGGAACGAGTAGATACTCTATGCCTTCAAACCTTTTTGGTCATTACTGACAAAAGTGGGAGAAGCTTATGAGTTGATAGTCTTCAAACGGGTCCATATGGGTGGTTGCATTATATTTGCTAAGTCTTTACAACTCTCGTCTCCTGAAACATTTGGTTCTTTGAGTTGTAACACTTAAACTTGATGGTCGTCTGCTACTTTTTTTGCTACCTTGTGATGTGATGATAAATTCCGCATGAAGCCATTCCATAGACGTCCATTTTTCATTATGCATGTCATTATCTTCGTTATCTCTTTACATGCATGATGAATTGTCTTCATAAGTTGAAGAGGATCTCCACAAAGTAAAACCTGCCATGTGCATTTGCATTCGAAAGCAAACTACTTATATGCACATCTTCAGGGGGAGCCTTTTGTTACTTATGAAGACAATGCCTCAATCCTTACAATGTTCACATACTTTTATCCCCGTTGAAAACTTCAACCAGTTTGTCATCAATCACCAAAAAGGGGGATTTTGTAAGTGCATCTAGTGCCACCCCTAGTTGGTTTTGGAGTATTGATGATAAACTTGGTTGAGGGACTAATGTGTTTGTGAAAATTGCAGGATAACACAGGTAGTAGTCCCATATTGATTCGGTTTACCTACCGGAGATGACCCCTAAAAATGTGTGAAGACATTGAAGACAATGGTGGTCTGTGAAGATATTCATATTGAAGATTCTGACATGAGAAGACATTCACGTGAAGACTATGGAGTGCGAAGACATAGTTGTTTCATAGTTCCCGTTTCTTCTTTGTTGAGTCATAGGAACCACCATACTGTTAAGTGGGGTCCAAGTGAACAAATTCAGAGTGACTGATGTGATGCTCAACCAAATCCTATGTCTTCGAGCGAAGACAATGAGAGCAAATCTTATCCAGAGATGGATGAGTCAGCTTTACTTGTAGCCCAAGTCAAGCTGTCACGTGTGTTTGAAATCTAATTGTTGGACACGTGTCAGTTCCTTAGTGACCCAGGGTCATTTTGGACAAATCAGGTCGGGTTGCCTCCTGGCTATAAATAGCCCACCCCCTACACCATAAATTGGTGGCTGCTCAGAGTTAGTGCACGGCTTTTGTCGTTTGAGAGCAACCCACCTCCGAAGCATTTGAGAGAGAGATCCTTGCGAGGACAAATCCCTAAACACCCAGAGCCAAAGAGTGTTACGCATCACTGAAGTCTTTCTGTCTGCGTGAGCTGATGACTTGTTACACTTGAGGACGGTGATGATGGGTTTCGTAGTAATTTCAAAAAAATTCCTATGCACACGCAAGATCATGTGATGCATAGCAACGAGAGGGGAGAGTATGATCTACATACCTAGTAGATCGACAACGGAAGCGTTTGGTTGATGTAGTCGTACGTCTTCACGATCCGACCGATCAAGCACCGAAACTACGGCACCTCCGAGTTCTAGCACACGTTCAGCTCGATGACGATCCCCGGACTCCGATCCAGCAAAGTGTCGGGGAAGAGTTCCGTCAGCACAACGGCGTGGTGACGATCTTGATGCACTACAGCAGCAGGGCTTCGCCTAAACTCCGCTACAATATTATTGAGGACTATGGTGGCTGGGGCGCCGCACACGGCTAAGGAATAGATCACGTGGATCAACTTGTGTGTCTCTGGGGTGCCCCTGCCTCCGTATATAAAGGACTAAGGGGGGAGGCTGGCCGGCCAAGGAGGGTGCGCCAGGAGAGTCCTACTCCCTCTGGGAGTAGGATTCCCCCCCCCCAATCCTAGTTGGAATAGGATTCGCGGAGGGGGAAAAGAGAGAGGGGGGCCAGCACCTCTCCTTGTCCTAATAGGACTAGGGGAGGGGGGAGGCGCGCGGCCCATCTTGGGCTGCCCCTTCTCTTTTCCACTAAAGCCCACTAAGGCCCATATAGCTCCCGGGGGGTTCCGGTAACCTCCCGGTACTCCGGTAAAATCCTGATTTCACCCGGAACACTTCCGATATCCAAACATAGGCTTCCAATATATCAATCTTTATGTCTCGACCATTTCGAGACTCCTCGTCATGTCCGTGATCACATCCGGGACTCCAAACAACCTTCGGTACATCAAAATGCATAAACTCATAATATAACTGTCATCGTAACCTTAAGCGTGCGGACCCTACGGGTTCGAGAACAATGTAGAGATGACCGAGACACGTCTCCGGTCAATAACCAATAGCGGGACCTGGATGCCCATATTGGCTCCTACATATTCTACGAAGATCTTTATCGGTCAGACCGCATAACAACATACGTCGTTCCCTTTGTCATCGGTATGTTACTTGCCCAAGATTCGATCGTCGGTATTCCAAATACCTAGTTCAATCTCATTACCGGCAAGTCTCTTTACTCGTTCTGTAATACATCATCCCGCAACTAACTTATTAGTTGCAATGCTTGCAAGGCTTAACTGATGTGTATTACCGAGAGGGCCCAGAGATACCTCTCCGACAATCGGAGTGACAAATCCTAATCTCGAAATACGCCAACCCAACATGTACCTTTGGAGACACCTGTAGTACTCCTTTATAATCACCCAGTTACGTTGTGACGTTTGGTAGCACCCAAAGTGTTCCTCCGGCAAACGGGAGTTGCATAATCTCATAGTTATAGGAACATGTATAAGTCATGAAGAAAGCAATAGCAACATACTAAACAATCGGGTGCTAAGCTAATGGAATGGGTCATGTCAATCAGATCATTCACTTAATGATGTGATCCCGTTAATCAAATAACAACTCATTGTTCATGGTTAGGAAACATAACCATCTTTGATTAACGAGCTAGTCAAGTAGAGGCATACTAGTGACACTTTGTTTGTCTATGTATTCACACATGTATTATGTTTCCGGTTAATACAATTCTAGCATGAATAATAAACATTTATCATGATATAAGGAAATAAATAATAACTTTATTATTGCCTCTAGGGCATATTTCCTTCAGGTGAATCCTCCAGACGGTTGGGCATCGCGTTCTCAGCATCCAAGAGTCATTGTGGATTGCCAGTGAACAAAGTCTGTGAAGGTTTGGAAGTCTACCTTAAAGACTTACCAGAGTGATTGGGCGAGGACTAGGTGTCCTTAGCTCAAGGGGAATAAGGTGAAGACGCGGTCTTCTAAGTTGAATCTCAGCCTCCCTAACCAGATGTACAGTTGTCACAGCAACTGGAACTGGTCTACCAAATCCATGTCTTCACCAAGCAATTGGTTCTATTCTTCGCTTTCCTTTACTTTACGGTTTGTCTTCATGAAGTCATGGTTTGCATGTATGATCTGATTGACTTCACTGTGTGAAGACTGTTTACTGTTTGGCTTCATATTGTCTTCGATCCTGATCCTTACTACCTAGTTTCCCATAGTCTTCGTGCTTTCACTTCATTGCAATCTTGACTATGGCTTGTCTAGTGTAGCCTACCTTCCATTGCATATCAATAGGTTCATTTCTATCGTTTGTCTTTAAAGACCTCATGTTTTTGAAGACTTCCATAAAAATCGCCTATTCACCCCCCCCCCCCTCTAGTCGATAACTAGCACTTTCATTATGTGAACTACATGTTAGTATCACTTTCATCCATATTAGAGTTCATTTGCTTGATCATCAACAGTTCTAAAGTAGCTATGAAAATAAAGTTGTTTTACGGTTTTTCTGTAAACAGGAATAGAACTTTGTGATTTCCGTAGGAATTAATCCATGCATCAAATGGATTTGGTCCAGTGGGATGAAATGGAGTTTGTCAAGTATACTTTCTACTCATATTATTTTTAGCCATGTTAACAGTTGTTTAAACGTTGTTTAGGGGCTGACTAGAGGGTTAGCCATTGTAGAAATAGAAAAGCTAGCAAGTAGCAGCTACAGTAACTAGCAGTAGTACAAGTAGAGCAACGGTGGGTAGTGGCGTGGCGCAGGCATGGCTGGCAGTAGGCGACGAGCGGCGGTAGTCAGGCCAACGAGCATCAGCAGCAAGTAGCGGTAGCACGCGGTGGCAGCAGCAAGCCGCACGCGGGCGCGGCCTGGCCGCCGCGGGACACACATGCGGGCAGGCGCGGGCGTACGCCGGCACAGGAAGTGGCAGCAGCATCTAGCAGGAGCAGCATCGGCAAATCAGCAACAACAGCGGAGCTAGTAACGAACAGCGTGGGTGTGCACGAGAGACAACGGGCGAACGAGCGCACATGCGCATGAGCACGATAGAGGTTGGCCACGGCGCTGGTTAGCGAGGAGCAGCGTGGGAGCGGCAAGGCAGATGCGGCCAACGCGGGCGCGACGCGCAGGTGAGCCGGGCACCAAACAATAGCGACAGCAGGGCAGCGGCGGCGGAAGTCTCGGCGCGTGGCAAAGGAGGATGCAGCGCCGCTGCAGCGGGCAACGCGGCTGGCCACGGCGAGCAGGTGATCACGCGGGCGAAGACTACGGTGGTGACGGCAACAATGGCTATAGGCGACCAAACGAAACGCTGGGAGAGGGGTTTCGTACGGGGGCTCACCATGAAGTCACAAGGTGGCCTGTCGAGAGGTTAGGAGCTGCAGTGGCAGCCGGAGTTGGCGACAGCGACCGGCGAGGCAGAGGTGGACGAAGAGCTCGGGGTCGTCTTTGTAGCTGCCCCTGGGTTCAATCCGTCGGCGTAGAGGAAGTAGGGGAGGACGGCGGAGGTCGGGACACGTAGACGAGGTTGGAGGGGCTCGGTGGCCGCGGAGGTGAGGCTAGAAAACAAAGAGGGAAGGCTCCAAATCATGATCAACCTTAGCTCATGATCCCAAGATGATGTAGGGTGGATACCCTAAGGCCGATCTTTCACGATTTGGAGGGGATCCCGCGAGGAAAACGAAGAACACGGGGGAAAACAAGAGGACACATCAAATTGACTTGATCCAATCACACATAGAGATCAAAAGATCCAAAGACAACAAAGGAAAGATACAAGTAGCTAGTTCTTCTCCAAGAGGTGGTCTTGAATCCACTAGGGGGTCTTCTCCTAGGTGGAGGGCTTGTATCCACTTGGGGGGTCTTCTCCTAGATGGAGGGTGTCGGTGTCAAAACCGGCGGATCTCGGGTAGGGGGTCCCAAACTGTGCGTCTAAGGCGGATGGTAACAGGAGGCGGGGGACACAATGTTTACCCAGGTTCGGGCCCTCTCGATGGAGGTAATACCCTACTTCCTGCTTGATTGATCTTGGTGATATGAGTATTACAAGAGTTGATCTACCACGAGATCGGAGAGGCTAAACCCTAGAAGCTAGCCTATGGTATGATTGTTGTCGTCCTACGGACTAAAACCCTCTGGTTTATATAGACACCGGAAGGGGCTAGGGTTACACAGAGTCGGTTACAAGGGAGGAGATCTACATATCCGAATTGCCAAGCTTGCCTTCCACGCAAAGGAGAGTCCCACCTGGACACGGGACGAAGTCTTCAATCTGGTATATTCATAGTCCAACAGCCCGGCCAAAGGATATAGTCCGGCTGTCTGAGGACCCCCTAATCCAGGACTCCCTCAGTAGCCCCTGAACCAGGCTTCAATGACGACTAGTCCGGCACACAGATTGTCTTCGGCATTGCAAGGCGGGTTCCTCCTCCGAATACTCCATAGAAGATTTTGAACACAAGGATAGTGTCTGGCTCTACAAAAAAAATCCACATACCACCGTAGAGAGTATAATATTTCCATAAATCTAATTTGCTGACAACTTTTCATAACATGACATCATGCCATGGCCCCAGTCATTATTTAAACCGTTTTTCCCTGCCCGCTACTGCACGTGTTGCGAGGCGGTTTTATTGGCACGTCTTGTCGAAGCAGAGATCGTGTCCCCTTATCACGGTATTTTCATCAATACGGGTGTGGGTAACCCAATCGTGCTCGTTAGTACGACTCCTCGATTTTAGGCAAGTTCCAAACGGCCACGCGGAGGATGCTTGATATTCTCCCTCTTTATAAAGGGGCCAAAGCTTGTCCTTTTCTTCTCGCGCTTAATCCCTCCCTTCCCCCACCCTGAGTTCCAACACCCAAGGCTCACAGGCTGCTTGCCCGAGGGCAGGTCATCCCCACTCCTGAACCCAACAAGAGTGTTGTATTTGTTTCTCACTTCCTCCGAGGGCTAGGCTTTAGTCTTGATCCCTTTGTCAGAGGGCTCATGTTCTATTACGGGCTCGACTTCCACGATCTAGCTCCGGATTCCATCCTTCACATCTCGTCGTTTATCGTCGTATGTGAAGCCTTCCTCTGCATTACCCCACACTTCGGCTTATGGCTCAAGACCTTCAACGTGAAGCCGAAGATGATCGATGGGCGACACGCAGAATGCGGAGGTGCCTCAATAAGCAAAGGTGTTGATGCCCCATGGCCAAAGGGTTTCTTCCCGGAGATGTCCAACTTATGGCAGCAGGAGTGGTTTTACATCACAGCTCCCCGAAGTACTAAGTGGGTGGCTGCCCCCACCTTCCGTTCAGGACCCCCACCACAACTGGCATCATGGGTCAACAAGGGGCTGGAGTGGGGGCCAGTTAATGACGTGTCGACATTGCAAAGTCGCATCCGAGATCTCCTCAAGAGGGATGTCAGTCTCGTCAAAGTAATGCAAGTTATGCTAGTTCGTCGGGTCCTGCCATGCCAACGTCGATCTCTCCGTATGTGGGAGTTCAACCCGGAAGGACCGCGAACTATTCAGCAGTTCTTCGGCGTGACGCTTGAAGAGATGTATGGATTGCTCTTCGGATCACGAATAAAGTGTCCGGACACCATCGAGGATGCGGGTCTCAACTATAATCATCCAGATACCCAGGTAAGTATTTCCTCGACCGAACACGATGTCTTTTAATTTGTCATAACATAATTCTAAAAAAATTGCTCTTGGCCAGGACTGGATAAGAAAGGCAAAGATGATTAGGTGTTCGGCTCCCCTTCCCGAAGGCTCGCCGGATCCTGTACTAGTCAGGATGCTGGAGTACGCACCTTATCAAGTGCCCTCGGGGGAAGATAAAGGGAGAGACGAAAAATCCGAAAGCGAGCCTCATGCATTACTCATCCAAACCGGGGGAATTAGTACCTCCACAAAGGAGGATAATAGGGGAGAAGAATCTGAAATTCCCTCTCCCCAAGGAAGGAAAAGGACCGCTCCTGAAGACTTGGAAACAAGGGTTTCCGAACGAGAGAAGAAACCCTCGCCAGGGGGCCCTGACCCAGCGGGCATCCTTACCGCACAGTGCCCGCAAAGGAGTCAGCCCTCCACCGAGCTGTAAGTGAACAGAAGTACTTTTGGTAAATATATTCTATTTTATCTCCGCGGACAATAACCGAGACATATGTCTTGCAGTCCGGATCGTAGCCCTTCCCGACAGAGTTCGTCTTTGGGGGATCTTCTTCCGGAGATGATGGAGAGCGAAACGCCTCCCCTTGTCTCCCCGCCTCCTGGGGCGGATGACCCTGAAGTGTCATCACGGAGGATTTCTCTTGATCCGCCGAGGCCAGAAGGTAACCCTTCGGCCACCCAAAGTCTGGAATATTCGGCTCCTAAGGGGAGCAACAGAAAGAGTCCGGGATTGTCCGGTGCGCAACCGGACGTACTGACGGGTCATTTGGAACAAGCGGCTATCTCAGAGGAGCATCGTACTTTAATGGGTATGGTGGTTGAGACAATCTCATCCGCCAAAAGTGGGTTGCATGAAGATTTTACGAGTCTGCTAAAAGGCTTTGAGGTACGCAAAGTAATATAAAGCTTTTTTACGGTACCGCACATGCTAGGTGTGCTCTATGCAGGTAGTAGCCCCTGAGACTCTGGTTGCTGTCTTTAGGCGGCAAAGAAAGGATCATAGTCCCAGGTAATGATCGCGCTGCTTTCATGTGCAGGCAGCGGATGGTCCGGTGGCTGGTCGGACTGCTGAGTTGGCCGGAATGAGCCGGCAACTGGACACGGCAGATGCCGACATTGCGCTTGTGAACAAGCGGCTTGACGAGGCATAGGGTATGTATTTTTGGGTGGTCAACAAGTATTAAGAGGAGCATGATGCTAGTATCTATAATATGTTGTGACTGCAGATGGAGCTGCCACCGTGGAGACCCTTCCGGAGGAACTGGCCCGAGCCAAGGAACAAGCCAGGAGAAGTGATGCGGCCGCCCTAAAGGCGGCCGAAGACTTAAGAGCCGAACAGGCTGCTCATCGCAAGAGCGAGGATGAAATAGCCAAGATGGCTGTTGAGCTGAAAGATGCCGACGACCGATATGAGCTTCTTGAAAAGGAAAGCCAAGAGGGAGTGGCTGACCTGAAGAGAACTGTGGAGGCAGCCAAGGAAACCCGTTCTAAAATTAGAGCAGCAAAGGAGGAGCTCCTTCAAGCCGGAGATATCATGGATGGAAAGCCCTTTTTGTTGCGGATGAAGTTCGGAGATCTGAAGTATGCCCCTCTGGATCGATTATGGAGTGCTGCAGATGCGTATCCGGACTTGGCAATGAGTGCTGCTGATGCGACTGCGTTTTTCAAAGATCAAGAAGATCATGAAGTGGAGAAGTTGTTCAGGTTGCAGTTCAGTGCTCCGACGCGTCCGCTGCTGTTAAATGAGCAAATGGCCGAGTGGGCTGAGCTCCATAGGTTGTCCAGGCTTGCCATGAGGTCTGTCGTGGATCATCTTTGGCCAGAAGGACCAAAGCCGAATAGTTATTTTGGTTTAGTGCAACGATTCCTTGGTGTTGTGCAGCATATTGATGTTGTAAAGAGGTCGGCGTGCATAGAGGGTGCGCGGATGGCTCTTGCCCGTGTTAAGACATACTGGGCAGAGATGGATGCCACCGCTATTGCAACCCAGGGTCCGGCCGTAGGCCAGGTCTCGGCCGAGCACTACTTAGAAGAAGTCCTAGAAGGCACTCGTTTAATAGAGGCTCGGTGCTCGAAGAGTATCATGTTTGAGTGACATGTATCCCCATTGTAAAAATAATATTATTTGAATTATACACGCTGTATTTATTGCCTGAAGGTATTGTGATGCCTCCTGTGCGGCTGTTTATGTAAGTATATAACCTGAAAGTTTGCAGTCGTCGGCTTCAGCCCCCACGCACATAATGCGGGGGTGTTCGGAAAGCATGTATTCACACTTGATCCAACGTCTTGGTCCATGGAGGAGGTGATAGCGCGGCGAACAAGGCAATCGGACTATATTGCTTTAACACTTTCACTTAGCCATAGGAGTTTGACAGTGGGGCTACTATATAGCCCCTGGTACTTCTGCCCTTATCCGAATATGGTTCGTGTACATACATGACCGGGAAACCGGTCCTTCATTAATGCGGAGGAATCACGAAGATTCCGCTGAGTCCTCGAGTGGTTGACGACTCTCGCGCTTTATCATGACAGTCAGTTTTCGGCTTTCTCTACTGAGGTGCTCATCCGGATGAACCAGGGCACAATCGCAGTAGTTCTTCTGGTGCCACCTTAGCCGATAGAACGGAACGTAAGGTAGCAAAACACGGGAGCCGAGCAAACCCAACATTTTACCAAAGACATGATTCGGAGCTGATGCATATAAGGCCAAACTCGCGACGCCAAACACTCCCTAAGGTATTCGGACTTTACAACATATATCGGGCTGAACAAAGCCCTTGATAATGAACCCTGAATTTCCAGGTACATGCATCAGTATGACATGGCGAAAATGCCAATAACGTCAGCATCCCTCTTGGTTGTGCTAAGTATCCAGAGGGCGTGAAGCAACAAGAGACAGTGAGAAAGGTTTACACAAGGTTTTAATCTAAAAATAAACCTTTGAGCGGGGCCCTGCTGCACGTTTGCGCCTGTGTCTCCGTTATGCCGTGTCCTGGAAGGGTGTAGCATGATTGTCATCTGCAAGAGAGAGAAAACCCAGGTGAAAGTCTATGTGCGGAAAATTGGTTATTCTTAATAGACCATTGAAATTCAATCTAAGTAAGGTCAAGCCGAACTATAGTCCTTTTTACATGCGGGAAGCCCCTAGCACCACCTATGGGGGTGTATCCATCGACCCAATCTCGGGTTGATCTGAACTGTTACAGTGAGGGGTGCACCAGACTCGTCTAGCCGTGTCCGCGGTCTTGACGACCGATCATTTATTCTGGTTGGAGGGGTCGTTCAGTGTTCGGCTGCAAAAGCCGCCATACATTCCTCCGCATGTAAGGAACGCTCTGAGTTTCTGCTAACTATGATGATGCCACGTGGACCGGGCATCTTAAGATTAAGATAAGCGTAATGTGGTATTGCATTAAAACGAGCGAAGGCTATTCTTCTGAGTAGTGCTTGATAGCCGCTTTGGAATGGAGCGATGTCGAAGGTTAATTTTTCACTTTGGAAGTTGTCGGGGGAACCGAATACAACCTCTAGTACTAGAGAGCCCGTGCAGCGGGCCTCTGGGCCTGGTACTACTCCTTTAAAGGTAGTATTGATGTGGCTGATTCTTGTTGGGTCTATCCCCATTTTGCGGACTGTGTCTTGATATATCAGATTAAGACTACTGCCGCCGTCCATAAGGACTCGGGTGAGATGGTATCCGTCAATTATTGGGTCTAGTACCAAGGCAGCCGATCCTCCATGCCGGATACTAGTCGGGTGATCCCTGTGATCAAAAGTGATTGGGCAGGCTGACCAAGGGTTGAACTTGGGGGTAACGGGCTCTACGGCGCGTACGTCTCGGAGTGCGCGTGTGCTCCTCCTCTTTGTTACGTGGATCATGTTCACTGTTTTGACTTCTGGCGGGAATTTTTTCTGTCCCCCAGTGTTTTGTTGGTGAGGCTCATCCTCGTCTTCACTTGGTGTCTCCCTCCCCTTGTGTTCGGCGTTTAGCTTGCCGGCCTATTTGAAGACCCAACATTCTCTGTTGGTGTGATTTGCAGGTTTATCGGAGGTGTCGTGAATCTGACATAATCTGTCCAGAATCTTGTTTAGGCTGGACGGTCCATCTCTGCTACCTTTGAATGGCTTTTTCCGTTGACCGGGTCGAGAGCCCCTGAATCCGGTGTTTACCGCCGTGTTGTCTAGGCTGTCTTCGTTGCTTCAACGCTTGCTTTTATTGCGTTGTGGTTTTCCATTGCCATCACTGACTTCGGATGTGCTTGGGTCGCTGGTGTCTCTGCGGGCCAGCCAACTATCCTCGCCCGCGCAAAAGTGGGTCATAAGGCTTATTAAGGCTGCCATTGTCCTTGGTTTTTCCTGGCCGAGGTGTCTGGCAAGCCATTCGTCTCGGACACTATGTTTGAAAGCCGCTAGAGCTTCGGCGTCTGGGCAATCGACAATTTGATTCTTCTTAGTGAGGAATCTGTTCCAAAGCTTTCGGGGCTGACTCTCCGGGCTATTGAATTATGTGACTTAAATCGTCTGCATCCGGAGGTCGGACATAAGTCCCTTGAAAATTGGCCCGAAAAGCATCCTCAAGCTCTTCCCAACTTCCAATTGAGTTTTCGGGGAGGCTCTTTAACCAGTGCAGAGCTGGTCCTTTCAGCTTGAGGGGCAAGTATTTGATGGCGTGGAGATCATCTCCATGAGCCATGTGGATATGGAGGATAAAGTCCTCGATCTAGACCCCAGGGTCTGTCGTTCTGTTGTATGCCTCTATGTTCACAGGTTTGAATCCCTCGGGAAATTCATGATCCAGCACCTCGTCGGTGAAGCATAGGGGGTGCACGGCACCCCTGTATTTGGGTGTGTTTGACGGTTGTAGTGTTCGTTTTTGATTCCGAACTGTTATTCTGTCGTTATAGTTATTTGGGCAGCGATGATTCTGTGCCGGAACATGCTTCCTAGATCCGTAAATGGACCTGGTCAAACCGGCTTTTTGTGTAGGTCCTCACGTAGGTCGTGTGCTGACTTGTGTACGTCATCGTTAGCCGCCCTGTCGCGACCACGGGGTGGCCGGTTCGGTTGATCGGCCATTTTATTTTCCGGCTGAGTGGGCTCTAAGGCCTCGTCGTCGAATTCAGGCAACAGCTTGCACTTTGGATAGCTTTTTGTGTGGCGATTACCGCCGTACTTTTCTTCCATGTCAAGCACTTTATTCCATCTGTTGTTGAGCATATTCTGCGGTCTTAAGCCTTTTCTTCTACTTCTTCAGGCTCCGCGCGGTTTCAATGGGCCTTTTATGAAGGTTCTCTTGTTCCAAGTGTCTTTCAGGGATGATGTGTGCATCGTCGTCCGGACTATTCATGTCTCCGGAGCCAGCTTGATGAGTTTTACCCTTGGGGTTGTCGTCACCGGACAGCGGCTCCGTACTATGTTCGCCATCCGCTGGTTCACCCTGCTCCACCGCTGGGTTCATGTGGTCGTTGTCTCCTTTGGGGTCGACCGGGGTGTTACTCTTTCTTGCACTATTATCGTTGTTTTTGCCGAGGCGGGATTTGGAGCGGCGCTTACGCCGTCACTTTGGTTGCTTCTCGAGGGAATTATCCTTCGCTGCTTCCTCCCGTTCCTCATCATCATTTTCTTTGGGTGTATCCACCATGTATATATCATGTGATGAAGTGGCAGTCCGGCGCCCTATGGGCGGTGGTTCCTATTCGTCTCCCGCATCGTCGTCCATACCGTCGATGTCTTCGGAGCCAAAATCGAGCATGTCGGTTAAGTTGTCGACAGTGGCTACTAAGTGGGTGGTGGGTGGGGCACG
Source organism: Triticum urartu (assembly GCF_056163025.1). Classification (NCBI taxonomy): domain Eukaryota; kingdom Viridiplantae; phylum Streptophyta; class Magnoliopsida; order Poales; family Poaceae; genus Triticum; species Triticum urartu. The sequence continues at coordinate 234,539,468 of NC_141878.1, forward strand.
AATTTCTTCGTCGTCCGCTTCCCACTCGAGCCAGACATAGTTCGTCCAAGGGTCTCCTGACAAGGAGAGAGACCGTAATGAGTTTAGCACGTTGCCCAAGGGCGAGTGCTGAAAGATATCCGCGGAAGTAAACTCCATGATCGGTGCCCAGTCGGATTAGATAGGCACAGATGCGGGCGGTTCGGAGTCTGTGGCCGGGGACGAATCCGAGTCTCCGGCAACACGGGTCTCATAGGAGGTGAAGTCAGAATTCAGCTCTATCGCCGCTAAGTGTGCGGCCTCCGTGGAGGGGTCCATCCACCCATCCTCGGACGGCGCGATATGTTCCGGATTGAAGGCCGGAGTAGTTACAGGTGTGATTTCCCGAACACTGTCCGGCTACAGAGCTAAACTGTGCCCATCGTGATTGTGTGGCGCACTTGACATGGGTTCGAATCCGTCAAAGATCAAGTCTCCACGGATGTCGGCGGTATAGTTCAAGCTTCCAAACCTGACCTAATGTCCAGGGGCGTAGCTCTCGATCTGCTCCAGATGGCCGAGCGAGTTGGCCTGCAGTACGAAGCCGCCGAATACGAAGATCTGTCCGGGAAGGAAAACCTCACCCTGGATCGCATCGTTGCCGATGATCGAAGGAGCCATCAAGCCTTATGGTGACGACACAGTGGAACTCTCAATGAAAGCACCAATGTCGGTGTCAAAACCGGCGGATCTCGGGTAGGGGGTCCTGAACTGTGCATCTAAGGCGGATGGTAACAGGAGGCGAGGGACACAATGTTTACCCAGGTTCGTGCCCTCTTGATGGAGGTAATACCCTACTTCCTGATTGATTGATCTTGATGATGTGAGTATTACAAGAGTTGATCTACCACGAGATCGGAAAGGCTAAACCCTAGAAGCTAGCCTATGGTATGATTGTTGTCGTCCTACGGACTAAAACCCTCCGGTTTATATAGACACCGGAAGGGGCTAGGGTTACACGGAGTCGGTTACAAGGGAGGAGATCTACATATACAAATTGCCAAGCTTTCCTTCCACGCAAAGGCGAGTCCCACCCGGACACAGGACGAAGTCTTCAATCTTGTATCTTCATAGTCCAACAGTCTGGCTGTCTGAGGACCCCCTAATCCAGGACTCCCTTAGAGGGCTTGGCCTCCAATGGAGTAGGTATCAAGTGGATGAGCAAAGCTATGTCTCTCATATGAGCTAAAACCAATGCTAACCCTAGAAACAGGGAGGAGAAGGAGTATATATAGTCTATGTGGACGAAGGGGTACATGGGCCTCGGCCCAACGTGCTGTGCACAGACAGGCGTCGGTCGTCCGACAGTTACCGGACGTTCGGTCATTGGCGGGGGTCCGGCCGTCCGGTAGTTGTCAGACGTCCGTCGTTTTGGCTCTGGATGGGCGATGTTGGATTTTCGGTCGGGGTCGGACGTCCGGTGTGTTGGAAATATGCCCTAGAGGCAATAATAAATTGGTTATTATTATATTTCCTTGTTCATGATAATCGTTTATTATCCATGCTAGAATTGTATTGATAGGAAACTCAGATACATGTGTGGATACATAGACAACACCATGTCCCTAGTAAGCCTCTAGTTGACTAGCTCGTTGATCAATGGATGGTTACGGTTTCCTGACCATGGACATTGGATGTCATTGATAACGGGATCACATCATTAGGAGAATGATGTGATGGACAAGACCCAATCCTAAGCATAGCACTAGATCGTGTAGTTTGTATGCTAAAGCTTTTCTAATGTCAAGTATCATTTCCTTAGACCATGAGATTGTGCAACTCCCGGATACCGTAGGAGTGCTTTGGGTGTGCCAAACGTCACAACGTAACTGGGTGGCTATAAAGGTACACTACGGGTATCTCCGAAAGTGTCTGTTGGGTTGGCACGAATCGAGACTGGGATTTGTCACTCCATGTGACGGAGAGCTATCTCTGGGCCCACTCGGTAGGACATCATCATAATGTGCACAATGTGATCAAGGAGTTGATCACGGGATGATGTGTTACGGAACGAGTAAAGAGACTTGCCGGTAACGAGATTGAACAAGGTATCGGGATACCGACGATCGAATCTCGGGCAAGTATCGTACCGATAGACAAAGGGAATTGTATACAGGATTGATTAAGTCCTTGACATCGTGGTTCATCCGATGAGATCATCGTGGAACATGTGGGAGCCAACATGGGTATCCAGATCCCACTGTTGGTTATTGACCGGAGAACGTCTCGGTCATGTCTGCATGTCTCCCGAACCCATAGGGTCTACACACTTCAGGTTCAATGACGCTAGGGTTATAAAGGAAGTTTGTATGTGGTTACCGAATGTTGTTCGGAGTCCCGGATGAGATCCCGGACGTCACGAGGAGTTCCGGAGGTAAAGATTTATATATGGGAAGTCCTGTTTTGGTCACCGGACAAGTTTCGGGGTCACCGGTATTGTACCGGGACCACCGGAAGGGTCCCGGGGGTCCACCGGGTGGGGCCACCTGCCCCGGGGGGGCACATGGGCTGTAGGGGTGTGCGCCTTGGCCTATATGGGCCAAGGGCACCAGCCCCAAGAGTCCCATGCGCCAAGAGATAAGGAAAGGAAGAGTCCTAAAAGGGGAAGGCACCTCCTAGGTGCCTTGGGGAGGAGGGACTCCTCCCTGGCCGCACCCTTCCTTGGAGGAAGGGCCAAGGCTGCGCCCCCCCCCCCTCTCTCCCTTGCCCCTATATATATGTGGGGGGTGGGAGGGCAGCCATACCAATGTTCTGGTGCAGCCCTCCCCTTCTCCCAAGTACTTCTCCTCTCCCGTGGTGCTTGGCGAAGCCCTGCAGGATTGCCACGCTCCTCCACCACCACCACGCCGTTGTGCTGCTGCTGGATGGAGTCTTCCTCAACCTCTCCCTCTCTCCTTGCTGGATCAAGGCGTGGGAGACATCGTCGGGCTGTACGTGTGTTGAACGCGGAGGTGCCGTCCGTTCGGCACTAGGATCTCCGGTGATTTGGATCACGACAAGTACGACTCCATCAACCCCGTTCTCTTGAACGCTTCCGCTTATCGATCTACAAGGGTATGTAGATGCACTCTCCTTCCCCTCGTTGCTGGTCTCTCCATAGATAGATCTTGGTGACACGTAGGAAAATTTTGAATTTCTGCTACGTTACCCAACAGTGGCATCATGAGCTAGGTCTATGCGTAGTTTCTATGCACGAGTAGAACACAAAGTAGTTGTGGGCGTTGATTTTGTTCAATATGCTTACCGTTACTAGTCCAATCTTGATTCTGCGGCATTGTGGGATGAAGCGGCCCGGACCGACCTTACACGTACTCCTACGTGAGACTGGTTCCACCGACTGACATGCACTAGTTGCATAAGGTGGCTAGCGGGTGCCTGTCTCTCCCACTTTAGTCGGATCGGATTCGATGAACAGGGTCCTTATGAAGGGTAAATAGCAATTGGCATATCACGTTGTGGTCTTTGCGTAGGTAAGAAACGTTCTTGCTAGAAACCCATAGCAGCCACGTAAAACATGCAAACAACAATTAGAGGACGTCTAACTTGTTTTTGCAGGGTATGCTATGTGATGTGATATGGCCAAGAAGAATGTGATGAATGATATGTGATGTATGAGATTGATCATGTTCTTGTAATAGGAATCACGACTTGCATGTCGATGAGTATGACAACCGGCAGGAGCCATAGGAGTTGTCTTAATTTATTTATGACCTGCGTGTCAACATAAACGTCATGTAATTACTTTACTTTATTGCTAACCGTTAGCTGTAGAAGTAGAAGTAATAGTTGGCGAGACAACTTCATGAAGACACGATGATGGAGATCATGATGATGGAGATCATGGTGTCATGCCGGTGACGATGATGATCATGGAGCCCCGAAGATGGAGATCAAGAGGAGCAAAGTGATGATGGCCATATCATGTCACTATTTGATTGCATGTGATGTTTATCATGTTTATGCATCTTGTTTACTTAGAACGACGGTAGTAAATAAGATGATCCCTCATGATAATTTCAAGAAAGTGTTCCCCCTAACTGTGCACCGTTGCGACAGTTCGTTGTTTCGAAGCACCACGTGATGATCGGGTGTTAGATTATAATGTTCACATACAACGGGTGTAAGACAGATTTACACACGCGAAACACTTAGGTTGACTTGACGAGCCTAGCATGTGTACAGACATGGCCTCGGAACACAGAAGACCGAAAGGTCGAGCATGAGTCGTATGGTAGATATGACCAACATGAAGATGTTCACCGATGTTGACTAGTCCGTCTCACGTGATGATCGGACACGGCCTAGTTGACTCGGATCATGTAATCACTTAGATGACTAGAGGGATGTCTATCTGAGTGGGAGTTCATAAGATGAACTTAATTATCCTGAACATAGTCAAAAGATCTTTGCAAATTATGTCGTAGCTCGCGCTTCAGTTCTACTGTTTAGATATGTTCCTAGAGAAAATTTAGTTGAAAGTTGATAGTAGTAATTATGCGGACTAGGTCCGTAAACCAAGGATTGTCCTCATTGCTTCATAGAAGGCTTATGTCCTTAATGCACCGCTCAGTGTGCTGAACCTCGAACGTCGTCTGTGGATGTTGCGAACATCTGACATACACGTTTTGATAACTACGTGATAGTTCAGTTAAACGGTTTAGAGTTGAGGCACCAAAGACGGTTTTTGAAACGTCGCGAAACATATGAGATGTTTCGAGGGCTGAAATTGGAATTTCAGGCTCGTGCCCACGTCAAGAGGTATAAGACCTCCGACGATTTTCTTAGCCTGCAAACTAAGGGAGAAAAGCTCAATTGTTGAACTTGTGCTCAGATTGTCTGAGTACAACAATCGCTTGAATCAAGTGGGAGTTGATCTTCCAGTTGAAATAGTGATGGTTCTCGGAAGTCATTACCACCAAGCTGCTAAAGCTTCATGATGAACTATAATATATCAGGGACATATATGATGATCCTTGAGATATTCGCGATGTTTGACACCACAAAAGTAGAGATCAGGAAGGAGCATCAATTGTTGATGGTTGGTGAAACCACTAGTTTCAAGAAGGGCAAGGGCAAGAAGGGATACTTCATGAAACGGCAAATCAGCTGCTGCTCTAGTGAAGAAACCCAAGGTTGAACCCAAGCCCGAGACTAAGTGCTTCTGTAATAAAGGGGAACAGCCACTGGAGCAGAATTACCCTAGATACTTGGTAGATGAGAAGACTGTCGATAGAAGTATATTGGATATACATTGTGTTGATGTGTACTTTACTAGTACTCCTAGTAGCACCAGGGTATTAGATACCAGTTCGGTTGCTAAGTGTTAGTAACTCGAAATAAAAGCTACGGAATAAACGGAGACTAGCTAAAGGTGAGCTGACGATATGTGTTGGAAGTGTTTCCAATGTTGATATGATCAAGCATCGCACGCTCCCTCTACCATCGAGATTGGTGTTTGCGTTGAGCATAGACATGATTGGATTATGTCTATGGCAATACGGTTATTCATTTAAGGAGAATAACGGTTACTCTGTTTATTTGAATAATACCTTCAATGGTCTTGCACCTAAAATGAATGGTTCATTGAATCTCGATCGTAGTGATACACATGTTCATGCCAAAAGATAGTAATGATAGTACCACCTACTTGTGGCACTGCCACGTAAGTCATATCGGTATAAAACGCATGAAGAAGCTCCATGTTGATGGATCTTTGGACTCACTTTATTTTGAATCACTTGAGACATGCGAACCATGCCTATTGGTGTATATGCATGAAGAAACTCCATGCAAGTGGACCGTTTGGACTCACTTGATTTTGAATCACTTGAGACATGCAAATCATACCACATGGGCAAGATGACTGAAAGCCTCGTTTTTCAGTAAAATGGAACTAGAAAGCAACTTGTTGGAAGTAATACATTTTGATGTGTGCAGTCCAATGAGTGCTGAGGCATGTAGTGGATATCCTTATGTTTTTACTTCACAGATGATTTGAGTAGATGTTGAGTATATTTACTTGATGAATCACGATTCTGAATTATTGAAAGGTTCAAGTAATTTCAGGGTGAAGTTGAAAGATCGTCGTGACAAGAGGATAAAATATCTATGATATGATCATAGAGATGAATATCTGAATTACGAGTTTGGCACAGAATTAAGACATTGTGGAAATTGTTTCACAACTAATACAGCCTGGAACACCATAGTGTGATGGTGTGTCCGAACATCATAACTGCACCCTATTGGATATGATGCATACCATGATGTCTCTTATCGAATTACAACGATAGTTTATGGGTTAGGCATTAGAGACAACCACATTCACTTTAAATAGGGCACCACGTAATTCCGATGAGATGACACCGTATGAACTATGGTTTAGAGAAACCTAAGCTGTCATTTCTTAAAAGTTTGGGGCTGCGGCGCTTATGTGAAAAAGTTTCAGGCTGATAAGCTCGAACCCAAAGCGGATAAATGCATCTTCATAGGACACCCAAAACAATTGGGTATACCTCCTGTCTCAGATCCGAAAGCAATAAGGGATTGTTTCTAGAATCGGGTCCTTTCTCGAGGAAAAGTTTCTCTTGAAAGAATTGAGTGGGAGGGTGGTGGAGACTTGATGAGGTTATTGAACCGTCTCTTCAACTAGTGTGTGGCAGGGCACAGGAAGTTGTTCCTGTGGCACCTACACCAATTGAAGTAGAAGCTTATGATAGTGATCATGAAACTTCGGATCAAGTCACTACCGTACTTCGTAGGGTGACAAGGATGCGTACTGCTTCAGAGTGGTACAGTAATCCTGTCTTGGAAGTCATGTTGCTAGACAACAATGAACCTACGAGCTATGGAGAAGCGATGGTAGGCCCGGATTCTGATAAATGGCTCGAGGCCATAAAATCCGAGAGAGGATCCATGTATGAAAACAAAGTGTAGACTTTGGCAGAACAGCTCGATGGTCGTAAGGCTGTTGAGTACAGATGGATTTATAAAGAAGACGGACAATGATGGTAAATGTCACCATTAAGAAAGCTCGACTTCTCGTTAAGAAGTTTCCCGACAAGTTCAAGGAGTTGACTACGGTGAGACTTTCTCACTCGTAGCAATGCTAAGAGTCTGTTGGAATTATATTAGCGATTACTGCTTTATTTATGAAATCTTGCAGATAGGATGTCAAAACATTGTTTCCTCAACGATTTTCTTGAGGAAAGGTTGTATGTGATACAACCGGAAGGTTTTGTCAATCCTGAAAGATGCTAATAAGTATGCAAAGCTCCAGCAATCCTTCTAAGGACTGGAGTAAGCATCTCGGAGTTGGAATGTATGCTTTGATAATGATCAAAGATTTTGGGTGTATACAAAGTTTATGAGAAACTTGTATTTCCAAAGAAGTGAGTGGGAGCACTATAGAATTTCTGATGAGTATATGTTGTTGACATATTATGGATCAGAAATGATGTAGAATTTCTGGAAAGCATGCAGAGTTATTTGAAAAGTGTTTTTCAATGGAAAGCCTAGATTAAGCTACTTGAACATTGAGCATCAAGATCTATAAGGATAGATCAAAACGCTTAATAGTACTTTCAAATGAGCACATACCTTGACATGATCTTGAAGGTGTTCAAGATAGGATCAGTCAAAGAAGGAGTTCTTGCCTGAGTTGTAAGGTATGAAGTTAAGACTTAAAGCTCGACCACGGCAGAATAGAGAGAAAGGACGAAGGTTGTCCCCTATGCTTAAGACATAGGCCCTACAGTATGCTATGCTGTGTACCGCACCTGAAATGTGCCTTGCCATGAGTCAGTCAAGGGGTACAAGAGTGATCCAAGAATGGATCACAAGACAGCGGTCAAAGTTATCCTTAGTAACTAGTGGGCTAAGGAATTTTCTCGATTATGGAGGTGGTAAAAGAGTTCGACGTAAAGAGTTACGTCGATGCAAGCTTAACACCTATCCGGATAGCTCTGAGTAGAGATACCGGATACGTATAATGGAGCAACAATTTAGAATAGCTCCAAGTAGAACAGTTATTTGAAATGGCTCCAAATATAGCGTAGTAGCTGCATCTACAAGATGACATAGAGATTTGCGAAGTACATACGGATCTGAAAGATTCAGACCCGTTGACTATAACATCTCTCACAAGCAAAACATGATCAAACCCAGAACTCATTGAGTCTTAATCACATGATGATGTGAACTAGTTTAGTGACACTAGTAAACTCTTTGGATGTTGGTCACATGGCGATGTGACCTGTGAGTGTTAATCACATGGCGATGTGAACTAGATTATTGACTCTAGTGCAAGTGGGAGACTGTTGGAAATATGCCCTAGAGGCAATAATAAATTGGTTATTATTATATTTCCTTGTTCATGATAATCGTTTATTATCCATGCTAGAATTGTATTGATAGGAAACTCAGATACATGTGTGGATACATAGACAACACCATGTCCCTAGTAAGCCTCTAGTTGACTAGCTCGTTGATCAATGGATGGTTACGGTTTCCTGACCATGGACATTGGATGTCATTGATAACGGGATCACATCATTAGGAGAATGATGTGATGGACAAGACCCAATCCTAAGCATAGCACTAGATCGTGTAGTTCATATGCTAAAGCTTTTCTAATGTCAAGTATCACTTCCTTAGACCATGAGATTGTGCAACTCCCGGATACCGTAGGAGTGCTTTGGGTGTGCCAAACGTCACAATGTAACTGGGTGGCTATAAAGGTACACTACGGGTATCTCCGAAAGTGTCTGTTGGGTTGGCACGAATCGAGACTGGGATTTGTCACTCCGTGCGACGGAGAGGTATCTCTGGGCCCACTCGGTAGGACATCATCATAATGTGCACAATGTGATCAAGGAGTTGATCACAGGATGATGTGTTACGGAACGAGTAAAGAGACTTGCCGGTAACGAGATTGAACAAGGTATCGGGATACCGACGATCGAATCTCGGGCAAGTATCGTACCGATAGACAAAGGGAATTGTATACAGGATTGATTAAGTCCTTGACATCGTGGTTCATCTGATGATATCATCGTGGAACATGTGGGAGCCAACATGGGTATCCAGATCCCGTTGTTGGTTATTGACCGGAGAACGTCTCGATCATGTCTGCATGTCTCCCGAACCCGTAGGGTCTACACACTTAAGGTTCGATGACGCTAGGGTTATAAAGGAAGTTTGTATGTGGTTACCGAATGTTGTTCGGAGTCCCGGATGAGATCCCGGACGTCACGAGGAGTTCCGGAGGTAAAGATTTATATATGGGAAGTCCTGTTTTGGTCACCGAACAAGTTTCGGGGTCACCGGTATTGTACCGGGACCACCGGAAGGGTCCCGGGGGTCCACCTGGTGGGGCCACCTGCCCCGGGGGGCACATGGGCTGTAGGGGTGTGCGCCTTGGCCTATATGGGCCAAGGGCACCAGCCCCAAGAGGCCCATGCGCCAAGAGATAAGGAAAGGAAGAGTCCTAAAAGGGGAAGGCACCTCCTAGGTGCCTTGGGGAGGAGGGACTCCTCCCTGGCCGCACCCTTCCTTGGAGGAAGGGCCAAGGCTGCGCCCCCCCCCCTCTCTCCCTTGCCCCTATATATATGTGGGGGGTGGGAGGGCAGCCATACCAATGTTCTGGTGCAGCCCTCCCCTTCTCCCAAGTACTTCTCCTCTCCCGTGGTGCTTGGCGAAGCCCTGCAGGATTGCCACGCTCCTCCACCACCACCACGCCGTTGTGCTGCTGCTGGATGGAGTCTTCCTCAACCTCTCCCTCTCTCCTTGCTGGATCAAGGCGTGGGAGACATCGTCGGGCTGTACGTGTGTTGAACGCGGAGGTGCCGTCCGTTCGGCACTAGGATCTCCGGTGATTTGGATCACGACGAGTACGACTCCATCAACCCCGTTCTCTTGAACGCTTCCGCTTATCGATCTACAAGGGTATGTAGATGCACTCTCCTTCCCCTTGTTGTTGGTCTCTCCATAGATAGATCTTGGTGACATGTAGGAAAATTTTGAATTTCTGCTACGTTCCCCAACACGGTGCACCGGTCGTCCGAAGGAGCTCAGACTTCTGACGTTTGGGCTCTGATCCGCAGGTGTTGGATTTCCGGTGGTGGTCGGGCATTCGGCCATTGTAAGTTCTCGGTCGTCCGGTGAGCGTCGGACGTCCGGCCACTATAGGCTTCACTAGCCGGGACTTGGGCTGGCGGGAGCTTCAGGCGTCGGACGTCCGACAAGTCTCGGTCTTTCGGTGGCTGGAGATTTTCTGGCAGCTCCTCTTCTTGTTCCTTGTACTTGGTGTCCTCGTCGTCTTGGTCGTTGGATGTAGTTGTGACGCGCCCAAGATGCAATTCTATCCCAATCACGTGGTGAATTCATGATAGGGGCACAACCGCATTTCGAGCGCATAGCAAGGTGGATATCATTACAACATACCATGTACTAAATAGATGAGAATACAAGATAAAGGCTCACACTCGCCACAAGTTACAACATTCATACAACAATACATCAATACATATCAACCATCATACAGAAGAGCAGGATCCGACTACGGATGAAATCAAACGAAAAAGAAGAACGACATCCACCCTGCTAATCCCAGGCTCCCTGACCCGGAATCTATCCCTTGATCGAAGAAGAAGAAGAAGAAGAAGAAGAGGCAGAAGAAGTAGAAGAACTCCAAATAAGCAAACATCGCACTCGCGTCAGATCATCGCATTACCTGCACCTGCAACTGTTGGTATAGTAAACTGTGAGCCACAAGGACTCAGCAATCCCATTACCATGGGTATCAAGACTAGCAAAGCTTAAAGGGTATGGAATGGATAAGTGGTGAGGTTGCGGCAAGCGACTAAGCATTGTATGGTGGCTAACTTACGAGTACAAGAATAAGATGAGAAACTACACAAACGGTCGCAAACTAGAATGATCAATAAGTGATCCTGAACTACTTACGTTAAAACATAACCCAACCGTGTTCTCTTCCCGAACCTCATTGAATAGAGACAGTCACGGTTACACACGCGGTTGGTGTATTTTAATTGAGTTTACTTCAAGTCCACTACAAATTCTCATCTGCCACATAACCGCGGGCACGGCTCTCGAAAGTTTAAACCCTGTAGGGGTGTCCCAACTTAGCCCATGACAAGCTCACGATCCGTGGAGACAATCCTCCATCTCGGGACCCTTCGATCAGACTCGGAATCCCGGTGCACAAGACACTTCGACAATGGTAAAACAAGTCCAGGAAGACCTCCCGACATGCCGACACCCTGATAGTAGCTGTGTGTATCTCGTCTCAGGCCACGATCGGATTGTCCAAACTTCCGATAGGCCAATCACAGAGTTGCCCCTGGCGGCCACCAGCGGTTGACCAGTTGGACCAACACTCATGAGGACCACTGGCCCGGGCGGTTGATTAAGAGACCTCGGGTGCTAGCCGGTCCCTATGCAAGTTTTAGTTATTATTGGGCAAATGGTAAAACTAAGGTTGGGCCTTGCTAGAAGAGTTTTATTCAAAGCGAACTATCAAGAGGGGCCCATAAATCCACATTGTGTTAGGGATGCAAAATCAAGGAACATAACACCCGTATGACGGAAACTAGGGCGGCAAGAGTGGAACAAAACACCAAGCAAAAGGCTAAGCCTTCCGCCCTTTACCAAGTATATAGATGCATTAATTAAAATAAGAGATATTGTGATATCCCATGATATCCATGATATTCATGTCCTAACATGGAACAACCTGCAACTATCAATGCTATAAGAGGGTCTTAGCAAAGCGGTAACATAGCCAAACAACGGTTTGCTAGGAAGGGTGAAAAGGTTAGAGGCTATCATGGCAATTTGGGAGGCTTGATAAACAAGTGGTAGGTAACGCGACATAGCGATAGCTTCGAGACAACTAGCATAGCAAAGATAGTAGTGAGATCCAAGGTGACGGTCATCTTGCCTGAAATCCCACTAGGAAGACGACCGAGTCCATGACGTAGATGAACCAACGTAGTCGAACGGATCCTCACAATCACAACGTAACCAGAACTATGAAGGAGAAGCGCAACCGGAAAGAAGCAAACATAATGGTAAACAACCATCACATAAGCATGGCATGATGCACAATCAAGTATGATGCATGTCCGATTTAATGAGGCATGGCATGGCAAAGTGCAACAAACAACACTACAAGTTAAGTGGAGCTCAATATGCAACGAGTTGCCTACTGACGAAACACCACATTCGAATATTTAGTTCAAAAATCTCGTTTATGTACTCAACAATGTTAAATGTTGGTTAACATGGCAAGAGGTGAAGCATAAGTAAACTAACTATTTAGGCAAGTTTAAATGAGGCCGGAACAACGAACAACAACTCCGAAAAATCCCCATGTGCATATTTCGAATTTGGTATTGTTCTTCCCGATACATGATTTTAGAGTTGTTAAACATGCAACGTAAGGCCACCATGTTAATATATGGTTTTTTCTACCCCATCTACATATAAAGTTTATTAAAATGGAGCTATGGTTATTTAGTTATGAAATAAAGCATTTTAACAAGTCATTATGCAAAATAAATGCAAACAACATTTTAAACATGGATGAGAGCATCATATTATGAAACTAGATGAAATTCTAAGTATTTTACATATTTAGTTTGTTCAATTATGATGCGTGGACATTTAGTTATTAACAATACAAAATAGTGACATTCCTGTAATTATGCATGCACTGGATATTAGGAAAAATGTCAGCAGGGAAAAAATGTAGCCGGGCCGAATCTGGTCTACCGGGCTGCACAGAATAGTGGGCGCTGGGGGTGGCCTCACCTAGTGGGCTGAGGCCTAGTTGGTGGGAGGCAAGGCTGCAGGCAGATCTGGCACGGCTGGGCCTAGGAGGCGTTGCGGATGAGGTGGCCCACGTGCGGTCGATGCACGCGAGCGAGAGCATAGCGCTCGAGCTACAGCTAGACACAGAAGAAGCAAGGGAGCTTGGCGCGGCAAAGCTCTCCAGTGAAGCAGCGGCGGCAGGAGGAACTCTGCACGGCGGCGAGAGCTTGCAGGGGAGGACCGGGACAGCGGGATCCGGCCAGGAACGGGCAACCTAGCGGATGCCGGCCGGATCTGGAGCGAACTGTGGAGGATTTGGTTCCTGGGAGGAGCTCGGGGCAGGAGGTAGGCCAACATGGTCCCGTGGCAGCAGCGGTCGGTCAGCGCGCGAGGTGAAGAGGAGCAGGGGCAATGGAGTTCTGCAGCAGGGGGGAAGCGGAAGGAGGCGCCATGGAATATCTCCTGCTCGTTTCGGCGGCCAGCAGGCGCGGTGATGCGGAGCATCCTATGGTCATCCCCATGGACCTACCATCGTCTCACGAAGTGCCAAGAGGACCTATGACTCGAGCTAGAGCTAGAGCTCTCGAGACCGAGGTGACTTCGCTCCTTAGTGATATTACATATGACCCTCTCGAGACATGGCTACTACCTAAGTCCGAGATAATGTGCGTGATTAGGTACCAAGAGGACCCTCCCGAAGATGCACGTGCAGACGGACAAGCCGCCAAGTCCACGGATGAAGAGGAACGCCGAAAGGAGAAGAAGGCAGCTCCAGGGCCCGGACATCCGGCCCTGAGCCCGGACATCCAGCCGCTGGAGACATCGACTACAGCAGCATTCCAGCCGCCGAGCATCTACAGGCCCCGGACATCCGGCCCGGCCCGGAAATCCGGCCCCAACACCCGGATATCCGGACAAGCTGCAAACATAGGACAGAAGAGAAGCCCCGTCAGCCCGGACATCCGGCCCTAGCCCCGGACATCCGGCTCCTCCCGAAGGCCCGGACATCCGGCCCGACACCTAGACGTCCGGCCCCGTCTGTCTGCGCATAGTAAAGGGCCGAGGCCCATGTACCCTTTCGCCCCCTAGACTATATATACTCTCCTCCTACCTACGTTTTAGGGTTAGCATTGTGTTAGCTCATTTGTGAGATAGAGCTTTGCTCATCCATCCGGATCTACTCCACGAGAGAGACCGCGGCCCCTCTTCGAAGAAGATCCACTTGGATTCAAGACCTCCTCACGGAGAAGACCGGTTACCATTTGTATCGTCCCTTGTTGACTTTGGATCTTGTATCTCATTTGTGTTCATGGATCTAGCACATGTGTGACTTAATCTTGTTGGTTTGAGTGTTTCTCTTTGTGCCCCTTGTGATTTCCCCTTGTGTTTCCCCTCGTGTTCTTCGTGTTCATCATGGGATCCGCTCCTTTCGTGAAAGATTGGCCCCTAGGGTTTCCACCCTACATCATCTTGGTATCTAGAGCCACATTGATCACGATTTCGGAGCCTCCCCTCTTTGTTTTCTAGCCTTGTTTTTTTGGTTTTCTCCCTGATTTGAAAATTCCCCACAAAAATAGCCCCAAATTTTTTTTTGTGATTTGTTGGTGTGATGAAGTTTTGTTGGATTTGATCCGCGGATTTCATGTATTGCGGGTAGATCTAGCTTTCCATCAACTTTCCCCAATTTCCATCCACAAATTTCTCTGAATTTTGCCCGGATTTGACCTCTCCACGTGAAGTTCATCGAGTTCGTCCACGGATCCAGAGCCCAGACATCCGGCCCGACAGCCCAGACATCCGGCCACCCGAACATCCGGCCATCAAGCCCGGAGATCCGGCCCCTGGCAGCATCACTTCCATCCACCACCCATTTTTCCATCCATACTTCGCCAAATTTTGTTCCGGTGCCCACATACACTTCCACATACCACCACCACTTCCGCATAGCACCGCCATATACCACATACACCACCATCACTTACCACTACCAACTCCGACAATTTTGTCACGTTTTTCTTTGAGAATTTGAGTTGCGGTTCCGTGTCCTATTGTGTTTCGGCTATTTAGGTACGGTTCGGCATCAACATCACCGCCGCTCATCTTCGCCACGGACGCGTCATCGACAACAACCACTACACCATTTTGACACCATACCGTAAGCAAGAAGTGGTAAAGTCATCTTGGTATAGTGATACATCATTCTTGCCATTATGTTGATAGCCATCATAGCCTTACTCTTTTGCGTCGCTTACCCATCGAGACTAGCCTTTGAGTATTGCCGGCAACGTGACTTGTGCACATTAGTGATCATACTTCCCATAGCATACATACATATCATTGGTGCATATCTTGGTATCATCTCTTGTGTCACAAGGTTGTCATCGCATACACAATTGTTATCTTGGTTCGTGAAGCATTGCATGAGAAAAGAGCTCAAACAACAAAGAGCCAAACAAGCTTTTAAGCAAAAGGGGAAGATAAGCAAAGAGCTTTTAAGCAAGAACCATAGCATCATACAACATTAAGATTGTCATACTAGATCATCTTGGATCATATCATCGAAACACCATACATAGAGTATACCTGGGATAGAAGTCGTTGCATTTTTGCTTAGTAGGTTGTGCACAAGTCTTCGTATCCGCCTATTGTGCAATCGTGCTAGCGTCTCTCTAGTGTTGTGCAATAAGAGCATTTTCGTGGATTCCACATTTTGGCTCATCCTTGGTTGCACGACCCCACTTATCTCTTTGCGTGTGTGTTTCCGTGTACCTTATATTGCTTGGTCTACTTGTTGCATTGCAAACTTGAGAATCTTTTCCAACATTATTGAAGCTCACTAACAATTGCATCAAATTTTGTGCCACCATCCTAACCAAGCTCCACCATAAGCTTTTACTTGTGTAGGTGTGAGAAACCGACAAGAATTGGTACCAATTGTTCTATTTCCTTGTTCCACATTGGAGTGATCTTTGATCCATCTTCAACATCGGTCAAGGTACATTTGTTATAAGTTCTTCTCCTTCTCCCACTCACATATTTCTCTTGGAATGATGGATAGGCCAAGTACTTCTACCAACCCACTCTTCATCGGGCAAGACGACGACATGAACTCCTACGTCACAAAGAGCCACCTCTTTGGTGCACAATGTGCTTTGCATCAAGAGCAACAAGCAATGAGTGAACGCATCGACAACCTCGCCACCGACTTGCGACTCTCCGAGCAATGTACAAGAGACTACTTTGACCACAAGCTCGATGACCACAAGCAAGAGAACGATGCAAGAATGGACGAGATTCGTGCTTTGTTGCTCAACCGCTCTTCTTCCACTTCGTCCTCATCAAGACGGAGCGACACTCCGACTACACCATCTCCGGCTCAAGTACACCGACATCGGATACTCTTCGTCATGCCGCGCGCCAAGATCATCAAGCCAACCGCAACCCTCTACACGACAACAACTCGCAAGAACAACGACATTGTCAAAACCAAGCTACCTTTGCGCAAGCATGAGAACGATAACGACAACGCCAACACGAAGAGGAAGAGCGAGCGTGTCTTCACCAAGAAGCACAAGATGCTGAGGCACAACGTCAAGAGCAACAATTGCGAGAAGCTCAAGCACTTGAGGCGCAAAAAGCCCTCCGAGAATCAAGTCGAGTCGTAGCCAACCAAGGATGACAAGCTCGTGAACATGAAGAAGCACTTCGCGAAGAAGTTCACGAACGCATATATCAAGCTCGCGTGCAACTCAAGCTCGACAAGTTCCTCCACAAGCTCGCCAAGAACATCAAGTTCAACAAGAGCAAGAAGACAATGGAAATCCTCCATGGCAAGAGCAAGTTGTGAGAAACGATCCTCCTCGTCAAGGACGTCATCATCCACGACCCGAACACAATGAAGAGCAACGCTACCGCAAGCTAAAGTTCACCATGCCCAAGCTCAATGGAAGCAACGATCCCAAAGAGTACCTTTCATGGGCATTGAAGGTCGACAAAATCTTCCGCTTGCACAACTATGAATAAGAGAAGAAGATCACGATGGCATCCCTTGAGTTCCAAGACTATGTCCTCATTTGGTGGGAACAAGTCATTGAGCGCCGAGAGGCAAAAGGTGAACCACCCATCACTGCTTGGGCGCAAATGAAGGATGTCATGAGAGCATGCTTCGTGCCTACCTACTACAACTGCGACCTCTTGAAGAAACTCCAACTACTCAAGCAAGGAACCAAGAGCGTTGAAGAGTACTACAAGGAAATGGAGATTGCAATGATACGGGCCAATGTCATGGAAGATGATGAGCAAACTATGGCGCATTTATTGAATGGACTCAATAACCCTATCAAGAAGATCGCCGACTTCCAACCATACTCGAACCTCATTGAGCTAGTGCATCAAGCTACCAAAGCGGAACGTCAAGTGCAAGATGACTTCAAGTATGCCAAGTTCTCATCCAAGTCATATGGTTTCTCCAACACCCAAGCATCAACGACTCAAACACCGTCTACATCAACAAAGCCTTCTACAAGCAACGTCGACAAGTCGAGTTACAAGAAAGCTTCGACAACCCCAAGTCATCTTCCTACAATCAGCAACTTCAAGCCGAGAGCTTCACCATCATCCACCCCAACCGATGAGACCGTCAATACAAGTTCCTTCCAATGCTTCACATGCGGAGGCCGAGGCCACAAGTCCTTTGAGTGTACCAACAAGCGGACCATGATCCTCAAAGACGATGGTACATACGACTCCATGAGTGAAGGAGAAACGAAAGCACTTGAGCAAGTCGCCATGCACCGACAAGTGAATGATGAAGAGGAACAAGTCTTTTGTGATGAAGATTCAAGTCCCGCTCTTGTTGTCTCAAAGGTCTTGACCCTTCAACATCACCAAGAAGAAGACCAAAGATGCCACATATTCCATACCAAGGCCGGCATCAATGGAAGGTCCGTCAAGGTCATCATCGATGGAGGGAGTTGCCATAACTTAGCAGGTGAAGAACTTTGCTCCAAGCTCCAATTGCCCAAGACGAAGCACCCACATCCCTACAAAGTTCAATGGCTAAGAGACTCCGGCACTATTCAAGTCGAGCATAGAGTGCAAGTGTCCTTCAAAATCAAAGCTTACGAAGACACTTTGGAGTGTGATGTCGTTCCAATGACCGTTTGCCACCTTCTTCTTGGTCGACCATGGCAATTTGATAGAGGTGTCATCCACAATGGCCGAACGAACCACTACATCTTCAAGATGAAAGGAAAGGAGTACGTACTTCGCCCTATGGCTCCAAGCCAAGTGATCGCCGACAATCAAGCCACCCATCGTGGAGAGAATAGTGAGAGAGCGAACCACCAAAAAGAGAGTGAGCGCCACAAACCCAAATCGAGTGCCTCCACGATGAGCGAAAAGAAGAACCTAGTTCTATTTACCACCAAATGTGAGATAAGAGAAGTGTGTGAGAACCCATCTAGTGTGATACACTACATCCTTTTGTGCAAGGACGACGCACCACAAGCTAACACCTCTCACACTCTACCTTTAGTGTTGTCTTCTCTTTTGCAGGAATTCCAAGATGTTTTCGCCGACGAGCTACCTCCGGGACTACCTCCACTACGAGGCATCGAGCACCGCATTGACCTCATCCCCGGAGCACCACTTCCAAACAAAGCTCCCTGTCGCGTCAACCCCGAAGAAACCAAAGAAATACAAAGGCAAGTAAAGCATCTCATAGACCATGGACATGTGCGCGAAAGTTTGAGTCCTTGTGTCGTTTCGGTCATTCTTGTGCCAAAAGAGATGGTAGCTTTCGCATGTGTTCCGATTGTAGACCTATCAATGCTATCATCGTTCGCTATAGGTATCCCATTCCACGCCTTGATGATATGCTTGATGAACTTAGTGGTGCCACTATATTTTCCAAAATTGATCTTAAAAGTGGTTACTATCAAATCCGCATACAAGAGGGTGATGAATGGAAAACCGCTTTCAAAACAAAGTTTCGTTTGTATGAGTGGTTAGTCATGCCTATGGGTTTATCGGAAGCACCGGGTACTTTTATGCGTCTTATGAATCATGTCTTTCGCCCTTACATTGGTGAGTTTGTTGTGGTCTACTTCGATGATATCCTTGTTTATAGCAAATCTCTTAAAGATCATGTCACCCATGTTTGAACCATTTTGCAAACTCTTCGAAAAGAGCATCTCTATGCTAACATGGAAAAGTGCCTTTTTGGCATTGATAATCTTGTTTTCCTCGGTTTTGTAGTTTCCTCTAAGGGTGTTCATGTTGATGACTCTAAGATCAATGCTATTAAAACTTGGCCACAACCAACCAACTTGCATCAAGTGCGTAGCTTCCTTGGTTTAGCCGGTTTCTACCATAGATTTGTGAAGGACTTTAGCACCATTGCTTCACCTTTGCATGCTTTGATCAAGAAAAATGTGCCTTTTGTTTGGGGACCATCCAAAGATATCGCATTCAATGAGCTTAAGAATTTGCTTACTCATGCTCCCGTGCTTGCATTACCCAACTTGACAAACCCTTTGAGATTCATTGTGATGCTAGTGGTAATGGCATAGGAGGTGTGTTAACGCAAGAGAAGCGCCCCATAGCTTACTTTAGTGAGAAACTTTCCGGGGCGCAACTCAATTACCCCATCTATGACAAAGAGTTATATGCTTTAGTGCGAGTTTTGCATGAATGGGAACATTATCTTCGCCCTCATGAATTTATCATTCATACTGATCATGAAACGCTTAAATACCTTAAGGGTCAAACTAAGTTGAACAAGCGTCGTGCTAAATGGAGTGAATTCATTGAGTCTTTTCCTTATGTCATCAAGTACATCAAAGGTAAGGAAAATGTTGTGGCGGACGCTCTTTCCCGCATATGCATGCTTGTTACTCAACTTGAATTGGATGACATTAGCTTTGAGCACATAAAAGACTTGTATGCGCATGATCCCACTTTTACTACTCCTTATGCCAAGTGTATGACGCATGCATCTTGGGAATGCTATAACATCAAAGATGGATATCTTATGAGAGCTAACAAACTTTGCATCCCCGAGTCTTCTCTTCGTTTGTTGCTTTTGCAGGAATCTCATGGAGGAGGACTAATGGGACATTTTGGATGCGACAAGACTTTTGGTATGCTCTCCAAGAACTATTATTGGCCCAAGATGTTTTGCGAAGTCCACCACTTCACCAACCGATGCTCTACATGTCGCAAAGCTAAGTCTAAAGCTCAATCCCATGGACTTTATATGCCTCTCCCAATTCCATATCAACCATGGGAAGATATTAGCATGGATTTTGTACTTGGATTGCCTAGAACTAGAAATGGAAAGGATTCAGTATTTTTTGTTGTGGACCGATTCTCTAAGATGGCACATTTTATTCCTTGCAACAAGATCGACGATGCTTCACATGTTACCAATATCTTTTGTAGGGAAATCTTACGACTACATGGAGTGCCAAAGAAGACTGTCTCGGATCGCGACGTCAAGTTCTTGAGTTACTTTTGGAAGACCCTATGTGCCAAGCTCGGAATCAAGCTACTCTTCTCCACGGCTTACCATCCTCAAACCGACGGCCAAACGGAGGTGACCAACCGCACACTCTCCGCTCTACTTCGAGTGCTAATCAAGAAGAACATTAAGGAGTGGGAGGAGTGTCTACCTATCGCCGAGTTCACCTACAACCGCACAAGACACTCAACTACCGGCAAGTCCCCCTTCGAGGTCGTCTACGGATTCAACCCATTGTCCCCTTTGGACATTCTCTCGCTACCACTACAAGAGCGCATCAATATGGACGCAAGTGCATGTGTGAACCATCTCAAGAAGGTGCATGAAGATACAAGGCACACCATCGAGCGCCAAGTACAACGACTTGCGACCAAGCTCAACATCAACAAGCACCCCATGATATTCAACATTGGAGATCTTGTGTGGCTACACCTTCGCAAGGACCGCTTCCCCCACGAACGCAAGTCCAAACTTCGACCACGAGCGAATGGACCCTTCAAGGTGCTTGAATGCTACAACAACAATGCCTACAAGATCGACATTCCACGCGACAAGTACTTCGTGAGCGACATCTTCAACGTCAAAGATCTCTCTCCCTACCATGGTGATGAGGATTTCGATCCGAGGTCGGATCTTCCCAAGGGAGGGGAGATGCTGCGGAGCATCCTATGGTCATCCCCATGGACCTACCATCGTCTCACGAAGTGCCAAGAGGACCTATGACTCGAGCTAGAGCTGGAGCTCTCAAGACCGAGGTGACTTCTCTCCTTAGTGATATTACATATGACCCTCTCGAGACATGGCTATTACCTAAGTCCGAAATGTTGTGCATGATTAGGTACCAAGAGGACCCTCCCGAAGATGCACGTGAAGACAGACAAGCGGCCAAGTCCACGGATGAAGAGGAACGCCGAAAGGAGAAGAAGGCAGCTCCAGGGCCCGGACATCCGGCCGCTGGAGACATCAACTACAGCAGCATTCCAGCCGTCGAGCATCTACAGGCCCCGGACATCCGGCCCCAACGCTCGGATATCCGAACAAGCTGCAAACAGAGGACAGAAGAGAAGCCCCGTCAGCCCGGTCATCCGGCCCCAGCCCCGGACATCCGGCTCCTCCCGAAGGCCCGGACGTCCGGCCTGACGCCCGGACGTCCGGCCCCGTCTGTCTGCGCACAGTAAAGGGCCGAGGCCCATGTACCCTTTCGCCCCCTAGACTATATATAATCTCCTCCTACCTACGTTTTAGGGTTAGCGTTGTGTTAGCTCATTCGTGAGATAGAGCTTCGCTCATCCATCCGGATCTACTCCACGAGAGAGACCGCGGCCCCTCTTCGGAGAAGATCCACTTGGATTCAAGACCTCCTCACGGAGAAGACCATCAAGACCTCCTCACGGAGAAGACCGGTTACCATTGTATCGTCCCTTGTTGACTTTGGATCTTGTATCTCCTTTTGTGTTCATGGATCTAGCACATGTGACTTAATCTTGTTGGTTTGAGTGTTTCTCTTTGTGCCCTTTGTGATTTCCCCTCGTGTTCATCGCAGGATCCGCTCCTTTCGTGAAAGATCGGCCCCTAGGGTTTCCACCCTACATCACGCGGAACTAGGGCGCCTCGTCGCAGAGGTGCCATGGATCGAGAGGATGGAGCTCGGTGTGTCCTCGAGCACAAGGTCGAGTAGGGAGGCGCTGCGCGTGGGATTTGGTGGGGTTTCGATAGCTGGCTAGACGGTGACAGAGAAGACCATGGTGTCGAGCTTCGGCGGCGGTGGTCAAATCCATGGCGGGGACGGGGCTCCCTCCTGTTCAGAAACCTGAGAGACATGGATGAATAAGAGAGAGGGGGACGAGAGAAACGGGGGAAGGAGACAGGGCGTGGGCGCTTAACTCGTGGTCGCAGGCGACGGTGCCGGTCGTTAGCCGACGAGGCGGGATGGAGGAGCACGGGGCTCGGGCGACTGATTGCTCAAGCACGCAAGACGAGGGAGACGGTCGGGGAGGATTTTGATCGTGGTTGCGGGCTCTGGTTGGTGGTCTAGATCGGGAGGGGATCCCAAGGAGGAGGACACAGCGGACTGGCGGCGGGCAGGAGGATCCCTAGAAATTAGGGATTTGTCTGATGATTGCACTACTTAAATAGGTAGGTGGGTTAGGAGGGGCAAGCTTTGGACCCTCCGGTCAAAATCGGGCGGTTGAGAAAAATAGGCTATGGGCGTCCAACTGAGAGACCAAAGATATTTTTGGGGATGATCCGGACCCATCGGTCACGACTGCCCGGGTCGGGTTCGGGTAAGTTTCAGACGCGCACGCGAGGGGTCGGTGCACTGTGCAGAGAGGTTAAACGACCAGACAAGAGGGATTCAAAAACCTAGTTGGTCTCGGAACAGTCAACGAAGGCAAGGGGTTTAATGGGCTCAGAAAAGAGAGAGAGAAGAGAGCGGTCCGGCTGGTCTAAGAGAAGGTCAACAGAGACAACGAAGAAGCGGTGACTATGAGCGGATGCAACTTTTGAAAACATGACGGCAACGGAGTGTCTATGCAATGTGAATGATGTGATGATGAATGTAACAAACAAATAATTAATAGAGCCGACACGCAAAACAAGGAAGGCATCTAGAGCGTCGGTCTCGGGTCGTCACAAGTTGCTCCGTGACTTCCCTCTAAGTACCTGATCACGCATAGGGTCTTCGCTTGAGGTAGTAGCCATGTCTCACATGAAGAATGTATAAGTTCGAAGAGGAGCGAGTTCACCTTATCTTCGATAGCCTTTACTCGAGCTCTTGTCTTTGGTCCAAGTGGTGTCGTGGGAGATGTAGGTAGGTCCACGGGGATGACCGTAGAATGCTCTGCATCAATTTGTGTCTCCTCCGCGAAGGTCTTCATATCTATCTCGGGACCGATGAGCTCCGCGTCTGCCTGAGTTTCGATCTCCGAGAAGTTCAAGTCTTGCTTTGGCCGTCCGAGCCGCAAACACGCTTTGTCGAAGGCGTGGGCGGCGATGTCCGACGAGTCATACGTGCTGAGCCAATACAACACGCCCTACTACATGATCTCGGCTGAGAAATAACCGGAGTCCTGTCGACAAATGTCGTGGAAGCTGGTGGAGCTCCTTGGTCGGCGAAGCGTGGCATGGTGGATCCCGGCAACAGAAGTTCCCGATGGTCGGAGAGAGGAGAGGTGGCGGTCGATTTGCGGCGTGAGCGTCGACAGCGATGGATTTGGTGACAGCGAGGGCGCAGGCGATCGGATTTCGTGGCGGTGGAGGCGGCGAGCTGCGAGTTTGGTGGCGGCGATGTGACGAATGCGCCAACCAGAGAGAGGCATGGGGTGCTAGATCTGCAACGACGCGGCGTGCCGCGGCAGGCGGTGGCCGTAAGCCTGCAAATTTGGCGACGACGATACTACGACTGAAAGTCGGGAGATTTGGCAAAGACGGCGTGCCGAAAAGGGAAGCAGGCACGTGCGCGGCTGCGGCTGGAAGTTTCAGCCATGAGGTCGCGGGTCGGCAGCCGGTTTTGTGTTTGGGCACATAGTCGCGTGATGCAAATACTGGTTTTTGGGCAGCCCTAAAATGGGACCACATATTTTTGCGTTTAGGGCAGCTGTTGGAGCTCGTGTGTTTGGGCACGCAGCCGGGTGATGCAAATATACATCACTTGGGACTGGTTTTTGGGCAGCCCTAAAACGGGACCACATATTTTTTGCGTTTAGGGCAGCCGTTGGAGCTCATATATTGTTTGTCGAAGGATGCGAAAAAATTGGATTTTTTTTTGGGCAACTAGAGATGCTCTTTAAGGTACTACAATTCCATCTCGAGATTACCAAAAAAATAGTCACTTGTCTGGCAATATCTGCACTCATTTCAAGTCCATGGGTTGCGTCCAAACCCTACCCAACATGTCATGGGTAAGGTTATGAGTATAACATTTTTATCAAGGCCATGCCCTAACATTGACCCAATAAGCTGACATGTTAGGGCAAACTATGGTTCGTGTTCAAACTATTAAAATCATATGCTTTAATCGTGTCTGTGTGCTTTGCATGAAGCCCTTTGTCTAAATCATTGAAGCCCTCTGTTTGAACTACCGTAATTCTTCTCTTGACCATGTCATAAAAACTGAGTTTAGTTTCAAATTTCTTTAAAAAGATTATTGTTGATTTACATATATTTCAATGAAGACCTACATTCGATGAGGTTACAAATAAATGATAGCTCAGATGTCCAGCCCAGCGATAATGTAACTTAGATATACTCTCTCCTTTTCGATTTATAGAACTTATCTCAAGATTTTAGGTTTCCCGTTTTATAAATCTCAATTTCATTGTTCCACATAACATGTTAAATTTTAAGGTGCATTAATTCATTGCATGCAAGGGTTAAGAGAAATTTGACCAATACATGTACTTCATGCATGCATGCATTACAATTAATGCATTGATAAACACAATTCTTTGAGAAAAACGAGTGCATTAATTGAGTGCTTTTACAAACTACAAAAATTATTCCGCCACTTATCATCTACCTTGGTTGATGAGATTTTTGAATTGAGCCTTATAAGACTAGCCACATTGAAGAGTAACATATTCTCTTCGTCCGGTAAAGAGTGTACATTTAGAAATTTTAGGACAAATTATGGGATTGAGTAAAAAATGCATTGGAAAGGTACAAGCTACCATCTCTCTCCTCTTTAATTACCCAACCCCCAATGAGCTAAGTGCATGTAGAAATTAAAAAAAACCATGTGTAGATTGCTATTGGTCTTGATTACCGTGTGATAAGATAGAAATATTTTTCCCTACTTTAAAATGCATTGCGAAGATAGAAATACACTCTTTTGTGGACAAATTTTGAAGCTAGATGTACACTCTTTATCGAAAGGAGGGAGTACACTAGTAACACACATATCCCTAGACTATATTACTATCTTCATAATGGATAGTAACATAAGTGTAGTAACATGCAAAGCTTTATTTATTATGTTGCATTGAAACATGTGATATTACAGTAACTAGCTAAGTTCCTCAAACTACCTCTCTTCTCATTAATTCATTGCCACATAAGCAAATTTGCTAAATTGGACTTAATGTTACTGCTGAATTTACTCCCACTATGCCTAGTCTAAACCAGAAAGGAGATAGTAGTTACTGCTCCCTCCGTCGCATAATAAAAACATTTTTGACACTATACTGACGTAAAAAACGTTCTTATATTATACAGTAGGACGAAGGGAGTAGTATCGTAAGAGTGAAGCAGGTATCGTATTAGTATCCCTCATAAAAAAGAGTACAAGTGAAGCATCACTCGTACCTCCTTTAGTAATGATCGCTCCCTCCCTATCCATATTAATTATTAATTGATGTTGGTTTAGTACAGAGTAGAAACGGGTCGAAGGAAACAAAGGGTCAGTTTGGTTCGAGGCCTGGCCCTTATGCCTGGCAAAAAGTAATGCCTGGATGTCGCCGGAGAAGTTGAAGAATTCTGCCTGCCCAGGCTTGCCTGGTTCATATGCGTTTGGTGGATAGTCGCCGTACTACAGAAAAATTAGGTACATAAAACTCTGGACACCCATCAGTCCATCACTTCCATGCAAAAGAAATATTAAAATAGTACCAGGCAGATGCATCAGCCCACCAGGCGTGTCAAACGGGACGCCTGGCCCAGGCTAATCATGTTGCCTGGCTGGCCAGGGCAGGCTAATGGCATTGACAAGTTTTTAGGCCAGGCTATAATAAGATGATTGAGCAGAATCCAGGCAAGATCTCAGGCACTCTTAAGGCCAGGCAATCTTGCTTCAGGACATGATCCAAACATGCCCTTAAGTGCGATTCATAGACAGCAAGTTAGGTCAGCAGCCTGAAACCGAACTCATATATCAACATCCCCTCCGGAGCTGGGTGAATCGCCATCACTGCCGTCACTACCACTGGTGCTGCTGCCGCTCCCGCTTCCGCTTCCGCTCCCGCTGCCGCTGCTGCTTCCACTTGAACTAGAGGTGGCCTGCTCCACCTGCTGTCCTTCTGCATTGACTTGAGCTCGCAGCGCCTCAGCTGCATTAAGTCCCTCCTCAGCTTCGTCATTTACATCAACATCAGCAACCTCATCATCCATGTCGAGCTGATTTGGTAAGTTGATGTCAAAACCGCGATAAGACGTCTCTTGTGCTGAGGCCATATTATTGGGTGAGCCATTCTCATCATCACCGAGTATGTCTAGGTTTTCATCTTGGTCATTGGGATCAGGCGAAGAGGAAAATGGGTCCGTGGTGACTGGTTGATATTTAGAGCTCCTGTTACTGTTTCTTGGTCCTGTCATTAGCAAGGGGCAAATGAACATTTATTACAATCTTGGCCGACAAATCAAGAAATTTAGCATATCATAAATAACACAATCTTTGGCAACGCTTTAGAGTATAAATGTTTTTTTTCTCATTGCTCCATTTGAATCGGATGGCAAACTTGATTGTAGCATCGGATGCATGGTGAAGAATCACCATGATCACATTATTTAAAAGAAAAGGTCCACTTATCAACGCTCAAGGAAGGCAAAAGTTTACTTTTCAACCCTGAACTCCAAAACCATTTAAAACGCAACATTGAACTGAACTATTCAAACAGTCCACATTTGACCTTAGAGTGGTTCCACAAGTGCTCTCGGATGATGTGGATACCACATGGCTGCTATGTCATCATTGGTATTAAGCTATATCTACACTTACTTACTCCCTCCTTTCCGGTTTATAAGGCTCATCTCAATTTTTTTGTTTTTCCAATTTAGAGGGCTCATTTCCGTCTCATTTTAGTTTCCAATGCGCATTAAATCTTTGCATGCAAGAATTAAAGAGGAACAACACCAATGCATGTAATGCTCCTACTCATCTAGTGGCCAAGCATGCATGCACTGCAATTAATCCAAATTAATGCATGAGTTTAATAGGGGTAGTTTTGTAAAGTACGAGATACATTCCTCCACTCACAAAATGCCTTGGTTGATGAGATTTGATACTTGAGCCTTATAAACCGGAAAGGAGTATTTCGTCCGTAATTTCGTCGGTCCACCTCGCCCGATCGGTTTTTCCTCTCGCAATCTCATAGGTTGCACCGGTTTCCGTGGTCCGCATGCACGCCTTCTGTATTATTTTTTTCGTCCAAATGCAGTTTCCTCAACTCAGTTTGTGGACCCTGACTTGACTTGGAATCTGCCTTAACTAACGCCTCATATATTTAGGGCATGTACAATGGTGCTATCTTAGGAGTGCCACGTAGGATAAATGATGAGGTGGAGAAAAGAGAACTCATAAGAAAAGGCTTGTCTTCTCCTATTTAAGAGAAGACAAGAGATGATCTCTTAGCAAACAATATGTCGCACCATATTTTTAGAAATGACTAGTTATTAAAGATAAGACTAAGAGATAACCTATTGTAGACATTTTTTTTGTCATCTCTAAATTACATGCAAGACTTAAAATAAGACTATCTTATCAACCACTGTACATGCCCTTAGATAGAGAGGAGAGGATGGGTGAATCCCGCGGGAGGCGGAGGAGCGGCGGACGAGGTCACAAGGAGGCGTACGTCAAGGCTGATGCTGATCCCATCGGGAACTACATCGACCGCTGTCGCCTCTCCTGTGAGTGTCCGGGAGCCCCTCCTCCCACAAACACATAGCACCGTCTTACGCACGTCCGCCGCTCGCTGCCGCCAGCTGGTCGTCATCTCCCTCACCGGCATCCCAACATCGGCAGCAGCCTTCCTCTCTTCAACCGTGACATATGTTTCGTACGTCGTCCCATGCCATACGTCGCGCACCTCTCTCGATCCACCCCCTGCTCCCTAACACGGCAAGGAGACAAACGCTGCCGAGGTCAGGTCAGGCACGGCAAAGCAGACCAGACCCCATCCAGCCCCATCATCCTTGCTGCGGCAAGGAGACGGGCGCTTCACAGCGAAGTAGGCTGGATAGATCTGATGCACGAATGAACCCCATCCATGGATGCAAGGTCTCCGTGCTCATCGTCGATGGCTGCACCCTCGCCAAGCCGCTCATCATTCGCGAGTACATCCATGACGTGTGGCCTGGTCGGGAGTCGCGTCCCACGCCTTCATCCGAATTCAACACAACCAGGGTACATGGCAGACGCCCACGGGCAGAAGGATTCTACCACCGTAGAGAACATGAACCGCGAGGGCGTCCATGCCATACTACATCCAACACTGCCAGGGGCTGGTGCAGCTGACATGTACGAGGGTGCCAACGCGCCATACTACATCTGCCACTGCCAGGGGCTGGTGCAGCTGACATGTACGAGGGTGCCGACGCTTGACGGGGACGAGAGCACAGAAGAGGCTGCCGCCATCGAACCCGGTCAGAGCATGCCACGCCGACCCACGGAGCAGGCTGCCATCGTTGAACCTGGCCAGCCACGATAGTGCATGGACAAGGGCGCCGCAACCGAACCCGGTTTGGCAGCCGGCATGCTGTGTGAGTGAAGCCATAGAGTACCAAGGTGCAGGCCAGCGTGCATTGTGTTCACCCCAGGGGTAAAGTTCACATGGCGATGGGCCGAAGCCGCCACGCTACAAGATGCGCGTTGCACATCCGCGTGGCGATCGTGCACGCATACGCTTTCGTAGCCAGGTGCGGTCACATGAGCTCCTGGGCGGCGTAGATATACAGCGAGCATGCATGTAGTACACACAAAGCGTCAAAGCATTAGCCTGACTGACAGTTCTTTTGTGGGAAGAGCCTGACAGATAGTTGTAGCTCCTCAACTAATCTATGTCTAAAGTTTCAAAGCAAGGATCAATATGCAAGTCAAAAAAAATCAAGGATCAATAATGGCAGCCAGATTACACTGCTAAAATTTCAATTTGCTCCAGCTGTTTTGTAGCTATGTACAGACAGACAGGCCTCATGCTTAGGCATTTCACATGAACAATGGAAATTTAATGCAGAAACTCAATGAGATCATGACTAATTACCGTCACATGCAATTACTGGCTACTGCATTCTATTGATCATGCATAGAGCCACAGTGGGAAGCTTCTGTTTCGTGGAAGAACTATGAGTGCAAGTGGACCAAAAAACACACAAAACAGTGGGCTAACTATTGTCCTGTGGGTCCTAGCTGCAGACTGCGTACTCAGCAAGTCAGCAGAGCACTGCTTGCTATGGAGGCTCATTGACATCTGCCACATATGGTAAAATTTTAAGCAGACCCTATTGTTTTACTTCGGTCTTCCTACTCTTCTTTTTCATATATCCTTCTATTCTCAGCCATGATAAAGGAGCACAAATAAAGTTATTATGATATGCTTTGCTTGACACCTTCTTCGGGTCATCATATAGACATGAGAATTAAGTGTTTAATTTTATCTAATTTGATTTAGAGGACCTGAAACATCCTGCAGTTTTACAACAAAAATTGGACTGGTCTCTCATGCCTAATATTATGTCTTAATTTCTTAAATAAATAGGATATTGCACATAGACAATGCTTTAGTCGACATAACTGCGAATCAAGAAGGAGTGGCGCAGCATGTGTCAAAGCTTTTACCGTTTTTATGCTTCTCAATGTTAGTCCACAAGGAGTATAGATTGATTGACGCTCTTGCCTTTTTTTTGCATCGAATATAGGAGCTTTATTAACGAAGTATCATACGGTTATAATCCACCCGTAGGCAAGCAACAAGAAAATCTGGGCTAACATCTAGCCAACTCTCAGTCCCATCAAGTGAACAAGCAAGTCGAGCACATGAAAAAGCATCACCTCGAGGGTCAATTCTAGACATGAAAAAGCATCACCTAGAGGGTCTGAAAATTAAGGCAATGTAATTCAACACTTTCAGTGTAGCATGGAGTTAGTATGTGGTATTATTATTGACGCCTAAAAGATAGGAAAATAGATGCCTTGTGTAAGGATCTGAAGGAGAACTGCGGGATGGGATTGGATTTGGAGGAGGATTGCCGCTTAGGTTTGTTGTGCATACATGGCTGAAGTGGTGGACGACGATCAAATATAATAATTCATTATTTGTGTAATCTCTGGAAGTAGCATAAATCTGCCATGATTAATCAGCTTGATCAATAAGTTATTGGATGTGTCTAGGGCACATCTAGATGTGCTCTAGTTATTGCACATCTAAGTGAGTGAATCAAGCATAAAGAGGAAAAGAAAAAAGAAAAGAAAATATCCACACGAATCTCAACATAAGATCAATGACATAGGACTTAGATGTGCAATACTTATTGCACATCTAGATGTGCTTAGCAAAACTGTAAGTTATTCTTTATAGGCCAGTTTCACATCCATACCTAAATAGTATCATTTTTTGATTATTAAGGATTAGCTTCGCATCTTGATAGTGGCATGGCTTCCCAGTAGTTTTAGACAAAGGGAAGATAAAGCAGAAGCAGACGTGTTGGAACCTACAAATTGATACTGCCGGCAGGTAAACTCTTGATTACCACACGAATTCTTAAATTTATTTTATACCTGTTGCCACGCACGGGCCTTTTTCCTAGTCTAGTCATAATCAAGTTGTGGATGCTGTACAATAGGCATGAAAAATTAGCTACCTATGCATATGTGTCAGGTGCAGAGTAGAGTTCAGTTAGCGATCGTGAAGATTCAGATAAAGGACGGACCAGATGCGTTATAGTGCGATGATCGGACGGCTCGCATGGCTCGCCTGGTTACTATACCGTTTCATCCGGTTGCCGGTTACTGTTACCGTTTAGCTAGTGTCGAGGCTATATAACGGCCAGCGCAGAGCGCTTGTATCGATTCATTCTGAGACTTATCTCATTACAATGTATACCTAAACCTCCCTCTGTGAGGAATATACCTTAGCATATTCGAGATAATACGATCCAGATCGAAACCCTAGCTCGTGTTCTTCCCAAAATTCCCCAGATCCGCCAAGCAGGGCGTGACAATATGTCGGCAGCAGTAGCTTTTCATTTTGATGTATACAACTTGCCTAAAGCTTCTAGTCCAGCTATATCACAGCTGCATGGTAGTAAGTGCACTCAGAAGTAAGCTGACTGCTAGTGAAATTCATAGCACAAGCGCCAAACTATCTATTAGTTGTAGAAGAGTAAACAGATAGTTGGGGCTAGGACAGTTTGTAAGTCCTACATAAAAGGCTGTGTACCCCCTGGATGTGAAGTTAAGCCTGTGCTACATTGAGAAGATAAATATAGGTTCATCCCTTGCCTGTGCTACATAATAGCTGGTCACTGACTTCGGCCCTGTGCTGGACTCCGACCACCCTCCTTCCTCCCTCCCGCTGCCAGCCAGAATTTCTTCCTTTCTTTCTTCCGGGCAAATAATGCGGCGGCCATATCCAGATCAGCTCTGGTTGTAATCTCGCTGTTTGTGAAAAGGGAGGACATGTTTGTAATCTTAGTTTTCTTTCAGGGTCCTTAGTGCGGAGCACCCTTCGGACATCACCATGTCAAGAGCCCCATTGTCAACACCCACGCAACATCTACTTCAAAGATATAAAGGTGAATCTTCATACACGTGTCTTCTTGTCCCCTTCGAGAATGGTATACTACTTGATCCTCCTTCCTCGTGCATACATAGGTTTGAGCAGAGCTTCACACATGGCAAGGAGTTCATGCGGAAGAGTATGACTACACCATCCATGAGGGAAGCATGGAAACAAAGACGGAAGAACAAAAGAAGGACTGCCCTGCTCAGCCGCCAGACATCTGGACTCAAGCCCGAACATCCAGCCTGCCCACATCCGGACTCAAGCCCAGATATCAGAAGGTTCGGCCCTCAAGCCAGACATCCAGCAGCACACCAGACATCCGTCCTATCAACAACCGCCCGGACATCCAGCCCCTGCCTGCGTGCAGTTTCGGGCCCGAGGTCCATGTATCCCTCTCCCACTTACCCCTTTGTGGACTAGCTTATGTACATATATATCTCCCCCACCTCCTCATTAGGGTAAGCTAAGAATTGAGAGAAAAGAGAGCTTAGCTCATCTACCTCCCCTAGTGGGATTCCTCCATTGGAGATGAAGGCCTCCAAAGTGGAGAAGAACCATCCATCGTTGTCAAGGCCTCCTAAGGCCTTGTTCGGTTGCAACAAAATTGAAGGGGATTGAAGTGGATTGGGGTGGATTAAATCCCATACAAGTCAAAACTCACTCAATCCCCTCCAAACCTCTCCAATCCCCTCTAGGAGAGGTTTAACCGAACAAGGCCTAAGGGAGAAAGGATCCTCTTGTAGATTATCAAGACCCATCTCTCCAATAGATTTTGATGAACTACCTTTATATCTTTTCCTTTGGTGTTGTTGAATGCTTGAGATCTATCCCTTAGGCTTCTGATCTGAGTATCTTGTGTGTGGATCTTGTCGAAAAGAGTGTTTTCCCCTTGTGCCTTGTTTTTCTCCCCAAATCCACCCCCAATTCGTGAAGATCAGGCAAAAAAGGGCTTGGCCCTACATCATTCCTCTTTGTGGTGTACCATCATTTTTGATATATGAAGCAGCTTCGGGGACATTCTGGTCCCCTTCCCCGTGTTAAAAAAGTATTTGGTATCAAAGCTACGGTGTGTTAGCTCAAGAAAGATATGGAGAAAGGAGTGTTACAAATAAGCTGAAGTATAGAAGTGGAGGGGAGCTGGGCTGAACACAGGATAGTTTTATTTCTGAACCTGTGGCTTGTACGGCTGCCCTCTGGGTCTACAGAGTACATGGGGAAGTCGGTTCTAATGCTAAACTGACCATGCAGCTCTAGCCGCTGCTAGTACATGCAAAAAACAAAATGGCTACTAGCTGTCTAGATGCATATGCATATAGACTACCACTCCCTAGCTAAGTAAATGTAACACTAGGATTACTCCTAACATTCTCCCCCTGATTCTTGTGTGTCTACTTGGCGCTGATCTTGACCCTTTCAATCCTTGTGTTAAGCTCATGGAAACAAACCCGCCCTAATGCCTTCGTTAGGATGTCTGCAAGCTGGTCCTTGGTGCCAAGAGAATCAGCAGAGATGCTCCCATTCTCCATGCATTCACGGATGAAATGATACCGGACGTCGATATGCTTGCTCCGCTCGGGGAAAACTGGGTTCTTGCTGAGTGCCAGTGTGGACATGCTCTTGAGCTTGACGGTGTCAACTTTCTCCCCTTCAGATCACCGAGCAACCGTGCTAGCCAAATGGCTTGAGTTCGAGTTTGGATTCAGCTGTGGATCAAGCCACGAGTGGTTTCTATGTATAATGGACTAGCACGTTCACCGCTTTGAGATCCAACAAGAAACAGAAGGATTAAGACTTTGCGTGATGCCTCACTTAGGGTATTAGCCCTCTCTCTCTCTCTCCCCCTCTTAAAAACCCTACCGATAAGAATACATAAGCTACTTATCCCGCAAACGTTGGAACCGATGCTACTTGGCATGCCTCGTTTTTTATAACAAAACATTTGAGGTTATCACGAATAGGTATGCCAATATCCCGTAAACGCAAAGACAACGTTTGGAACAGATGCTACTTATCCAAATACTCATGTGCAACTGTTTGGGCTTGGCATGGCTCGTTTTCTTCTACAAAAACACTTGAGGGGCGATAAAAGAAACAACATTGCAGGGCCACAACAAGTTACAGATTTAAATAAGACCAAAGGAGTGAATTAGCCAATCTCAGGAAAGTAAAACCTGAAAAACAGGACTGCAAATTGCAATGACAGACTTACCTACAAGCGTTCAATACAATCCTACAAAATATACTTAAAGGATCTTCTAGAATCAAAGAGGCCCGTATTCAAGGCAGTAAAAGAAACTAAATAACTTAATTTCCACATCATGAACATATACAAGAATAAGCAGATTAAAGCAGTTACCTGGATTTTCAGGTTCACCAATGTCGATGTGCTCAACCTCAACCTGCAGGATAGTCAGAATCATGATTAGATACACAAGGGCCTCTTGAAATATCTAGTATTAGACTGAAATTGTACAGCATCAAATCATGAAGGTCGGCAAAGATTCCATACAATACTTGTATAAACCATGTCCATAGATTCATCATCTGACAATTTTAACTACGAATTTAGGGTGCACTGGTGCACATTTGCAGGTAAATCTAGTCACAAACTCAAGATACAATATTGTGTTATAAATATTGTGCAAGTGCAGTTGCTACTTGATGCAGTTTGAATATAAACTCAGTCAAATGAACCAGCGTGCACAGGCCTATGAAGTGCATCTGCGAGAGAAAGGAGGATTTGTGCCACAACATGCAATACAGGAGGACGGCTGCGGCACTGTAGGAGGTGAGCATGAAATGGCACGACAACGAGTAGATGAGTGTTGTACTGTAGTGGCAATGGGTGGGAGGCTGGGAATCACTGTTGAACTAACAATACTACCTCTGTCCCAATTAACATGGCGCACACATATTTCGAGGTTCAACTTTGACAATCAATTTGACAAAGAGTGGATTATGTGTCACAAAAATTATGAAGTCCAATTTGTAGTAAAATAGTTACCAATGGTGTAAGTTTTATGACATATAATTAATTATTACTGGTGAAACTGATAGTCAAAGTTCAAACACGAAAAACAAGGGTGCCATGTGAATGGGGACGGAGGGAACCGAAAACACTGATTCGGAAAATACTCAGGAATGGGGAAGGAATCCAGCCATCCAGGTGTTAAAACAGAGGAAAAACACAGGGACATGAAAGAAACTGGCGGTTGAAACAGAGGAATGCCAACACACAGGAATGGTAAAAGGGTAATTAACTTTGAGCAAAAGAAACAACCATAACATAGATATCCAGGCAGCACCATCTATGCACCAGTGGTCTAACATTCACCTATTCTTCAGCATGGTCTTTGTGAACCAGCCATCCTATCCCCAAGATCCAATGCAATTATTGTAGGAGGACAGCCCATGCACTACCCCCGACCTGCCTAGACACAAGCCATGCACCGGCGCGCGTGCACACTACACTCGCCCATGAGAAACAGAAGTTGCATTTTGTGGGGTCTGAACTCTATCTTGGGTCTTTTGGACTTCCACAAAACAAGAGCTCGGGCCTTAATTCCGGTGAAATTAGAGAGAACCACGGTGTTCCTATTGTCTGCAACAGTGCTCCTTTGGATTGATTCCTGCAAAGTGCAAACCAAACAGCACAACAGTACCTATTGTCATGGAATAGAAATTCCTATGCACAATGATGGAGATCTTATATTCCAAATAGGACCCTACGGTTTACACAGCAATCAGCGGGGCTGTATTTTCAATAAGCAACTCAAGGTTC
The DNA here is from genome assembly GCF_056163025.1 of Triticum urartu. Taxonomy (NCBI): domain Eukaryota; kingdom Viridiplantae; phylum Streptophyta; class Magnoliopsida; order Poales; family Poaceae; genus Triticum; species Triticum urartu. The sequence continues at coordinate 234,575,118 of NC_141878.1, forward strand.
AGTTAAAATGCAACCAATATTTGGGTATTTCATAAAATAGCACGATGAAATTGAAATACTAAGTAATAAATGATTTACTTTAGCAAATCACAAACAAAAGACTTGTCTTGTGCAGTTCCAAAGGATGTTGGCAATCTTTTGAACTGATTAGTGTTGAACTAAGGCAAAAGTGTGACTTTTTGTTGGCGCTATTTTAAATGCATCATATAGCCCTATTGTGTTTTAGTGGTTAATGACAAGGCAAATAAGAGGACTAATATTTTATCAAATCGAAGGACTAACATTTTATCAAGTCTGTATCAGAAAAATAGTCCTTGGTAATAAGGGGGCGTTTGGTTCGAAGCCGAGAATGGATGGGCTGAGGGTATCCCTGTCCGCCTGGTTAAGGATATAGCCAATTTCATTTGTTGGTTGGAAGGATAAATGGTGGTTGGGGATAAGCAGTTTTATGTTTGTTTTGGAAGGATGACAAGTGGATGGGTTGTTCAGTACCTCTCAGGTGAGAACACGCTGTACAAAAGATGAAAAGAAAGAACTGAGCATGTGTGTGACGACCTTGCATGGTGTCACGTTAGTTTGTTTTTTCTTTGCGTAGAAGTAGTAGGGCCGAGTCATGCTTCTTTTACGGCGGCCAGTAGCTGCATGTGTGGCCTTGATCCATAGGATGTGGGATGGCACGTTCAGAGAGGGCCTGCTGACCGGATCGCATGTCCGTTACGCAAGGAAAACAAGGCAAGGAAAACAGCAAAGCCGCAAGCCAGTTGCGCGGCGAACTTCTGTGTTCGTGAGCTGTTCGTCATGAGTACGTCGATCACTGCCCTCTGAGAGAGAGAGAGGGGGGGGGGCATGCAGCACCAGACGCTGCCACCGCTGGCGGATCACCCACACGTCGAGAGAAACGGAAAAAGTAGAGAAGTGGAGGGGCAGCACCTACTTCACCGCGCCGCCGCCTGATGCGAAATCGCCGCCACCGCCTACTTTCCGTTCGCGAGCGAGAAAGAAAGGGAGGGCGGGAGATAACAAGTAAACATTTCGGCAGGTGACGAGCGCGGGTGGCTGCCATCATCCGCGAGATTTTCGCGGATGAGGCCAACCAGCTTTTGACGAGAATATTCTGAAAATCTGGTTATCCCTAGCCACTATCCCTCAACCAAACGCGCGGTACCATCTGAAAATCTGGCTATCCCTCAACCACCTATGGATGGCCAGCAAACCAAACGCCCCCTAACTGGAAACATCGTTGGCGACCCCTATATTTGTGCTACCAAGTGGTTGCCTCCTAGCTCATGCATGTAATTTAAAGGCTTTGGTGAACCCAAAATGCACAATGAGTCTAAGGACAACCATACTATCAATAGCGGCACAAGCAAAATAACTAGGTTCGAACTCCAAGTCAAGATCCTCAACCAAAATCCCAAAGTATTCGATTCCTACCACTCAAATTCCTCTGTTTTTCCTATCCCTGTTACTTCCGAGTATTTCTACGTGGTATTACATGTTAAAGAGTATTAGTATTGGTCTAGGTCTCCTTGCATATTCATATTGGTCCAGATTCCCATATGGTATCATGAACCCAGGTTTCGAGGGGGGGTGGGCGTGCCGCAACTCAGCCTCCGAATGGAAAAAAATCGGTATCTGCCTCTCCATTTTGATAGAACCTCATCGGCATATCATGTCGTTCACATCTTGAACCACCCTGCTTTGATCTCATTTTCCTCGGTCTCCTCCGACAAATTTCTCTAACCGCTCTCCCCAAAACAGTTCTACTGTTGCTTCCAGCCTGCATCACCAATGTACTGTGATTCCTCCCGCCCGCTGCTTCGCCCCCGTTCAGATCAGCCATGTACACCAAGCGGCTATCTGGCAGAGCTACTCCCAATCAAGCAGCCACGCCTCGCTCCCTCCCTCTGTTGTAACAGTATGTCCAAGTCTTCAGAAGCGATCTAGCCTATCGCTACCTCCCCAATCGTGCCCTGCATGTAGGGGATCTCACCTGCATATGTATCATGTACAATAACTTAATGAATATATCAAGCACTTCCATATTCCTTTTTGGTAATCACAGCCGCGTTCTCGTCCCACCTCTCCCATGTCGACCTCCGGCACTGCCGCCGCTGTCGTTTCCTCCCCCAGTCCTACCTCCCGAGCAAGCGACGACCTTGGTGCTGAGCTTGGAGCTGAGAACCTCCCTCCTGCATCTGGTGCCCCTTCGCCTCTGCTACCCAGCCCCGTGCCTCGGCCACCGACAATGCTCTCCTCGATGGACCTCGAGGGATTCATCCAGTTCAAGATGGGCCTCGACGCCCTCAACTTCACCCAATGGCGTAGCTCCATCAACTTCCTCCACGCTCGCCACCATGTGCAGGATCATGTTCGGCATGGGCATGCCAACCGCCTCAATGATCCCGAAATGGACAACATCGTCTTGTGGTCCCTCTACCATCGAGGGGGCCTAATCGACGTAGTCGCTCCGCCAAAATCCTCAGCTTACATGATCTAGGCCCAACTACACGAGTACTTCTTCGACAACCAGGCCGGCGGCACGCTGCACTTGGGCCAAGAGTTCCACGCCACCGTCCTCGGCAACCTCTCCATCAACGATTATTGTTGTTGTCTGCAACACATCGCCATGGCCCTCCTGGGTTTGGGCAAACCGGTCAGCAACTACACTCACCCTCCAGATGATTGACGGGCTCGAAAAGAAGCTGAGAGGCCTTCGTGATCCTCCAGTCGACGACGGCGCTGCCCTCGTTCACCCAAGTGCGCTCCCGCCTTTTCCTTGCCCAGGCTCTGGAGATCGCGGTGACTGCGCACCCAATAGTTGTCCTACTGGCCGTGGTCGGCTAGTTCAACGCAAAGCGCAATGGTGGGCGTAGACATGGTCACGGAGACGCGCCAGGCGGACACGGCTCCAGGTAGCAGTCATGGCTTTGGTACTTCGCCCCATGGGGAGTTGCACATACATGAATATATGGGGATAACCATGGAGTTGCAGTTTGGTTTCTCGTGGAAAATCAATGGTTGTTGTGAAGGCATGCCTTTATTTTGGTGGTTTGTTCAGGATGCATTTTCTACACCATTTTATGAACCTACAGGCAACGTGCTGCACCTAATGGATTGGTGGCCCACTCTTCCATGTCTACAGCCAGCTAATCCTATTTTGATGCTACTCTGCATTTGGGGGCTGCAAAACATTGGGATACCAGGATGCCTAATCATGTTCCTATTAGGGTTTACATCCAAATGGTGGAGCACACTTGCAGCATGTTCATGGCATTGTCTTGCACAAATCGTTCTGATGCTTGTGCATTATTCTGGACTCATGACACTATTTACAATGATGAAAAAATTTCCCACTACAGAGAGCAGCATCCTCGCCTCCCTGAGCGTATGATAATACCTAACATGTGCAGAAACACAGTACAGTTTCACGCTGCAGCTTCAGGCCCACCAGCTGACAACAGTGTTGGGATCATGGAGCTCTGGTGCAGCTACAGCTACTAAAAATCAGTTTGGAATCAACAACAATTCCTTGATACGATATGATGTTACAGGTACAACGCGATCATGCAACCTACCTCTTTTTGCACTCCATGGAGTTCCCAGGTTTCATCCTTGCCATTTCATGTGGTACAGCGAGTGCTTGCTAAGTGGGATGATGGAATCTTGAATCTTCATTGTCGGGCACCATTGCAAATGAGGAACGAGTGCCTATATGCAAGTGCAGATAGGCACATGTTGGAGTTGCCCTTTGGAATAGACCATGGTTGGGACCTGATGCTTCTCGGACATAATCCACATGGCTTGAGCCTTGAAGGTTGCTTCCTTCACCACCCTGGTGCTTGTGTTCAGATTTTAGAGTGATGGTGCTACACTGGCTCTTGGATTTTGTTCAGGCATTATTGGTCTACCTGTCCAAACACAATGGGATCCCAGCGGATATGATGTTTCTTGGAACTACATCCTCAGCTTCAGGACAAGCCGCAATTTAAGGGGGCGAGAATGTCATGCTCCAAGGGTCATGCCCCTATACTCTTCATGGGCCTACTCTTCAGAATGGGCTATTGAAACTTGGGCTTAGCAAGGCTATGCTGCAACATCGCCTATATAGAAGGAGAGGCACCTCACCACATGACAGCGAATGGATGAATCGTCTTCAAACTTCTCGTTCCTCTCCCCCTGCTGCTACTGCATCCCATCCTCTGCTTGCTGATTTCTCATCCCAAATCTCCCTTGTATCTCCCGACTTCTATATAAGATCGTTACTGATCCGTCTGTCCGTTCCATCTCTGTACTGGTTGCTGGAGGTCGGACGGAGGTGTTGATAGTCTAATTTGGATCTGGTTTGTATGGTCGCCCAAATTATTTAGTTTTGGTAGTTAAGCTAATTGGTTGACACATTGATTGAGAATGGCCACAGGATTGCAGTTCTAGAGGCCAGGTGCAGCAGGCTAGATGCAGCAGAACTGTGTGTTGGAGCTCACGCATGAAGAGAAAGCAGGAAAATGATCTGGTTTAGAAAACTTAAGATAGAATAGAAATATTTTGCATAATAAGCTGTTCGGCCAGAGCAGAGCTAAGATAGAAGCCGTACTGGTATTTGGCTCAGGCCGATGCTTTTCGAGATCTGGCCAAACTAAGTAAAAAATTAGGAATATCCTCCGTTTTTAGAGTGGACTCTAAAAAAATAAGGGATAGAGGGCAGGTTAGGGAATCTGCTAGAGTGAATTTTCACCCTGAATCCTTTAAAATGGCAGTTTTTTAGATGGGAGGTGAGATTTAGGGAATCTGCTAGAGTTGCTCTAAGTACATATAGATGAAGCATCAATGGTAACAATGAAGTCTGGACAAAGACATTATGTGCTTTAATATTTGTTAGTTTAGAAAGTACCTACAATTATATAACGGGATACCTATTGTCTCATGTCCTCTTCTTCCCAGGTCTAAAAATGAACAAATGATGAAGCAATTACCTAAATTTAGCTAAGGCATGTAACATGCTAACAGAACTTACCGGAACTGAGTGTATAGAAGGTTTGTTCGTTGCAGGCAACTTGCCAACTTTCGCTAATGGAGGAGAATGAGATTCACCCATTCCAGTAGTTGTAGCTGCCAAGGAAGTTGCTACAGACTCTCCCGGAACCCGGACATGCCTTAATCTCTTGACTGCCCGGTGCAATCGTTCCAAGCGAAAGGTCTCACCATCAAAAAACAAGACACCATCATTATCCTTGTACTCTTCTTGGCTTCCCTCGAATGCCACCTTTGGCCTGCCAGGCTGATTGTTATGAAATTCCACAGTTACCCGGTTATCTTTGCTCTTCTGCAGAGAGCCAGCTTGAGTCTTGTCAATAGATGCTGGCTTAAATTCATCTGCAAGATCGAACAAACAAAAATGATTTAATGCAAAACAAAACATGATTGATACCGTAAGACAATAAGAACACATGAGCATTGATGGATCAACAAGAGTACTCGGTTCTGTTAGATAGTATAGAGGAGGAAGCTTGCCTGCTTCCTAGTCAATGATGAGCTATGCTTACCTTGATAAGTGTGTAGCAAGAAATTCACATTAGATGCATAAAATATAACTTCAGGAAACATGGAGTTAATAATTGGAAAGATTAAATACACTAATTAATGCCTAAACATCACCCCATGGATCAATACTTAGATCACATGAAGCATGAAAACAGAAGAAGGTTATGTAAGATCAATATGAGGCCCAAAGCATTTCCATGGCACGTGACAATTTCAGAAAGAAAAAAGCATGATACACTACTCAGTTGTGAAAAGTTTGACTGTCAGATGGAAAGCAAATTCCTGGAAGACAGGCAACTAAAGCGGAAAAGTGCTTGCACTGGATTCTCAACAAAGCTACGTGACCAAGGACACTGCAGGATGATAAACACATAGGAAAGCAATTTGCTACTCTCGCCACTCTGCAACCCAACATTGGCCGCCATCTCAAGCCATCAAAGAGAGGAAACTTTCTTAGACAAACAATTGCACATAATTTGGGGGACACAAAATTAGACTGTTTAGGTTAATCAATTGAATTATTTCTTGGGGATTTGTGAAAAGAAAAGGTGAAATGTCTTTAATATGGCCATGTAGTACGAAACAAAAGGAGCTAAAACTACTGATAAGAGCTCCACTTCAAATTGTTTGTGTAAGAAAATACACAGGAAAAAAGGTGCCCAACCTTACAGAAACTACAATGCCCAAGACTTATTTTTGTTAAGATCTATGAAAAAATAACTTCTGATAATTACAAAAGAGCGGGTTTGAGATAAATCGTAACGCTCAGTGATGCCATTTCAGAATCTCCAATTGAAAAGGGGCTACTTCCTACTGAAAATCAGGATATGTGTATAAGGCCAAAATTTGGAAATAAAAGAGAGCAGGAAGAAGAAACACTTAAACAATAAATTAACTCCAGGTACTTAGAAAGAGAGTAGAAAGGATAAACCTTTCACCTGTTGTGTACTACCAGTGGGAAGCCCAAACAGAGAAAGAATAAGGGTGTGTCTGGTTGAGGTCCTGAGATGGAATATAATGGGCCGGTTCTAGTTTTGGAGATTATTCACGTGCTTGGTTGAGGTGGTGGAATGGAATGAGTTGGTTCCTTGAAGCGGGATATTCCATGTAAATGTGGAATGCAGTGGTGGCTCCAAATCGGTCGGACGGACTGGTTCCGGGTAAAAATTCTCGTCATGTGCTCTCATGTGGCCACTATATCTAATTCTCTCTAACATGCAACTATGCCAACTCAACATGTGACAATGCATGAGAAAAGACCCACCTTAGCAGGCACCATGCATGAGAAAAGACCCACCTTAGCATGCACCATGCATGCTACTGATATATGATAAACATTCTACAACTATACAATCAGCAAATATAACAAACTATATGTATTATAGTTTCAATTCTCATTACTATTCCAAATACTAATGTAGTAATGTTTCATAAAACCAAAGTGCATTGAAATAATTGCAATCAGTTCCATCAATAACGGGACAAAGAAATAATGAAATCTTTATACCAGAGCACTGAACCAGAACAATGAAATGCTAAATAAAATGAAGCTGATTTATATATGAATGAATGCAAAAAATGCAGCATATTGTTGGCAGGGGCGGAGCCAGGATTTAGGTATGGCGGGGGGGGCAGATGGCGATGAAGCCAGAAAATATTTTGTGCCTCACATCATACTACCCAATAATTCTATATTCAAGTGTGATTAAAATTTAACTTTGCCTAGACACACAAATTTTGTTTGCAGGTGGAGCGTGTCTAGCAATAGCTAATTGGTCAATAGCTTCAGATATGTGCCAAGAAGACGAAGTTGATAATCGAACTATTCTAAAATATGACATGAAGTGTCATGCTATAAAACATTTTCATAGGAAAATTTAAGGTATACAGACAAGAATAATCATGTATTACCGTATGGTTGGCTTTTAGTTTGCATTTATATAGGTTTGAGTGGCAAATCATCGCTGGTTGTATTAGGAAATTTTATTGTTTAATTTGCAAAAATTGATCAACGTTGCCATATACATAGAGAATCAACCCCAGCCCTACCTCATTGACGGGTCTGAGGTTTCGAACGATTGCAAGTGCCTATACCCTAGCGCAGCGACCCATCACAAATCACACAACCAAAATAAATAAATTCTGATGTAGAAATTCAACATGATACAAGATGAGAATAGCGAGAGATTAATAGGCAATGTGATGTGTTATCCTTGGCTAGTTCGTTGACTGCAGCCTGAAGAATTGGTGAGTGAAGCAGCCTGCGTCGCCATATGAATCATATCTTTTCTTAGGGAAGACCCAAGGCAAGGAGGCGGCAAAGGCATGCTAGGACAGCAGCGGCGCATCCCTAACCACACACGCACTAATCACGGAGATAATGTCTAGCGCCAGGAGATTTAGCGGAGGCGGCCAATCGTCAAATTTGCCTTCTTTTTTTTAGCAAAGTCCAATCTGCCTTGGCGTGGACTTAGAAAATGCCTAATTAGTGGGCTTGTACATGGGCCTTTTTTTTTCCTTTCTCAAGAATTCACGTAATAGGGGGGGCCAAGTACGCTCTACGTTGCAAATGCCTAATAGACAGCTGCCTACAATGTTCGCTCGATCGTTGGGGGGGGGGGGGGGGGGGGCAGGCCCCTGCTCGCCTACGTAGCACCGATATGCCAGGAAAGTGCCGTATCGCCGTTCCGGACGGCTCCGATACGCCAATACGGCTGATACGCCTTCGATACGCGTATCAGAAGAGTATCCCCTTTTTTGATTTAAATAAAAAGAAAAAAATGCTGATACGGCAGCAACACGCTCGTGATACGGCAGGGACACGGCGAGCGACAGAGCGCAGCCCCGAGCGGCCGAGCCAGCCCAATAGCCCACCACCACCTATACCTAATCTCTCTCTCGCACTCTGTTCGACCGCATGAGGAAGGGATCGAGGGCGACTCACCGCCGCCGCTGCCGCCTGCAGTGGCTCTCCGCCGTCGCCTCCGCCGCCTGGAGTGGCTCGCCGCCGCCGTCCCCACAGCCTGGAATCGCCTCGAGTCTGCTGCGCCGCCGTCGCAATGTAAACAATTTCCGCGAGCACCGAGTGATGTCTGATGTGTGCTTGTTGAGTGCTTGATGCAGGGTGCTGGATTATTGCTTGGCTGTGCTTGCTGGCTTCCGTAGTAGTACTGGTACACCGAGAGAAATAGCTGCACAAAGGAGGCTATCACTTCTATCTATTGCTGCTTGTTGATGTTTGTTGGATAAAAGTGCGTGCTGATGTTGCTACTTGTTGATGTATTTTCTATTGTGCATACACCATAAGGAGTTGAGGACCTGCATGATCATTCAAGACTAGAAAAGAAAAGAGCCTTGGAGGCAATCAGCAACTAATGGTGTTGAGGACATTTTGTTATGTTTGTTTTTATTACATGTTATTTTATTAATTATTTATATATACTAGCCGTATCGCATATTGCTGTTTTTAGAAATTGCCATATCCCGTATCGCCGTACTCGTATCGCCGTATCGGTGTTGCCGTATCAGTGCAACGTAGCTGCTCGCCCCCCCCCCCCTTGGCTCCGCCACTGATTGTTGGCTAAAAGAATCTAAATTGTGAAACTAAATCTTTAGGCCTTGTACAATGCAAGGTGCTTAAGAGAGGTGCTTAGAGAAATAAACCAGATTTTTTTTAAGCACCTGTGTTTATTTGTAGAGGGTAGATGCCTAATTAGGCAACCCCTACTATAGAGATAAGCACTGGTGCTTAAGAAGAACTCGATTTATTTTACTCAGCACCTTGCATTGTACAAGACCTTACGGTGCTTCTTTTGCTATTGACATCAAACTACTCCATAATTTCAACAACCGCTATCTGATCAACAAGACAAATTCATCAGATCAAAACATATTAGCAGAAGATAATAATAAGCCCACAAAAGTGATTGGTATCCTTTTGCACTAGATTCCTACTTATCTCTTCACATGTACCTGTGTATATTGGTCTTGACCCTATGCAAAAGAGATAAAGTTGTTATTCCTCTAACAAGTTACACGTCTCCACTGTAATCACAACCCAAACATCGTTACAGGACACCCTATGGCAACCGATTCGATGAACTCCAGAACTCGAATACCAAAACGGGCATCACACACCATACCAACAATTGGTTGAAGAAAACCCCTACCTCTCGTCGAACTAAACAACTAATAATATGTCGAAATAGGCTTTCGCCCCGCTTTATAGATAAAGCAACCATCCATACAACGAGTAGCAAGCTGTGAAATAAACAAAGTGAGCAACAGCACAAGCACGCCCAAAGAAAATACAAAAGAAAAGCGAGAAAAAAGACCACCAAGTGGCCACATCATCACGGATGCGGATCGTCTTTCAAAGGCGGTGACGGTGCTAAACAAGAAAGAGGGGGGAGGGGGGATCCGGTATCTTACAGCGGAGCGTGCAGAACTTGGTGGTAAGGGCGGGGTCGCGGCAGGAGGATCCCAATCGAAGGTCGTACCACCGATTCGTTTGCGGCGCCGTGCTCGGCTCGCCGGTGTTGCTGCTCGCCATCCCCACGCCGCTACGGGGCTGTCAGATCGTAGTCGAAGCAGCGGGGAGGAGTCCCGAAGGCCGCGGGTCGCCAGTAGTGGATGGGCGCGGGTGTGTTGACACTTGGGGTAGGGGTAGGCGTGGCGGCGAGGCAGGCGGTGGCGGCGCGCGGCGGCGGACGGCGGTGAGGGGCGGGGCGGGGCGGGAGGTCCAGATGAGATCGAAAGGAAGGGTCGTCCTGGTGGCTGCGTTTGTTTTTTCCTCTCTCGCTCGTACCGCTTCAGGTTCAGTTAATACGAGGACTGCGGGCCAAATTACCAAAACGTACGGGGACTATTTTGAAAAAACGCCACGGCGATGAACCCTACACACTCAATGCGTGCTTTATTAGTCTCCATCTCCATCTCCACTAGTAGAGTGCCCGTGCGTCGTCACGGGCCTTAAAAAATTGAGAACATTCTTTTATTGATATTATTATTAGTAGTATTTAATATCAGGCTACTGATTACATCACTATGCCTTCCTTCTCATTGTAGGTTGATTGTTACTGATTGCATATCAAATTTCACATGTATAGAAAAGATAGCCAATCACGTACGAAAATATTGAGATCCACTTCACTTGCAATGTAATTCGGTAACATATACCACCAGATATAATGAACAAAACAAATAAAGTCATACAAAAACATAGAACTCTTTACTGGGCATTACAGATGATAGGTGGCACATGGAGGCCCTTTTATGTTTAAGATTAATCATCTCATGAAAGCATGTCTGTTATTAAACATTATTTAAGAGTGAAGTGCATTGTAGGTCCTCGAACTATTTCCGGGGTGTCACGTAGGTCCTCCAACTATTTCAGGGGTGTCACGTAGGTCCTCGAACTACGAAAATCGTCATCCAGGTCCTCGAAGTGTTGTGAATGTGTCATTCAGGTCCAAAATCTCCCCCTCTAACGGGCCATCTGGCGCCATTAACCGTGAGCACTGAACAATAAACTATGAACAAAAATGATGTTCTGGAACGCTATTATTACTATTCACGGTTTACTGTTTAGTGTTCACAGTTAACGGCATCAGCTGGACAGTTAGAGGGGGTCAGGGAGATTTTGGACCTGAATAACACACTTACTGCACTTCGAGAACCTGGATGACGATTTTCATAGTTTGAGGACCTACATCACACCCCTGAAATAGTTTAAGGACCTACAGTGCACTTCACTCATTATTTCAATATGACACATGTAGGATTTTGTTTCCTTATTCCAAGATTCTACAACCAGAATTCCCTGGCAAACTTTTACACATGAAATTAGGCACTTGAAACCATACAGGTTACTACACATACCTCCTACCATTTAGAAACCATGGAAACACAAAATATTTCAACACTTCCCCATATACTATTCATAGCTTGGACAGGCCCCATCAACTTTTCTTGGCTCAAAAGGACTGAGGCCCCTCCAACTGCACTCAACTTCTAGGATATCTCTTCTTTGAAGGCCATGAAAACAATCATACAACAAGATTGTCTGTGATCATAAATGGCATTTATAATTACTTGATATTTTCATATACAATATCTAAATAGTAAAGTTTATAGATGCAGTACTTTAAAAGAACTAAGGCTACTGGTATCCATAGCTAGAATACATAAATACAAATAATTAGAGGCATGAAACTCTAACATTAGATAGGCCCGTGTAGATTGCATACATGTAACCCTTATAAACTTCGCGTCTAATTTTTTGCAATAGGCTTTTTACCTAGTATTTTCCTAAAAATGATACTTAAGTGAATAAAGCACTGCTCGAGATAACATTGTGAGTTGGTTCATGCTAAGATCATGCGAACTTTCACAAGGATATCGACATTGACCACTCCAGCTAGTAGATTCTCCAAGGAAAAATAATCCTATTCTACACATAGAGAAAACCTATATCATTCTTTAGTATAAATTAAGGCTTGATATTCCACTTCAGCTTATATTTTGTTCAATCTATATACATGGAAGATAATGTTGCACTAACAAATCAGAACTTGTATCATTAATTATTAGCAGCAAATATTCTTTCCATAAAAAATTAAACATGTCAAATTCTCGCCGTGAAATTATGTCTTGGGTCTAGCTTAACCTATTCAGCAAGCTACCATTGACCATATTGTAGTCCATATGAAAAAGAGACGAACATCATATTCTACTGAAAAACAACAATGTGAAGCCCTGTCCACCATGTTTCGCTTCATATTATATTATTCTCACTTATCACACATACTACAATTCAACCATGCATATCAGTGAAATATAGGAATGGATCTCTAGTACAACAATATATGCACACTTTTTTTCCAAAGTGACTTCTATGTTTGCTACTATTATCTTCTACACACAGCCCCTATAGCAGAATTGACTGTGGTCTCAAGTTCCTTCTCCCACTAACCATCTCTGTCACAATTTTGTTGTAGCTATTCTAAATAGATGTCGTGGTCTGCCTCGGATACTCGTGCCTGAGAAGAGGCTACCCCATTGAACATGCATTGTTATACGCCAGGCAAGAAAACTCCGAACTGCACCACACAACGCTGACCACAATGTCACGTCCATGATCAAAATTAAGTGTTCTTGGCTTCCAGCCTTGGCCAAAAACTGCACCAGAACTGCCAGAACGCCATGTGGTCTCTTAAGAGGCGGGAAGAGCTAGGGAGCACCATGACACGCCGTCTACAGCTCGGTGGTGGTGCTAGTGGGTGGTGTTGATCTCATCACCCTGGCAATGGCTCCATGGAGGGTTAGGGATTTTTTGAAGCGTGCTATTACACTGGATGAGACGTGTGTCTCCCTCCCGTGAGCTTGCGATGATGGGATCATGGCCGTCGTCGTCCATGCCTAATTGGCACATGAAACTGAACGAAGAAACACTCAACATATTTCTTCATGCAAAATCAAATACTATTGCAACTAAAATATATAATGCAATAACGAGTGTTTCAATGTTCTTCTGTTCAACAAGTTACAAATATGTTCTTCTTTCATCAGTTGTTATGTTTGTGTACCTCAGGCTTGTAGACAATACGATTTTGTTAGCCTGCACCACTACACTGATCTTTTGAAATAATAAATTTTAGCAACTATGTTAACAGTACTAAATCGCAGAAAAAAAAAGAGAAACAACACCAACTTTAGCTTCACCAGAATTTCCTAAATATGTAGGAATAAAACAACGGATCTCAGCTACTTTTCATAAACCATGAAAATATGTAGAAACTTTAATTTTTCAACCAAAATAACACAATGGTGCATTGAAATAGGAAAAGAAGCACATAAACGACAATTACCTTCCTCGTGTAGTAGAGAAACACCATCAATGAATAGTCTCAATAAGCTTTCTGGATGTTTCAGTCTTCGGACGTAATATTCAGTTCTGACATAATATTTAGTTCAGAGAGGAAATCCCCGTGTAGTAAGGTATGTTGTGTATGCCAGCAATGTTGCGGGAGAGGCATGCCCCAGGAGTGGCACTGCAGATGCACGCCTTGCACCCCAGTCCCTCGCCATGCAACAGAGAAGCACCGCCACAGCTCGCTGGCCACCAGCAGGGAACAGCAAGGTGTGGCGCCGTAGACCCATGCCTTGTACCCCCATCCCTTGCCCTGCAAGGCAGCCCGTCGTCAGGATCGACACCATCTTTAATGTAATCTTTTCCAATACAAACCGTGTCTTTAAAATACAGCAGCGCAACACACTTACAGACCAAAGTACTCTAAAGTGATATTTCCAGTTCTCACAAAAAAGTGATATTTCCAAAATAAAAGTTTGGCGTTGCTAATTTCAGTATCTACATAGAGCAAAGCCTTTAACAGAAAAACATCAATGGATTTAAGATGGTGGGAGGATTCTGGATAGTTGGCCTCACCGGAAATAGAGGCGTTCGGTTGTGCTCGACGCGGATATGAAGGTAAGATAGTGAATAAATCACAATTTTATTTCAGGTATGAATTATTAGGAATTTGATGCCACCTTAGAATTAACATATTGCATCTATATTTTGTAACATCTAATTGCAGGTCGTCAAGTGGCTCAGGTTGTAGGGTGTAGTTACAGATGTACAAAGATCACGACAATGAGTAAACATACAATCTAAATTTATTCTGAAAGTCATGCATCTAGACCAAACAAATTGAGTTTGGTAAATGGTATACGTGAATTTTCACAGCTTTGCTCAAGTCATCCGGATCCGGTCACCTCCAGCAGACCTCGCAAGTCATAACAATAGTTTCCTTGTGCTAACCCTGCAACCTATTAGTCAAAAACATCAAGTCTATTTAGATATGTATTGAAAAGTAAGGATTATAAAATTCAAATAAGGGAAAAATAAGAGACATAATATAAAGATATAGTTCTGAAATTGTGTGGTGGTTCAGTGTCTCACCCTTCAGAACAATTTTCAGGAAGGTGTTTGGGTCCAATACATTGAGTATATCATTGTTTCATTGCACATCCGTACCATCAATGATCCATCAAACAATGGCCACATCTCATTGTTGATCAACAGTGACTAATTTAACTTGAGATGCAAATAACCCATTGGTATAAACCAGTTGTAATACCGAAGATCGTCTCCAGTCATCGTTAAGCAATCGCCCGCCTATGAGTCAACAGAATTGATGTTGAGGACAGCGATGTTAAATTCAGATAAAACTCCATCATAAATAACTAAGAACATCAATTTCAAGGACCAGCGCCATGCCACTTTCCCAAACGCTTGGTGTCCTGAATCAAACTATTTCAATTACATGATGTCTGTCGATGAAACAAAGCAAAAGTAGTGCAGATTGGAATGCTAGAAGACCCCCCCCCCCAACCTCGCATGTTTCTAAACATGAGAAAATCAGTTACTAAAGCCAAAATAATGCATATCTATATATTATGTAATTCATTCTAAAAAAATGAAAATCACATTATACAAGTCAAGCATACTCAAAGGAACTGGTAATATTTTTGTCCAGCACATCTCAGTCGAACAGCTAATTACAAGATGGGCATTATATGGCTCTCCCTAGCTTGGTAGGCTGCACCATGCTTCTTTCTCCAAATAGAAGAGCATAGTAAATGTTTTAGTAAATACATGGAGACGACGCATGGCACGAAATCATTATCCAGCAGTTGAAAAGCATCAAACTGGACGAGTTGACGAACTTTACCTGCTTGACAATCCCGCAGCCCCATCGAGCCTCGCGTCGAGCCCGCCAACCTCGGAGAATAACGAATCCCCACAGCTGCCGACTATTCCACCTGCTTCCACAAGCACCCCTTCGGCCGCCAGCAATGCCGCCTCCCGCCACCGATGGTCAACGTAAACATGCACAGAAACAATGAAATGGATAACACTTTTGCCCCCTCTATTACACATCAGAACCATCAAATTTCAAACCTCGTCACAAAGCAGAGCATAATGTACTCAATAAAAATCAAGTAACTCTCCCTCACCAGCATCTACTCAATTAGACTACTAATCCGGCTACCTTCTTTTCGGGGCAAAAAATAACAAATCTACACCACCCTCGCGCAAGCAAGAAGTTATATATAGTGAAAAAATCAAACACAAATTCGACGAAGAACACACTGTACGGACGCAACTATTTTCCACAATGTTATCTGGTGATAAATTTGCAACTATTTTTTGGACATATTTTCCACGAATGTCATCTGGTGAAAAATTTCTATTCGCTATGAAAACATTTGTCAATGTTTCACACTAAAAAAATCAGATTTTTTAATTATTTTACTGTTCACCCAGGTTCAAGTGAGATAGGGATTAGAACAACATTTTTGGACAAAGTACTACAGAAATAATCCAAGCAATCCTACTATAATATCAAGGCACACATATAAGTGATTATTCTCTCATGCAAACTGAAGTACTCCCTCTATTTCTAAATATAAGTCCATTTAGAAATTTCAATATGGACTACATACGGATGCATATAGACATTCTTTAGAGTGTAGATTCATTCAGTAGTCCATATTGGAATCTGTAAAAAGACTTATATTTAGGAATGGAGGGAGTAGTATATATATCCACCTCACGGGCTACTATATTAAGATGGCCAAGCCTTTGTTAATCATATGAACATGGTACAAGCAAGGAGGACATTAGCTAAGAAATGTAGTATCAAAGATTAGATAGATGAACATGCAAAATTTGATGTAGAAAACAAGGATAATCTTACCTGAATCTCTTCCGATGACTGCGCCTTGGCAGAGATGATATAGAAAATCTCGACTGGGGTGTATTACTCGATGGGGGTGTCGTCTGGTAGCGGCGGCGTGCACGGCTGCATCAGAGTGTGACCCGCCACCACGGGCATATGCGTTACAGATTGGCGAGTGGAGGTCGACGAAGGCGCTGGCATGCCTGCACGAGACATGCGCAAAATTATCAAATCAGCATTGAACGTACCATATAGATGGATCTCTCAAAATATACTCTCATTCATCAATTCCTTTTCAGAAAATAAATGAAGTGGCTGGACCAATCTTAGCTCTGCTTGTATGTTGCTGCTCCAAAATCTTCCTCAAACTGGAGATTGACGGTCATATACTATGCATTAACTCTAAGGCAGAAACTTATTATCATCTTCAAAATAAGCTCACGTGTAAGAAGATATCCATGAGAAGTACATCAAATTATGTATGAAAATATCTGAACCAAACAGAGCGCCTATTTATTCTCATCTCATAGTTTTCATTCACTAAAATGTGCCGTTGGCCTAATATGCATGTCTGACCAAAAGTGTGATGAGGTGTTGGATCAGAGGTTTTAGTTAGGTCATGAACTGATCCCATCACTCAACAGTTAACACGAGAGTTTGGCGAGAGCAACATAAAGTATGGTTAGCATATACGAAACACAAGTACAGATCCATAAGCAGAGGACACATATGGCCTGTGTGTTACCTGTTGTGGTGAAACCGTATGCTTTTTGACCAAATATATATATATATATATATATATATATATATATATATATATATATATATATATATATATATATGCAAGGCAACATGCAGATGAATAGCATGAAGATGTGGGCAAAAAGGCACACGTTTGTTTAAGTAGGTTTGATAGGATGCTTAAAATAAGAAGGTTTACTATAACCATGGGCCTTGTAGCAGAAGAAACAACAAAGTAACAATGCTGCCGAAACAAACGAGATCTAGGAATTAAAGCGTGGAAAAAGAATGCAAATACTGAATACTTGCAAGAATAGAAATGCAAATTAAAACGGATCTACTAACCCATAATTTTTAAATACAAATTATTTGAATATATTACAAATCAAAAGCTTGCAAGAATAGAGATGGTTAGATGGAACATACCGAATACCGACAACGTACTAAAGACAATCACGAGGCAAATGCCCTTTCTGAGACCTCATTGCAGTAAATGTTCGAATAATAACCTTATCATCAACGGACTTGAGTACCACCTGCTCATTGTAACTTGTAACACATGACTTGAACCATTCATTATTGATCTTGCTACGCAGTTTGCTCCCGGTTAAAAATAAGAAAACAGTTTTCTCTCTATTAGTGCTCGACAGAAAAACAGAAGTGTTCATAAAACTTTAGAAAATTGACAAATAAAAAATACAGTCATGCAAACTTAAATAAAATGACATGTTTGGCTTGACAGAACAAGGATTATAGGATCAGGAAAATCGGCTTTATCGACAAAATCTGATCTATATAACTTTAAAGTAGATACTTGGTTGCAGCTAAAGTAGAATCAAGTGCTGCCGGCAGGTCCGGTCCTCGGATTTTAGGGGCCCAGGGCGAAACAAAAATCCAGGGCCTTTAGTATAAAGGTCTAAATAATAATCAATCTATGTAGACATAAATTTAGAGGCAAAAAAAGGGCATCTAAAATCATTAAGCATATCAAATAATAAAATCATCCGAGATGCAAATTAGTAAATTAGTAATGATAGTAACTATCTATCTCATCCAACAATTTCTTCTCAATGCATACTTTCGAGATGGCATGACAGTACTAAAATTGAAAAGGACAATTATTTTTGGAAATTAGCATAAAGCTATGATAATATAAGATCCAGTTAAAAATCATCATCAAGAATCTGCCTCTCGCCTCTGATTCATAAAACCTGCTAGGCATACCTTATCTGGAATCTGCCTCTCACCTCTTGTTGTGGTGAACGGCGTTTATTATCACCTGGACGGCAGTGCTAACGACCTGATTGGTAAACTATAGAGATTAGAGAGGAGAAACAATCAGGCAAATCGTTGGACAAATCTAGAATCAGAAACGCATAGGTCGCTGCTCGTTCGGAGGAAGAAAGATGAACAGCCAGATGTACGTACCTGGTGGCGCTGACGTCCTAGACTCCAGTCGAAATCAAATTAGGGTGCGGCGGTGCGGACACACCAAGAACCTAATTAGGGTGCGACAAGGACGACACGCTGGATCCTCATAGGGAAGGCTCCCCCAAACCATGGAAGCTGGCGTGGTCGCGCGGAGGACGATGATGACGACACGAGGAAGCTGAAGTGGGTGAGGTGGAGCTCCTCCATACGCGCACATGCCAACACCCGCCCGCCTGCGATGAGGACGACACGCCGGCTCCTCATAGGGAATCCCCAAATCGTGGAATCTGGCAGGGTCACACGGAGGATGACGATGACGACGGGAGGAATTGGGGGAGGTGTAGCTTCACCATGGCCGAGTCGAGCGAAGGAGGCCGGCGGTGGCGATTTTTGTGGAGAGAAAGATCCGATCGGGATCGAGGGGGGGGGAGTGGAGGTGCAGGCGTGCGTGCGACCACGTGGAGACGCGAAATCTACCCTATGCCGCAGCGGCGGCGTCTCCCGGAGTTCGGCGGCAGGGATTGAAACCGCCCTGCCCTGGAGACTTGGTGGCGGCGTTTCCCGGAGTTCGGCGGCGGGGGCGGCGTCTCCCTCTCGGACGGCGGCGGCGGCAACGATATATGGGATCGATGGAGCTTTTTTTCGAGTGTGGGGTTTTTTTGGGGTGGCTGCGTGGATGGGTGGGGTGGGAAGAGGGTGAAAAAAACCAGCGAAAAAAAACCGGACGAAAATGGTGGGACGAAAATAAAACCCGGAACGCGACCTACCAACTGAGACATTATGAGTAGAGACTACTAATAAACAATTAAACAAGAACTTTCTTAGGTGCACCCCGCAATTAGCCCCACAACGCTGCACGACCCAGCCAGCACACGATTAGTCCCACAAATCTTAATCTAACGGCTATCTTTAACCCGACTGACCGTACTTCACCCGCAGATGAAAACACCGCCGCACAGAACGCACGAAGCGTTTTCTCCCTGTTACCCCTTCCACCAATCGCTCTCCTTCCTCGCCCACCATGCACCCCCGATCTCCGCCGCCACCTCCTGCGTCGACCTCCGCTGGTGCTCCTACCTCCTATGCCCCCAGCCACACCGACCTCCTCCGGCGGTACTCCTCCCGCCCAGCACCTCCACCCCCGACTCCGCTGCGCCCAACACATCTTCACCAGAGCGCGCAGAGAACGTCGGGGCGCACTGTAACACCCACGATGCGGCTATATCTTCCACGTATCGAAGCACGACTTAGAGGCATAACCGCATGGTAGGCATGTCGCAAGAGGGGTAATCTTTACACATCTCATGTACTGAATAAGAAATGGATAAAGAGTTGGCTTACAATCGCCACTTCACACAATATATAAATATAGCATTAGATCATCCAGATACAATCAAGGTCCGACTACAGAACCAAATAAAGAAAGACAACCCCTAATGCAAATGATCCCCGATCGCCCCAACTGAGCTCCACTACTGATCGACTGGAAACGAAACAACACAACGGACACGATCTTCATCGAGCTCCTCCTTGAGCTCGGTTGCGTCACCTGCACGGTTATCATCGGCACCTGCAACTAGTTTTGGAAGTAATCTGTGAGTCATGGGGATTCAGCAATCTCACACCCTCGCGATCAAGACTATTTAAGCTTACGGGTAGTAAAAGGTAGTGAGGTGGAGCTGCAGCAAACACTAGCATATATGGTGGCTAACTTACGCAAATGAGAGCGAGAAGAGAAGCAAAGCACGGTCGTAAACTAGAAGTGATCCTGAAACTACTTACGTTAAACATAACACAAAAACCGTGTTCACTTCCCGGACTCCGCCGAAAAGAGACCATTACGGCTACACACGCAGTTGATTCATTTTAATTAAGTTAAGTTTCAAGTTCTCTACAACCGGACATTAACAAATTCCCATCTACCCATAACCGTGGGCACGACTTTCAAAAGTTCAAAACCCTGCATGGGCGTCCCAACTTAGCCCATCACAAGCTCTCACGGTCAACGAAGGATATTCCTTCTCCCAGGAAGACCCGATCAGACTCGAAATCCCGGTTACAAGACATTTCGACAATGGTAAAACAAGACCAGCAAAGCCGCCGGAATGTGCCGACAAATCCCGATAGGAGCTGCACATATCTCATTCTCAGGACACACCGGATGAGCAAGACGTCGGGTTGGCATAGACCCTGGTTGCTCAGGGGGCGTCGGACATCGCTCAGGTCGGACCAACACTTAGAGAAGCACTGGCCCCCGGGGGTTAAAATAAAGATGACCCTTGAGTCTGCAGAACCCAAGGGAAGGTGATAGGTTGTTAGTGCAAATGTAAAACCAAGGTTGGGCCTTGCTGGAGGAGTTTTATTCAAGGCGAACTGTCAATGGGTTCCATTATAACTCAACCGCGTAAGGAACGCAAAATTAAGGAACATAACACCGGTATGACGGAAACTAGGGCGGCAAGAGTGGAACAAAACACCAGGCATAAGGCCGAGCCTTCCACCCTTTACCAAGTATATAGATGCATTAATTAAATAAGAGATATTGTGATATCCCAACAAATATCCATGTTCCAACATGGAACAAACTCCATCTTCACCTGCAACTAACAACGCTATAAGAGGGGCTGAGCAAAGCGGTGACATAGCCAAACAACGGTTTGCTAGGAAAGGTGGGTTAGAGGCTTGACATGGCAAAATGGGAGGCATGATATAGCAAGTTGTAGGTATCGCGACATATCAATAGAGCGAGTAACTAGCAAGCAAAGATAGAAGTGATTTCGAGGGTATGATCATCTTGCCTGCAAAGTTCTCTGAGTTGACGTAAGCTTGATCCTCGTAAGCGTACTCAACGGGTTCTTGATCACATACTCGTCTCCCAGCTCTACCCAAGGCAAGAACACAGGCAAAGGAAACCACAATCAACCACGGTGCAATGCGCAAGTAACATGATGCAAAACATGGCATGATATGCGGGATGTGATATGCAATGCGTATGCATGCTCCGGAAGGAAAAGATTGAACCATGCCTCAACTTGGAAAACCAAGTGTGCCGCTGGAAAGATGAGTTGATTTCGGTCGAAATCGATATAAAGATCACCGGAATCGGATGCACGGTTTGCAAATGGCAAGCAAAACAAGAATGACACAATTCTGCGATTAACAGCACGATGCCATCTAAAATGCAACAAGAAACTAATCTACTGCAATCCAACATAGCAAGAAAGCACATGGCAGTGATCTACTCAAGATGCTTGACAAAAGATGAACACTGAGCTACGGCTAAATCACACAAGAGCAGGTTCAAACAAGCATGGCAAAACTGCAAAAGATATCAACTTCACAGTCTTAGTGAAAATACTAACATGTCAGGAATTAACATCAGGAAGCAATGTTTAGAGTAGGATAACAATATGCTACAGGATCAGAATATAGCAATACAAGGCATGGCATGAATCTACTCAAAGCAATATAACAAAAGTCCCTTACTGACCATAAGCCAAAAGGGCACAGAAAATATGATGGCACCCATGTAAACATAGCAAGTTTCGTTAACAGATTCAGAATTAGCAGAAAACTGGACATGGCAAAAACAGAATTATGAAGGCATGTTTGCGAGCTCGATGCACTCAACACAAGACATTGCATGACAAGCTAAGCATACTACCATAAAGAAGACATGTTCATGAAGCTAACCAAAGCAAGAACAAGCTCATGGCATGCATGGATCAACTACAACAACCTTGGCAAAATTGATTAACCCGTAAACAATCTGCCAGGAACATTTTATAGCAAAAGTAGAGTAAGATTGATTCATGCTAGGGTACTTCATAAATGCAAACAAGGACATGGATGGATAGAGCACAACCTTATGCCCAAATCATCCTTACTGACCATACTCAAAAGAAGTATGGATCTCACTGTAGCAATAAAAATAACAGCAGAGCAAAGACTTAGTGAAATTCTAAGTCCCTGAAATCAGCAATATTACGAGAGCTACTTTGCATACATGTGCTAGCCACCACAATGATCACAAAAATACATGGCATACACCCCTGTAAAGATGGCATGGCATATCCAAAAACACATGTAGGGCTCATAGCCATATGCAGCACACAATAAACATGGCAAAAATGACAAATGCTCAAGATCTGTTAAGAAACAGGAACTAACATTTTATAACACTCTTGCAATAGTCATTTTGGCATCAAGATGGATTCAAACAAGCATGGCACAATGGAATGAAATGAAGAGCACATCCAGATGAATATTTTGATATATCATGCATGCAAAATGGATCTACGGATGAGGAGTTATGACATGATGAATAGAGCTAGAAAAATAACACATATCTGAGACTTAGCAGAAATTTAGACCTCGCGAGAACCAGGACGAGGAGGACCCGGGACGAGAAGATCCGGGCGGGGTGAGGCGTTTGGATGAGCTCCCGGTGGATCTCATCCACCCGGGGTAGATCCGGCCAGAGTTGACTCCGGCGAGGCGGCGCGGACTCCGGCGAGACGGCATGGCGCGGAGGAGGTCGGAGGACGGCGCGGAACGACGGATCCGGATGGTGGCAGGGCGAGGTGCCGCGCTCCGGCGAGCTCCGGTCGCCGAAGGCGGGCGGCGGCGAGGAGATGGGCGGCGAGGCGGCGCGCTCCGGCGAGCGGCACGGCGGCGAGGCTGGATGCGGGCGGCGCTATGAGCGGAGGCGGCGGTGGTGCTGCAGGCGGCGGTGCAAGACGGCGGGCGGTGACACGTGGAACGGCGGCGGCGCGTGGCGCGGGGAGCCGCGGGCTGAGCGGGCGGCGCACTCGGGCCCGCGGCCCGACGCGGGCCGGCCATGGGCTCCGCGGGCCCGGCGCGGTGGGGAGGAGGCGAAGCGACAGGTGGCGCGCGACGGTTGGTGGAGAGCGGCGGCGAGGTGACATGGCGCTTTGCCATTGGTCGGGCGACGTGGCCGGGCACGGTGGACATGTCCGGCGGCGGAGGAAGAAATGTCCGGCGGCGCGAGGAGAGGCTAGGTTAGGGTTCATCCGCGAATTTTTCGAAGGAGAGGACATATATGTAGGTAGAGGGAGTTAGGAGAGTCCAAATGGAGTGTGGTTTTCGGCCACGCGATCGTGATCGAACGGCCGAGAGGATGGAGGGGGTTTGGATGGGTTATTGGGCCACTTTGGAGGGGTGTTGGGCTGCAACACACACGAGGCCTTCACGGTTCCCCGGTTAACCGTTAGAGTATCAAACGAACTCCAAATGACACGAAACATGACAGGCGGTCTACCGGTAGTGAACCAAGGCCGCTTGGCAAATCTCGGTCCAATCCCAGAACGTTCAACACGCGCATATGAAAAGAGGCAAAAGGGGGTGCCTGAGGACGTAGGAATGTCGGATTGCAAAACGGACAACGGAGAAAATGTTCGGATGCATGAGACGAACACGTATGCAAATGCGATGCACATGACATAATATGAAATGTATGACACGCAAACAAATGATAAGGCAACAACAGCAAATAACTGGAAGACAGCTGGCGCATCGGTCTCATGGCGTTACACGCACAGGGAACCTCCATTCCACTCCCTTATGACGGCCGCCTAGCGGTAACCCTACTCCTCCCCTCCCTCCTCTTCACCACCAAGGCACCAACAGGAGGCGGAGATCCAACAAGCGACGGTGGCGGCGCTCCAAGCTCTGCAGGTATTCCCCCCTCTCCCCTCTCCAGCATGTTTCCTATTTATTTCACTCTTGATGGCGAGGTCCGCCGACGGGGAACTGGCAGCACCCACAGTAGGGCTTGGTTTGTGCAGACGTCCAGTCCACTATAATTCTCTGCAGATTGTTTTCATGGCGAATTCAAAGCTTGTCATGTGTACCTCTAATGCAGGAATAGGATTAAGGGTACATGAGAAGAATTCATCAAACACGCTCTCCGCCTGATGTAAATACTACTTCTAGGCAAGCTTCTGGATGACATCGGTTCATAATTCAACAAGCATACCAAGCTTCTAAAAGACCCAGAAGTTCGCGTCCAAGCTTGACGACCAGGTTAAGTTTTTTTTAATGTCCATGTTAGTTTTTTGTTCGTTCCCTATGTCTCCATTGAGTTCTAGCTGATGAGTGTCCAGAGTGGAATCAACCATCAAACATGGGTTCAAGATAAACTCTAATTTCTTACTTTTTTTGGATTCAGGTGGACATGTCATAGGTGCAGATGGGCTTGGTCAAGCCGTGAAATCAACTTCATTTATGGACCGACGTAAAGGTGAAGTTTTTTAGTAGGTATTTCTTCATCATATGAATGATGCTTGCTTCTTGCGTCCAAAGATGATTCACCGCTTTGTTGCTTCAAATTAGGCTCGAACCAACCATGCCTACAGCGAACACATCATGATTATGAGCTGAAATTTTTTGTGTTCCATTGATATTCATAACATGCTGTTTGGTATTGTTGTTGCTAATTTCTTTGACATTGATTTTTATAGCATGCCGTTTGACACGGTCGGCCTCGCGAACCAACCTACAGTAAGCACATCGCTATTATTTGCTGATTTTTTTTTGTATTCTATTGATTTTCATAGCATGCTTTTATTTTGCTAATTTCTTTGACATTGATTTTCATAGCATGCTGTTTGACACCGTTGGCCTCGCTGTACTCAGCCAGGTTGCCACGGAAAGGCGTCACGCGTCAGGTATCCATTCATCGTGTTTCTCCTATTTTCTTTCTCCATCTGTCCATCAGGTGCTCCGAAACCTGCTATAGGTTCATGGCCCGATTTACTTTCAGGAGTTCCATATGAACTGCTTGACTGTGAGTGTGGGCATTGGTACCTCAGAGAAGGGCTCCACTCTTTCAGAGCTAAGTATTTTTTACCTACAAAAAGATCCATGTCTGCACTACTATATATTTGGTTTAACTCATATTGCAAGTATGCATCTATATATGTTCCCAAACGAGTGAACCCCTTCCAATGTCAAGATTACGCATGTCTTTCACATTGCCGCTTCCCATTGCCCATTGGTATCTGCCTCGGATGGCTTCACCATTGCCAAAGCTATTGTAGTCGTGCACAACATACTTCACTCAACTCTTCGTAGCTTTTTGGAATTTTAATGAAAACCGATGTCACTATTTGAGCATTGAGAGCAATGTTTTAAATAGCGGGCTATGGAAAATAGCGACGGGCCTGTAAATCAGTTATAGCGGAGCTATAGCGGGCTAAAGCGGACTATTTGTGAAGGCGACCATTTAGCGGCACCTTGCTGAAAAGGCTATAGCGGAGCTATAGCCGGCTATTTAAAACTATGATTAGAGAGTGATGTTATTTTCTTCCTATGTTGTACAAGCCAGAAACGTTTGGTGAAAGGAAACACCATCATGGTCTTTTATAGAGCTACAAATGAATCTTTACCAATGTTTTTCTGTAGGCAATTGTTTGCTCTGCTTGAAACTGTAAGGTCAGTATTTTGATTTGTTTTTTTTCTTCTTAACTGCAGATTTGTCACGGACTATTACATACATAGATTGTGTTACTGCTAATTTCTCTGACATTTTAATAAATAAAAATAAAAATAATGATTATCTGAAAGTGCCTTTAATTAATTAAAAACTTCTCCTTCAATGCGATATACAAAACTTCATCTGAACCATCATTGCTATCATGATTCAGAGTTTTGCTACACATTCAGGGTACTGAGAACGCTCTAATTGCTAGGCATGTTGTGTAACTGTAATAATTATCAATAATAAGGTCTTACATATTTTGTACTGTTAAGGTCCTTCGATCGGTATATTGTGCGTCAAAGGTCCTGTTCATCTGTAACAAATTCTGCTTCAGCCTCAGTCGTATGTGTTCTTCAATCTATTTTCATGTTGTTTTCTCGGGCCTTAGTGTTTTGATTCTTGAGCGTTTGACAAATGCTTCACAAATGAAGCTCATATTAACAATTTCAGAGGTGTAGGTTGGTCTGCAGCTCATGTGGGCGGAGGAGAAGCATGCTTCAGTCTGTCCCACAGAAGTTGTTGCTGCCATCCTCGCTGCCACCGTCGGAGACGAAACTCGGTGGTAAGCCTCTTCTCCTCCTCTCAGTTCTTTTCCTTTGCTTCGAATGATCTCTGTTCATGTTATTATTGTTTATAAATATCCTCTGTTCTTCTAGCTGACAATCGTCCGTTGAATACTGAGCTATGTTGCCAAAGATTACAATGCATTATGTCCATAGAAGTAAGATTATTTGATCCTATTCTGAAGCATTTTTTCAATGCTTATATTTGGATGGGCATGGTGTGGTGCAGGTTGCACCGATTCAGGAATCACACGGATGAATGGAATCCAACAGAACCAATGGTGCAGCTATAGCATCCTACATTTAGTGATTCATGTTTAATTTGGCGATAACAACTATATCATCCTATATTATTTCACTTGCATCGTTCCCTTCCATTGTTGTTGTGGTTGGTACTTGCCAGTCTCTATGGAACATAGGTATGAGTGCAGTGAGTGAGAAGAGTACATGATTGTAGGTTGCAACTTGCTGATTATGCGGCGTGTTCATGTGTGCGTATTGTAGTTACCTGAACCGTGCAAAAATGGACAGATTTTTCTAGAATATTAAGTTTATTATTACCTAAGATCTCTTCTTTTTTCTCATTTAGTTGCAGTACTAGAAGGTGGATCAGGGTGCAGTGTTGAGCCATTTTGAACTTTTTATTGGCCGGAGAGAAATGAGGACACTACGGCATGCAACCCTTTGCTTAGTAACCTCATAAAGAATTGAAGCGTGAGTTTGTAACTACAAAAATGACCTCAAAACCTTGCATGTGACATCACACCTATGATATGAAGAGTACGACAAATTTTGCAAAAAGACTATATGTAATTTCTGGTAGTGCAGTTACATTTAGAGCTGAGTATTTGATTGATATTCCTTATTCCGTATGGAGCAACGTCTCTAGAACCTTTATATCTAAAGCAGTTTAACTTTGATATGGGGCAACAGGTATACTGAGCTTTGCCACTTTCTGAAGTGCTTTGAAATATGAGTTCTAATTTCTTGATTGTCAGGAAATTGAAGAGGAGCAGACACAGGAAGCAAAGAAGGGGGGAAAGGAGAAGTTGCTCAAGAAGAAGTTGGAGGGTAAGCACCTTATAGTTGCATACTGAGTGGCATTTTGTTGCAATGTTCTCATGGATTATTGGATAATAGTCTCCCTCTTGATTGTTTTGTTTTAGGTTAGGTCATGATCATACACATAAAAAATATGTGATGGATACATGGAGTTTTGCGGATAACCTAAATTACTGTGCCTTTTTCCAACTTTTTATTTGAATTAATATGCAGTACAACCATTGCCAAAGTATACCGATCAACAGATCAGCTTCTAAATCATTCGTCCAATTTTGATTCTCTATGACCGGTTCAGTTAAATGATGACTTACATATTTTACATATAAATGGGCTGACCTTTCATCTTTTGCACCTCTCCTTCATTTGTCCATGTGATTTACTTTTGCCTCCACATGAAAAATATTATTATTGGTACAGATTATGAATAGATGGATAACTATGTAACTTAGATAACTATTTTGATAATTATTTCATGGCAAGTGAGACGTGCAACGCACGCGCAAGCTTACTAGTACTAGTACAAATGCCCGTGCGTTGTGATGGGCGAAATAAAAATCACAAAACCTGCCCTGCATGCCATATTACTCACCATTTCTTATATCCATTTCTAATAAGCATCGATAATAAGTTTAAACTGATTATCGCTTTTCGGAGCATGAAAGATGTCCTTCCCACAGGAAGGATGACTAAAGATCCCCACAAGCTCGTGCCCTCTATTTCAACACCCGCTCATTTGTAATGCTACTTACTGTACTCACCGTCCATGGCCTTCGAAGCATTCCACACGACTAAGCTTAGCCGCTTGCTCGACCTCATCGAAGCATCCGCGTCGTCTGTCAGCTGACCACGCCGGTGTATTAACCTTGCGAGCTCTTCCTCAAACCTTCTCGGCTAGTTTGAGTGGTTGCTAATGCTTGTTCCAAATAATACATAATTATAATCTAAATTATGTTGCATTTATTTTTTATTTCAAGTGTCTTTTATCAATATGGGCAAAAGCAATGTTCCAAGAATTTTTTTATTAAGAAATCCGCAACACACTAATGTGTCGGCCCTCCTCATATTTTACATGCTCTCAAAGACCAGTGCAAATGACAATAGTAGATGATTAATTTGAGTGACTTCTGACCTATTTTCTTGCTAGTAAAGTTGCATGGAAAAAAATTGCCTGTAACCATTAACAATCTCAAAAGCATGTGGGGACAAAGGAGTAACAAAAACGTATCGTACTGACCAACCACAAGGTCACAATGCTCTGTTGTGACCAAAGATAATGATGCTCAGATCACACACTTCGTTGTTACCTATAATTTCATCAAACAAATTTTAGAGCAAGTTGACACTGAATGCAACCATATAAAAAAGAGGCCAATAAAAATTGGATCGGGGAGCAAGTTGACACCTCTACTTTGACTCCACCACCACTGCTCCCAGCCCGCGCACCACATAATTAAGCATGTCTTCATGCGAATATTATGTTCCAACTTGAGAACTCAGCAAAAGCAGATGTGCAAGAAAGGAGATCATAGCCTAACATCATTAGTGCCTGCCAACATTATTTAACTTCTCTGCATCGAAAGAAATAGTAGTCAGCATCTTCATCAAGTCAAAAGCACACATGGCATCCGGCATCCACGTAGACACCACAGAACGCTGGTTTCATGCACAACAAAAGGTAGCAAACCTGCATCCAGTACAGTTCAGATCGCATTTCACCATCTTTCTGGCAAAGGAGTAAAAGGGTTTAGAATGGTAGGAAGGAAACAGAAGTGTCAAGTCATAGTGTGCAAAATTTCTCATATTTTCAAAGTGAGCTTCCCTAACAAATTTTCTTTGTTGGCTTGCATTGCTTGTCTATACTGTTAGATCAGCAAGTGTCGAAGTTCTGGAAGGCTATCATCTTCCCCTCTGGAATGCACAACCAAGATATAAATTGTGTGACTGCATACTATGTTATGAATAAAGAGCAAACACATGATATACAATGTTACAGAAACTGTTTTGGAAAATTCTAACTTGTAGTTAGCTCAATATGATATTGCTTTGAAATAAAACTTAAGCATAAATTCCCAGAAAAATTAATGAACAAAGTAGCATACTAAAAAATTTACAATAAAAAGGATATATTTGATCACTAATCCTGTTACAGAACATAGAATTTTTTTGTAGCATCAGGCAAAGATTCTTCATGTGAGAAATTTAATCTACAATAAAGACCAGCCACTCAATTCACACAATTGTACAATCATTTTCTTTAGTAGGGAAACATATGTGTTGCAACAGATACAAAATAAATAAATAAATGTGTTTAGAAACCTGAAAAATAATGTTCCAAACAAACCTCTTTTATTATTCCAATGATTCAAAATGAATGGCGTCAAAGATAATTCATATCAACAAAATAATTCATATTTTTCAGTTTCAGATGAAGGATATGAAAGAGAAAATATTAAGCCTACGGGGAAGGGCAGATGCAGCACAATATATAACATGTCGTTTGACATTTCCAAAAACACAAAACTATAAGGTACAATACTTCTTTGTATATAGCTATGACTGAAAAATACAATGGTCAATGAGAGGGCAAAAAATTCACAGGATTTTCTTTCATATATCAATGTTAGTTAAAAATAAAAAAAGATTTATAATCAGAAGAAATAAACAAAGCACGAAATTTCTCAAGAGCATATGACTACAAACAATCTAATCCACTTCCAGTAATTTTTTTGTTGGTGCATTTCCTCATAAAAAATTGGCTTTACTAAACGTCGGTGCCACCTAACTACCAGGTCCATTGAAGGCCCAACTTCAACCAACTCCATTCTAGGAATAGATGGATTTTGTAGTTCTCGACTCATGCTTCAATAAGATCATATATGCGGCGATCATAAGTCCATCCAAAAGATTGTTGAGCTTCTTCTTTGAATGAGAGGCGTACACTCCAACTGCAAACACCATTATAACAGAGGAATATGACATCTTTCAGCAATTATAACAGACAATAATATTCTCTAGTTAATATACAAAAGAAAATCAAATATCATTATAACAGGAATGGCAAAGGCTTCAGATAGGACCTATATTGTGCTACTCAGAAAAGTCAATATCTAACTCAAAAAGTCAATGTCGAGCTCAGTAAGCCATTTTACTTTTGAGAGCCTCATTGATTTAATCTTTGTTTTCTCAAGTGAATAACAATTCCTAATTGTCACTAACTACGCAATGGCAAACATGAAGAAAAGAATGTAGTAAGATTTAAGGGAGGAGAACTCCAGGGACACCCCTGCTCTCAAATAGCCTGTTGGTGGTGGAAGAAACATTAGAGCAACAGTCTGATGTGGATGTGGGAGCCAGGGAAAAACACATATGTACTATTTCTAGTTGCTCCACATATAAGGTTCTAAAGCAACAATCTTTTCCAATAGCAACTAAATTAAGATTTACATATGGTTATTTGTACAAACCATGGACTATCTGCAAGAACTGGCAGAGACAAAAATTCCAATTCAGTCTCCATTAGAAAATCGGTAGCTGCTCCCAGCCAACACTTCCTCTGTCGACCTCACCACCTACAGACAAGAGCGGAGCCCTTTTCCGCTGCACCCCCAAATCCGTTTCCTCCAGCAAGCCACCACCGCCGCGTGCTCTACTGGCGTCGCTGTTGGGGAACGCAGTAATTTCAAAAAAAAAAAAAATCCTACGCACACGCAAGATCATGATGATGCATAGCAACGATAGGGGAGAGTGTTGTCCACATACCCTCGTAGACAGTAAGCGGAAGCGTTATGACAACACGGTTGATGTAGTCATACGTCTTCAGATCGACCGATCCTAATACCGAAAGTACGACACCTCCACGATCTGCACACGTTTGGCTCGGTGACGTCTCACGAACTCACGATCCAGCAGAGTGTCGAGGGAGAGCTTCGTCAGCACGACGACGTGATGACGGTGATGATGATGCTACCGGAACAGGACTTCGCCTAAGCACCGCTACGATATGACCGAGGTGAATTATGGTGGAGGGGGGCACCGCACACGGCTAAGAGATCAATGATCAACTTGTGTGTCTATGGGGTGCCCCTGGCCACGTATATAAAGGATGGAGGGAGGAGGAGGCCGGCCCTCATAGGGCGCGCCCAAAGTGTGGAGTCCTAGTCCTAGTAGGATTCCACCTCCTACATGGAATAGAAAAAAGGGAAGGGAGAAGGAGAAGGAAGGAAGGGGACGCCCCTTTCCCTAATCCAATTCGGACCAGTCCATGGGGAAGGGGCGCGGCCACCCTTGAGGCCTTTCTCTCCTTTCCCGTATGGCCCATTAAGGCCCAATATGAATTCCCTTAACTCTCCAGTACTCCAAAAAATACCCGAATCACTCGGAACCTTTCCGATGTCCGAATATAGCCTTCCAATATATCGATCTTTACGTCTCGACCATTTCGAGTCTTGATAACCCACAAGTATAGGGGACCGCAACAGTTTTCGAGGGTAAAGTATACAACCCAAATTTATTGATTCGACACAAGGGGAGCCAAAGAATACTCTCAAGTATTAGCAGCTGAGTTGTCAATTCAACCACACCTAGAAACTTAATATCTGCAGCAAAGTATTTAGTAGCAAAGTAATATGATAGTAGTGGTAACGGTAGCAAAAGGTAACAGTAGTAAAAGTAATGTTTTTGGTATTTTGTAGTGATGATAGCAATAGCAACGGGAAAGTAAATAAGCGAAGAACAATATATGAAAAGCTCGTAGGCAATGGATCAGTGATGGAGCATTATGCCGGATGCGGTTCATCATGTAACAGTCATAACCTAGGGTGACACAGAACTAGCTCCAGTTCATCAATGTAATGTAGGCATGTATTCCGAATATAGTCACACGTGCTTATGAAAAAGAACTTGCATGACATCTTTTGTCCTACCCTCCCGTGGCAGCGGGGTCCTTACGGAAACTAAGGGATATTGAGGCCTCCTTTTAATAGAGTACCGGAACAAAGCATTAACACATAGTGAATACATGAACTCCTCAAACTACGGTCATCACCGGTAAGTATCCCGATTATTGTCACTTCGGGGTTAACGGATCATAACACATAATAGGTGACTATAGACTTGCAAGATAGGATCAAGAACACTCATATATTGATGAAAACATAATAGGTTCAGATATGAAATCATGGCACTCGGGCCCTAGTGACAAGCATTAGGCATAGCAAAGTCATAACAACATCAATCTCAGAACATAGAGGATACTAGGGATCAAACCCTAACAAAACTAACTCGATTACATGATAGATCCCATCCAACCCATCACCGTCCAGCAAGCCTACGATGGAATTACTCACGCACGGCGGTGAGCATCATGAAATTGGTGATGGAGGATGGTTGATGATGACGATCGCGACGGATTCCCCTCTCCGGAGCCCCGAACGGATTCCAGATCAGCCCTCCCGAGAGGTTTTAGGGCTTGGCGGCGGCTCCATATCGTAAAACGCGATAAATTCTTCTCTTTGATTTTTTTCTCCCCGAAACACAATATATAGAGTTGGAGAGGCAACAGGGGGCCCACGAGGTAGGGGACGCGCCCTAGGGGGGCAGGCGCGTCCCCCACCCTCGTGGAGAGGTGGTGGGCCCCCTGGCCTTCATCTTTTGTAGGTATTTTTTATATTTTCCAAAAAGTTGCTCCGTGAAGTTTCAGGTCATGCCGAGAACGTTTGTTTCTGCACATAAATAACACCATGGTAATTCTACTGAAAACAGCGTCAGTCCGGATTAGTTCTATTCAAATCATGCAAGTTAGAGTCCAAAACAAGGGCAAAAGTGTTTGGAAAAGTAGATACGTTGGAGACGTATCAACTCCCCCAAGCTTAAACATT
Organism: Triticum urartu; assembly: GCF_056163025.1. Classification (NCBI taxonomy): domain Eukaryota; kingdom Viridiplantae; phylum Streptophyta; class Magnoliopsida; order Poales; family Poaceae; genus Triticum; species Triticum urartu. The sequence goes on from NC_141878.1 coordinate 234,608,578, forward strand.
TGCTTGTCCTCAAGCAATTCAGTTGACAAACTGAAAGTGAAAAAGAAAAACTTTTACAAACTCTGTTTGCTCTTGTTGTTGTAAATATGTAAAGCCAGCATTCAAGTTTTCAGCAAAGATTATAACTAACCACATTCGCAAGAACGCTTAGGTCTCAAGTTTACTCATATCAATAGCATAATCAACTAGCGAGCAATAATAATAAATCTCGGATGACAACACTTTCTCAAAACAATTATAATATGATATAACAAGATGGTATCTCGCTAGCCCTTTCTGAGACCACAAAACATAAATGCAGAGCACCTTTAAAGACCAAGGACTGACTAGACATTGTAATTCATGGTAAAAGAGATCCAGTCAAGTCACACTCAATGTAAACTAACAGTAATGAATGCAAATGACAGCGGTGCTCTCCAACTGGTGCTTTTTAATAAGAGGATGATGACTCAGCATAAAAGTAAATAGATAGGCCCTTCACAGAGGGAAGCAGGGATTTGTAGAGGTGCCAGAGCTCGGTTTTGAAACAGAGGTGAATAATATTTTGAGCGCTATACTTTCATTGTCAACATAACAACCAAGAGATGGCGATATCTTCCATGCTACACACATTATAGGCGGTTCCCAAACAGAATGGTAAAGTTTATACTCCCCCTTCCACCAACAAGCATCAATCCATGGCTTGCTCGAAACAACGAGTGCCTCCAACTAACAACAGTCCCAGGGGGAGTTTTGTTTGCAATTATTTTGATTTAGTTTGCATAAAGCATGGGACTGGGCATCTCGGTGACTAGCCATTTATCTCATGAGTGAGGAGCGGAGTCCATTCCTCTTGAGAATAACCCGCCTAACATGGAAGATACAGACAGCCCTAGTTGATACATGAGCTATTCGAGCATACAAAACAGGATATTTATTTGAAGGTTTAGAGTTTGGCACATACAAATTTACTTGGAATAGCAGGTAGATACCGTATATAGGTAGGTATAGTGGACTCATGTGGAATAACTTTGGGGTTTAAGGGATTGGATGCATAAGCAGTATTCCCGCTTAGTACAACTGAAGGCTAGCAAAAGACTGGGAAGCGACCAACTAGAGAGCGACACCAGTCATGAACATGCATTAAAATTAATCAACACCGAATGCAAGCATGAGTAGGATATAATCCATCATGAACATAAATATCGTGAAGGCTATGTTGATTTTGTTTCAACTACATGCGTGAACATGTGCCAAGTCAAGTCACTTAAATCATTCAGAGGAGGATACCACCCTATCATACCACATCATAACCATTTCAATAGCATGTTGGCACGTAAGGTAAACCATTATAACTCATAGCTAATCAAGCTTGGCACAATAAACTATGATCTCTAGTTGTCATTGCAAACATGTTTATTCATAATAGGCTGAATTAGGAACGATGAACTAATCATATTTACAAAAACAAAACAGGTCGAGTTCATACCAACTTTTCTCATCTCAATAAGTTCATCATATATCGTTATAATTGCCTTTCACTTGCACGACCGAATAGTGTGAATAATAATAGTGCACTTGCATTGGACTAAGCTGGAATCTGCAAGCATTCAATAAACAGGAGAAGACAAGGCAATATGGGCTCTTTTGTCAGATCAACAATAATGTATATAAGAGCCACTTCAACAATTTAATTATGGTCTTCTCCTATCGGTCCTCGAAGAAAAGAAAAGAAATAAAACTATTTACACGGGAAAGCTCCCAAAAAGCAAAAGAAGAACAGGAAATATTTTTGGGTTTTCTTTTTAATTACTACTACAAGCATGGAAAAGCTACAACTAATTTTTTTGGTTTTTCTTAAGGTTTATTAAACAGATAAGAAGAAAGCATAAAAAGAAAAATAAACTAGCATGGATGATACAATGAAAAAGTATGAGCACCGACATCTAGCAATGAGTGTGTGAACATAAATGTAATGTCGGTGAGAAATACATACTCCCCCAAGCTTAGGCTTTTGGCCTAAGTTGGTCTATGGCCATGGCTGGCCTGGCGGATATCCATAATAGTAGCTGGGGTCGTACTGCGATGCAACGGCTATCGCGTGCTGAGCTACAGCGTGGCGACGAGCGGCCTCCGCTCTCCTCTCGTACTCATCTGCCTCCTCTCTGGTAATAGTATATCTTCCTTTTGCCTGATGATCAAAGAAGGCAGAAGCAGGGAGAGTAATATGGACAGCACGACGTCTGTCAAAGATTAGTCGATACTGGAGAGGTGATTCATTCCTCTCGACAAACTGATGATGAACCATAGCATTAAAGTCTAGGTAAGCAGGAGGTAATTCAATATCATCTTCGCGTATGGCTATACCAAGAAAATTAGCTATGCAGGTTGCATAAATTCCTCCAAAAAAAAATCTCCATTAAATCTATTAAGGTGCAACCTACGTGCAACAATGGCTCCCAAATTATAAGATTTATCTCCTAACACAGCACTCCTAAGAATACTGAGGTCAGGGACACACATGTGACATGCCTCATCTTTACCATTGATGCATCTACCTATGAAGAGAGCAAAATAATGTATAGCAGGAAAGTGAATGCTCCCTATGGTAGCTTGTGTAATATCTCTAGATTCTTCCACAATTATGCTAGCAAGAAGATCTCTAAATTCATATTTGCGAGGATCCCTTATACTACCCCATTGTGAAAGTTTGCAAGCAGTGGTAAAATCCTCTAAGTCCATAGTATAAGAATTTTCATAAAGATCAAACAGGACAGTTGGGGAATTATGTGAAGTTGAAAATTCAAACCTCCTCACAAAGGTACTGGTGAGGTTGTGATACTGACTGCACTTCTCTTCCTCGAAGCTCACAAGATCGGCATTACGCAAATATGCGTTGAATTCTTCCTTAATTCCTGGATTTGTGTTTAGCAAGACAGAGAATTGAATAAGTAAAAATAAAGTCGTGTGTACCCTTTACCGAAAAGCAAATATGACAGCGATCCATAAAATTCTCAGAAGGCCATTCACAAGGACGCACTGGAGCGTCTCTTGGTGGCTCGTCATCAGCATCACGCATTGCAAGCCTGGGTCCTTGCTTCCTTGAAGAACCACCTTGGAACATTTTCCTAAGCATATTTCTTCCTCTGAAAAATTCTGAAATTTTTTAGTAACTTCAAAATAAAAGTAAACTAAACTCAATAATATTGATAGCAACTACTCCTACAAGTGCCTAGGGCCTATATCATGCATCAAAACTACTTTTGACCATATAAATTTGACATGCAAGCTCAAGAACAGGGTCACCTAAGCAGCAAAAATTTGCAATGAGCAAAGCACTAGAACAAAAACTAATTGGACCAATGGAGGAGTCACATACCAAGGAACAATCTCCCCAAGCAGTTTTTTGAGAGGTGCTTTGAGCAAGGAGAAAATGGCAGCAAAATGAGCTAGAACTCGTGCTTGAGCTGGATATTCGTGTTTGTGGGAGGAAGGAGTGTGTGGGTGAAAGGATAAGTGGAGGAGGGCCACCGTGGGCCCACGAGGCAGGGGGCGCGCCCTCCACCTCGTGGGCAGGTGGTTGACCCCCTTGCTGTGTTCTCAGTGCCAAATATTCTAGAAAAAAATCATATTCAAATTTCAGGGCATTTGGAGAACTTTTATTTTTGAGGTATTTTTATATTGCACGGATAATCAGATAACAGACAGAAAAATATTTATTTTTATTTTATTTAATATAAATAACAGAAAGTAAAAGTGGGGTACAGAAGGTTGTGCTCTCTAATTTCATCCATCTCATGATCATCAAAAGGAATCCACTAACAAGGTTGATCAAGTCTTGTTAACGAACTCATTCCGAATAACATGGAATCGGAGAAATTTCAAATAACACTATGTTACCTCAACGGGGATATGCACATCCCCAATAATAATAATATCATATTTCTTCTTGACAGTAGGAAGAGGAAATTCAAAACCTCCAAATATAATCGATGGAATTTTTCCAATAGAGTTGATACTGTGAACTTGAGGTTGTTTCCTCGGAAAGTGTATCGTATGCTCATTACCATTAACATGAAAAGTGACATTGCCTTTAGTGCAATCAATGACAGCCCCTGCAGTATTCAAAAAGGGTCTTCCAAGAATAATAGACATACTATCATCCTCGGGAATATCAAGAATAACAAATTTCGTTAAAATAGTAACGTTTGCAACTACAACGGGCACATCCTCACAAATACGAACAGGTATAGCAGTTGATTTATCAGCCATTTGCAAAGATATTTCAGTAGGTGTCAACTTATTCAAATCAAGTCTATGATATAAAGAGAGAGGCATAACACTAACACCGGCTCCAAGATCACATAAAGTTGTTTTAACATAGTTTCTTTTAATGGAGCATGGTATAGTGGGTACTCATGGATCTCCAAGTTTCTTTGGTATTCCACCCTTAAAAGTATAATTAGCAAGCATGGTGGAAATTTCAGCTTCCGATATCTTTCTTTTATTTGTGACAATTTCTTTCATATACTTGGCATAAGGATTCATTTTGAGCATATCAGTTAATCGCATACGCAAAAAGATAGGTCTAATCATTTCAGCAAAGCGCTCAAAATCCTCATCATCCTTTTTCTTGGATGGTTTGGGAGGAAAATGAATGGGTTTCTGAACCCAAGGCTCTCTTTCTTTACCATGTTTCCTAGCAACAAAGTCTTTCTTATCATAACGTTGATTCTTTGATTATGGGTTATCAAGATCAACAGCAGGTTCAATTTCTACATCATTATCATTACTAGGTTGAGCATCATCATGAACATTATCAGTATCATTATTACTAGTTTCAGGTTCATTACCAGATTGTGTTTCAACATCAGAAATAGAAATATCATTTGGATTATCAGGTGTTTCAGTAATAGGTTCACTAGAAGCATGCAAAGTCCTATCATTTTTCTTTTTCTTCCTTTTAGAAGGACTAGGTGCATCTATATTATTTCTCTGAGAATCTTGCTCAATTCTTTTAGGGTGGCCTTCAGGATACAAAGGTTCCTGAGTCATTCTACCAGTTCTAGTAGCCACTCTAACAGCATAATCATTATTCTTACTATTCAATTCACTGAGCAAATCATTTTGAGCTTTAAGTACTTGTTCTACTTGAGTGGTAACCATAGAAGCATGTTTACTAATAAGTTTAAGTTCACCTTTGACATTAGCCATATAATCACCCAAGTGTTCAAGCATATTTGAATTGTATTTCAATTGTCTACCAAAATAAGCATTAAAGTCTTCTTGCTTAGCCATAAATTTATCAAACTCATCTAAGCATGGGCTAGCAAACTTAGTAAATGGGATTTCAGCTTTATCATATCTATAGAGAGAATTTACCTTTACTACCTGTGTCGGGTTATCAAGATCATATGTTTCTTCAATAGGTGATGGATCAAAATCATATGTTTCTTCAACAGGTGGTAAATTAAGACCATGTATTTCCTCAATAGGAGGTAAATTCTTAACATCTTCAGCTTTAATACCTTTTTCTTTCATAGATTTCTTTGCCTCTTGCATATCTTCAGGACTGAGAAATAGAATACCCCTCTTCTTTGGAGTTGGTTTAGGAATAGGTTCAGGAATTGGCTCCAGAGGTATCCAATTATTTTCATTTGTCAACATATTATTCAATAGAATTTCAGCTTCATCCAGTGTTCTTTCCCTGAAAACAGAACCAGCACAACTATCCAGGTAATCTCTGGAAGTATCGGTTAGTCCATTATAAAAGATATCAAGTATTTCATTTTTCTTAAGAGGATGATCAGGCAAAGCATTAAGTAATTGGAGAAGCCTCCCCCAAGCTTGTGGGAGACTCTCTTCTTCAATTTGCACAAAATTATATATATCCCTTAAAGCAGCTTGTTTCTTATGAGCAGGGAAATGTTTAGCAGAGAAGTAATAAATCATATCCTGCGGACTACGCACACAACCAGGATCAAGAGAATTAAACCGTATCTTAGCATCACCCTTTAATGAGAACGGAAATATTTTAAGGATATAAAAGTAGCGAGTTCTCTCATCTTTAGTAAACAGGGTAGCTATATCATTTAATTTAGTAAGATGTGCCACAACAGTTTCAGATTCATAGCCATGAAAAGGATCGGACTCAACCAAAGTAATTATATCAGGATCAACAGAGAATTCATAATCCTTATCAGTAACACAGATAGGTGAAGTAGAAAAAGCAGGGTTAGGTTTCATTCTAGCATTTAGAGATTGCTTATTCCATTTAGCTAATAACCTCTTAAGTTCGTTTCTATCTTTGCAAGCTAAAATAGCTAAAGAAGCTTCTTGATCAAAAACATAACCCTCGGGAATAACAAGTGATTCTTCATCATCACTTTCATCAGCATTATCAGATTCAATATTTTCAATCTCTCTAGCCCTAGCAATTTGTTCATCAAGAAAATCACTAAGTGGCACAGTAGTATCAGGCATAGAAGTAGTTTCATCATAAGTATCATGCATAGCAGAAGTGGCATCATCAATAACATGCGACATATCAGAACGAATAGCAAAGCAGGTGTAGGTGTCGCAAGCTTACTCAAAACAGAAGGTGAATCAAGTGCACAGCTAGATGGCAGTTCCTTACCTCCCCTCGTAGTTGAGGGATAAATCTTGGTTCTTGGATCTTTCAAGTTCTTCATAATGATAAGCAGATATAAATCCCAAGTGACTCAAAGAATAGAGTTATGCTCCCCGACAACGGCGCCAGAAAATAGTCTTGATAACCCACAAGTATAGGGGATCGCAACAGTTTTCGAGGGTAAAGTATTCAACCCAAATTTATTGATTTGACACAAGGGGAGCCAAAGAATACTCTCAAGTATTAGCAGCTGAGTTGTCAATTCAACCACACCTGGAAACTTAATATCTGCAGCAAAGTATTTAGTAGCAAAGTAATATGATAGTAGTGGTAACAGTAGAAAAAGGTAACAGTAGTAAAAGTAATGTTTTTGATATTTTGTAGTGATGATAGCAATAGCAACGGGAAAGTAAATAAGCGAAGAACAATATATGGAAAGCTCGTAGGCAATGGATCAGTGATGGAGAATTATGCTGAATGCGGTTCATCATGTAACAGTCATAACCTAGGGTGACACAGAACTAGCTCCAGTTCATCAATGTAATGTAGGCATGTATTCCGAATATAGTCATACGCGCTTATGGAAAAGAACTTGCATGACATCTTTTGTCCTACCCTCCCGTGGCAGCGGGGTCCTTACGAAAACTAAGGGATATTGAGGCCTCCTTTTAATAGAGTACCAGAATAAAGCATTAACACATAGTGAATACATGAACTCCTCAAACTACAGTCATCACCGGTAAGTATCCCGATTATTGTCACTTCGGGGTTAACGAATCATAACACATAATAGGTGACTATAGACTTGCAAGATAGGATCAAGAACACTCATATATTGATGAAAACATAATAGGTTCAGATATGAAATCATGGCACTCGGGCCCTAGTGACAAGCATTAGGCATAGCAAAGTCATAGCAACATCAATCTCAGAACATAGAGGATACTAGGGATCAAAACCTAACAAAACTAACTCGATTACATGATAGATCCCATCCAACCCATCACCGTCCAGCAAGCCTACGATGGAATTACTCACGCACGGCAGTGAGCATCATGAAATTGGTGATGGAGGATGGTTAATGATGATGATCGCGACGGATTCCCCTCTCCGGAGCCCCGAACGGACTCCAGATCAGCCCTCCCGAGAGGTTTTAGGGCTTGGCGGCGGCTCCGTATCGTAAAACACGATGAATTCTTCTCTCTGATTTTTTCTCCCCGAAACACAATATATAGAGTTGGAGAGGCAACAGGGGGCCCATGAGGTAGGGGGCGCCCCCCACCCTTGTGGAGAGGTGGTGGGCCCCCTGGCCTTCATCTTTTGCAGGTATTTTTTATATTTTCCAAAAAGTTGCTCCGTGAAGTTTCAGGTCATTCCGAGAACGTTTGTTTCTGCACATAAATAACACCATGGTAATTCTGCTGAACACAACGTCAGTCCGGGTTAGTTCCATTCAAATCATGCAAGTTAGAGTCCAAAACAAGGGCAAAAGTGTTTGGGAAAGTAGATACGTTGGAGACGTATCAAGACTCCTCGTCATGTCCCCGATCTCATCCGGGACTCCGAACAAACTTCGGTCATCAAATCACATAACTGATAATACATATCGTCATAGAACGTTAAGCGTGCAGACCCTACGGGTTCGAGAATTATGTAGACATGACCGATACACATCTCTGGTCAATAACCAATAGCGGAACCTGGATGCTCATATTGGTTCCTACATATTCTACGAAGATCTTTATCAGTCAAACTGCATAACAACATACATTGTTCCCTTTGTCATCGGTATGTTACTTGCCCGAGATTCGATCGTCGGTATCTCAATAACTAGTTCAATCTCGTTACCGGTAAGTCTCTTTACTCGTTCCGTAATGCAACATCCCGTAACTAACTCATTAGTCACATTGCTTGCAAGGCTTATAGTGATGTGCATTACCGAGAGGGCCCGGAGATACCTCTCCGATGCACGGAGTGACAAATCCTAATCTCGATCTATGCAACTCAACAAACACCATCGGAGACACCTGTAGATCATCTTTATTATCACCCATTTACGTTGTGACGTTTGATAGCACGTAAGGTGTTCCTCCGGTATTCGGGAGTTGCATAATCTCATAGTCAGAGGAACATGTATAAGTTATGAAGAAAGAAGTAGCAATAAAACTGAATGATCATTATACTAAGCTAACGGATGGGTCTTGTCCATCACATCATTCTCTAATGATGTGATCCCGTTCATCAAATGACAACACATGTCCATGGCTAGGAAACTTAACCATCTTTGATTAACGAGCTAGTCAAGTAGAGGCATATTAGGGACACTCTGTTTGTCTATGTATTCACAGATGTACTAAGTTTCCGGTTAATACAATTCTAGCATGAATAATAAACATTTATCATGATATAAGGAAATATAAATAACAACTTTATTATTGCCTCTAGGGCATATTTCCTTCAGTCTCCCACTTGCACTAGAGTCAATAATCTAGTTCACATCGTCATGTGATTTAACACCAATAGTTCACATCTTTATGTGATTAGTTCACATCTCCATATGACTAACACCCAAAGGGTTTACTAGAGTCAATAATCTAGTTCACATCGCTATGTGATTAACACCCAAAGAGTGATCATGTTTTTCTTGTGAGAAAAATTTAGTCAATG